>NW_017731586.1:205421-259640 GCF_001890085.2 Hipposideros armiger
TGACATACAATATTATACAACATCAGCTTCAGGTGTACAGTGCAGTGATCAAGCCTCTTCGCCATCCATGATGCGGTCTCCCTAGCAAGGCATGTATTCTTTTTAAATCTATCTACTTTTGCTCAACATTTAGAGAGATTCATCCATGTTAAATGGAGCTGTGGCATATTCTGATAAGTCACATAGTCTTCTTTAGACAAGGAGTGAGCGGGAAGTGGTATTTGAGACAGTCTTTGTAGTTAGGCCTTTACTTATGGCCTTGGATAATTAAGATTTCTTTTTGTATCACGACCACATTCAGTGGCATTGACATGTTAATAGTTTGCTCTAATTATTTTATTAGATACAGTATTTATGAGATAATGAAAGTATTGGCTGTTTTAAAATTTTACTTAAAAATTTTGGAAGCAATTTTAATTTATAGAAAAATTGCAAATATAGTAAAAACAACTTTTCCTTTTTTTTCCCCAAAACATTTGAGAGTAAGTTTGATGCCCCATCACTGCTGAATGCTTAGTGTGTGTTTTCTACAAAGACATTCTCCTACATAACTACAGCAGTGATCAAAATCAGAAAATGATTTATTTCTACAATCTGATGCTTAGACCCTATTCAAGATTTGCCAGTTGTTCCAATAATGTACTTAAGAGCAAAATAATTCAGTTCAGAATCCCATATTACATGTTAGTTGTCATGTCTCTTGAACTTTCATCTGGAACATTCTCAGTCTTTGACTTTCAAGACCTTGAGACCTTTGAAGGTTACAGGCTAGTTGTTTTGTAGAATCTCCGTCAAGTTGGATTTGTGTAAAGTTTCTTCATGATTAGATTCAGGTTGTGTATCTGACAGGAATATCACAGAAATGATGCTATGTGTTCATTGCATCCTGCCTATCAGGTGTTACAAGATTTGATTTTATCTCATTACTGGTAATATTCACTTTGATCATTTGATTAAGATGGTATTTTTTTCCCTTTGTAATTAATATGTATTTTGTGGGAAGGTACTTTGAAAACTTGTAAATATCTTGTTCCTCATCTGAATTTCAACTTACTTATTTTTTCGTTATCAGCCTGGCTTCATATCCTATTTTAAGATAGCGCAATTATCAGGGTGGTTCTGACCTAATCCCATGAGTCCTTTAAAGGGTGAATTTTTCTCTAGCTGATCAAAGAAGTGGAAGTCAGATCCGAAGCATAATTAACTTCTCTGTAAAATGGAGATAATAATAATGTCCACCTCATAGCATCATTTGGAATATTAAATGATGTATGAATTAGTTTTCTGTTGCTGCATAAAAATTACCATAAATGCAGTGGCTTAAAACAACGCACATTTATTAGCACACAGTTCTGTAGGTCAGAAATCCAGGCACTGTGTTGTTGGCTTCTCTGCTCAGGATATCACATGGCTAAAATTAAAGTTTTGGCTGACCTGAGTTCTCATCTCGAGACGGGGAAAACCGCTTCGAAGTTCATTCAGGTTGTTGACAATCCAGTGCCTCTAGGTTGTAAGAACGGGCCCAAAGTTCCCTTGCTGGCTGTCTCTCTCTGGCTTAGATCACTCACATTCTTTGCCACGTGGCCCTCATCTACAAGCCAACAAGGGCATGTTGAATCCTTATACACCCAGTCACCTCTGACTTCTGTGACCAGCCAGGGGAAACTTTGCTTTTAAAGGGCTCATGTAATTAGGTCAGACTTATCTGCTCGCCTCCTTATTTTAACTCTCCATTAATAGTGTGATTCTTGGGACCTAATTGCATTTACAAAACCCCTTCACAGCAATGCCTAAATTAGTTTTGTATTGAATAACTGAGAGAAGGTGTGTGCACACTAGGGTCCGGCAGTCTTAGGGTCTAAGAATTCTGCTTATTACAGTGTACATGTATCAGATTATTTTCTAACAAATAATTTCAAATACAGTAATGAAGGCTTTTTGAAAATCTCACTGAGGAAGAGTTGGAAAAGCTTCCCAAATTGCCTCTCCTATCTTGTGGCAGGCCGTATACTCAGTATTCTTTATACATTGTTTTGCTTCTGAAAGTAATGCAAGGTTTTCTTTGCAATGTAAGGGAAATACAGGCATACCTCGGAAGATATTGCAGGTTGGGTTCCAGACCACTCTAAATAGAGAGTGTCACAATAAAGCAAGTCATAGCCTTTTTCCTGGTAGAGGGTCTTGCCTTTAATTCGTGAAAAACACAATATCTGTGAAGCCCAATAAAAACAAAGTACCATGTTTTGCAGTGTATAATGTGCAATATTTGGCCCAAATTTGTGAGGGAAAAATAAGGATGCACATTATACATGGGTAGTACTAATTCCATATCTATATAAATGTTTTTAATTCTACGATATCCGTATGCAAAATAATACCCTGGAATACAATAATTGGTTTTGTTGAATTTACGATGAACTTGCAATGACGAAGCGTTCTTGCCCTTTCATGATGTGTAAATACCGTAAATTTGTTACCAGTACATAAAATTTCTTGTACCTTTTATCTGTTCTTGTGTTTTGTAATTATGTGTTACATAAATTTCTTGTACCATAATATATTAAAAAGTAAATGCTAAAATTCCTTTATAATACAAAAAAGAAGTACCTAAATGTACACAAATAAAAATTGGAATTAAAAAATGAAAATGAAAGATTTTTTCCCCTGAAAGTTTGGGCACAAAAAGTGCGTGCGCATTATACACAGCAAAATACGGTATGTCTTTGTTTTCTGTTTCACCTGAATCAGGCTTTGATAACATGGCATCCTTAATTTGTTTTGAAGTAAATTCCCAGAACATCTCACAGATCCACGATCATAAATTCAGGCATTGTAATCTCTGTGTGCCTGTAGGCAAATTGTATTTTGCTCTGTTCCCTCAGCTGACAAATGGGCATAATAAAAGTGTACTTGTCAGGAATAAATGAGGTAACAGATGGCTATAATTAGTTCTTGATAATTATGCTTCTGTTACTGTTATAAGTACTAGTATTCCCCGAGCACTTGGTTATTTCTTAATAAAGTTATGCCTCTCCTCCTTCACCTTTTCATGAATGCAACTAGTTAAGAGTAAACTATATACTTAAAAGTTAAGGAATAATGAGGAGTTATGTGGGAGAATGTATAGTGGTAGTGAAAAATGCATAATATCAAAAAGCCATCTGCTTGGGTTTTGGAATTATTTTGTGATTTTGTTAATAGCCTTTTTATTTCTAGTCTCTGGGTAGTTGGGAGGACAGTTTAAAATACCAGTGGGCTTGAATATAGATTTCGTTGTAAATAATCCTAATAAAGGAAGTGGGAATTTGCCTATATTTGAGGATTAATGTCGGAGAAATGGGCATAATATTGGAGAGCATATTTGAATTGTTAATAGCCAAAGTTGTGAAAAGTATTTTGTATGTGGACAGATATTTTGTTTGTAAACTTCCACTTGTTAGTAAGGGGTAGGTTTTATAGGTTTACTTAAGTATACAGACAGGACAATTACACTTACTCAATTTGCTTAAGCAACCTTCCAGTAGAATGCATTGCTAATTCATGGAAAACTACTACTAAGTAATATGATTAGTTAGTGCTTCTCAGACTTCAGAATCCTGGAGAGATTGTTAAAACATAGGTTCCTTGGAATCATCCTCAGAGACCCTGATCTAGTATGCCTGGCTAGGATGGTGCCAAGAACTTGAATTTGTAAGTCTCTGGCAGTGCTACCAGTTGAAATAATTTGAGTTGTACTGAATTAGATGATGCTTAATTTATGAGACTGATCAGACCTTGAAATAACAGGTTAATTTTTGGGGACACATGTATTTTATTGTATGTCTGGTCCTTTGTGACATAATTATAACCCAAAATTACAAATTATGCTTTGTTATATTACTTTGTATCTCAGGGCTAATACATTAGGGAAGGATTTAGTCAATTTAGGAATATTTTACATATTGTTTTGCAACCATTATTGATATTTTTGTAGTAATAAGCTATAACAACATATTACTTGAGCAATTATGTTGAAGTAAAATTGCCTGAATTGTAATAAAAATTTTACTTGAAAAATAAGTCCTAATTGTGGTAGATAACTACTTTTTTTCTTTGCTTACAGGCAGTACTTAATTTTCAAAAATATTGTGAACCTGTGGTTAAAGGAGAAGGTAACTATGTAATTTTATTTATTATTTCTTTTGAAAAAAATTTTGTAAGTACTAAATTATTGAAATTTTCTCTCATTTGGGGTAGCAAATGAACGTGATACTCGCAAACTCTGGAGAAATATTGAACCTCATTTGAAGAAAGCCATGCAGACTGTTTATCTCAGAGAAGTATCAAGGTAATACTCATTTCTTTATTTGGGATATTTACTAAAATATACATGTTTTGCTTTACCTTCTTCATATTGGGAAAAAACTCTGGAGGTTTGAATTATTTCTTATTGTTTTGGGAAGGACAGTTTTTAACCGATATGTTACACAATTTGAAACAATTGAAAAATTTAAAAATCTGAATAGCTACAGGAAAATCAGTTTTAGGTTTGTTTTTTTGTATTTGTTAGATATTTGAATGGTATGAAAATTTGATTATAAAGGAAATGTTTAAATTGAATCGTAAAACTACATTTGTCTTTTACTAGAATTTCCTAGTAATGAAACTGCTCAGGAGACATGGTGGCACATAGTGTAGTGGGAAGAACATGGTTTTGATTTCCAGCTCAGCCATTTTCTGCCTTATGTGGTCTTAGCAAGTCACCTAAAAACCCCAGTCCTCAGCTTCCTCCTTAGAAGGTTTAAATATTATATGTGAAAGTGACTTGTGAATAATAAAGTGCGTTATAGATGTTAGATTAAGCCTAGGTTACAAAGCAACATAAGAAATTTAAAAACATCAAAGGTATCTACTTTTCTTAATTTCTAGCCAATTTTATTATTATTTTTCTCTCATAAATCCCTTATTCTCTAAGCTACTTTACTAACTTTGCTTTCAAATTATTCACTGATTAGATTATAACTCAGGTTAAAATTTAATAGTCTCTGAAACAGTAGAAACATTACAAAGATACTGTTATTCTTCTTTTCAATAATAAAAAGCCATTGATGAGAGGTTTTGGAAGTCACAGAATAGAAAAGCTTGTGATCTACTCCTTTAAAGGTAGAAAAATTTGATGTTAAAACAATTCTTACATAACAATGAAAAGACTGACAGTTTTCCATAGGATAGTGATGACCATCTAAATTCTGTTATCTTTACCAGATCAATAACAAAGGCAAATAAAACCACTTATAACCCTTACCTGCAGAATAACTAGGAGTCTATAGAGTTGACTACAAATTCAATTTATATGTAAATAGTGAAATAACTGAAGTCTGCAGAGCCAGTTCTGGAGCTCTTGTTCTTGTTGAAGTGCAAGTAAGCCAAGACTGCAAGGAATAGAGGAGAGAACAGTGGGTCAGGGGATGGCTTGATTGCTAGTGGTGAAATACAGAGGAAATCTCCAGAAAGAAAGTCTAACCAGAGTGAGAAAACTACAACAGGTCTGAGACCTGAAGGATTCGAGTACTGCCTACTAGAGGATAAGAAGGAAGTGTTTTAAGAGTATGTAGGACAAGAACTAGCATGGCAGTCCTGGGGAAGGACTGTCTCTGTCTCTGACAGGAAACAGGGAGGTGATTTGGAAGGACAGGGCATCCCCTGGAGGCTTGGTAGTGAAGACAGAAGCAGAGGATAAAAATAAGGTTAACACCCTTCCCACTGCCTGCCCCCACCTCTGACTGTCAAACAAATAGATGACAAAATCAGAAAGTAAGACAATCCTTTCCCGTTCAAATGGCACTATGTATTAAAGAAACTGTACTTCATTATTCTTAAAGAAAAAAGGACTTCAGAATTAAGAAATCTGAATCATCCAAAACCCTTACCTCTGCAGTCATAGAATCATCTATTTGCTGATCTACACAAACCTTGGTGATTTCAAAATGAACAGAAAACACAATGGAAAAGCCTGGAAAAGGTATTATAAGAAGAAACAGAATATGTGAATAAAACATTTTGAAACTGGAGGGCAGCGGAGTCCAGGGCTTGTGCTGCTCAGCCAATAGACCAACACAGGAGTTGGGCTATAGGATAAGTGTTTATTATCAGAGCACTGGTGGTCTGAGAAGGCAGTGGGTTAACACCTCCAAAAACTGCCTTACATTCTCATACCAGAGGTTACGTGACGGCTCCTATGGTCTACATGGAGATCTCCTTGTGGCCACGTGATTCTCCGGTGGTGTCAGCAACCCAGGAGTAATGATGAGAGTAGCCTGGAAAGAATGCTAGACCATAGAGATTCTGATCAATAAGCATAAGGGTATTAATCATAAGTTTCAGGGTAATTTTCTGAAACAGGGAACTGGGACTGGACATTCTGAGCTCAAGCCGCGGGGGGACAATCTATTACTAAGCTGTAGGTCAAGGAAAGGTGAGGCTGGGGTCGCGGTGAGGCCTCTGCTATAGGGGTCCTAACCAGGCCCTGCTAAATTTCATCTGAGAAAATTGCCCTCTTCCTATCCAAAATAAAGCAGAGGAAGATGTAACACAATATTCCAACTTGATTTAAAATTTTTAAACCAGTATTTTCAGATATGAAAAAATACCTTAAATTAGAAATTTAACAATTCAGAATAAATGGCAAAGAAGAGGATGGGAAACAAAAATTAACCAATCTCATGAATGGAATTCAAGCAAAAGTAATCACTCAGAAATGAAAATGCAATTGTAAGATTTCCAAGGGAGAATGCATTCAATTGAGAATATAATAAAGGATAATGAGGAGAGGCATGAAAACAACCAAGAGGACAAAACTAAGAGCTAAAAATAATCAAGTAGAATGTAATAATTGTGATAGGCAAAGAAGAGTCAATGTATGTATGACTGGAGTTCTTGAAGAAAGAAAACAATGGATATGAATTAAGATCTAAAACTATAATCTAAGAAAACTTTCCAGAAGTAAAAGAACACCTGGCTCTACCTAATAAAGGATTCATCTTTCCATTTGACTTAGAATAGTCAATTTGGAGAGACTGCCCTAATCTATCACTCTGTAACAAATTACCACAAATTAGTAGCTTAAAACAACACATTTATTTTCTTAGGATTTCTGGATGTCAGAAGTCTAAAATGGGACTTCTGACGTAGGACTGCATTCCTTCTTGGAGGCTTTTGGGGAGAATCTGGGTTTTTTTGTTTGTTTTTTTCAACACCTAGAGGTTACCTGCATTCCTAGGCTTATGTTCCTTCCTCTGTCTTCAAAGCCAGTAATATATCATTTTATCTTCTCTCTGACCTCCTGTCTTTCTCTTAAAAGAATCCTGATAACATTGGGCCTACCTGGTTAATTCAGACTAACATCCCCACCTCAAGATCCTTAACTCAGTCACATCTGTAAAGTCCCTTTTACCACGTAAAGTAATATTCACAGGTTCCAGGGATATCCATGGACATCTTAGGGACTATTATTCAGCCTGTTACAGACTTTCTTATACTTTTAGCTTTAAAAATAAACATTAAAGAAAAAAACATCTGTGACCTAGGCAAAAAGATTGACCACTTTCAAAGGAAAGTAAATCTAGTAAAGACAAGAAGTATAGCAATATTTTCAAGAAACTCAAGGAAAAAGGAAGTGTAAGGCAAGGAATTTTATATCTAGCCAATCTGTCATTCAAATATCAGGGCTATAGAAAAACAGTTTTAAATATGTAAGAACTCGGAACACTATGCTCATAAACTCCTGAATAGTCTACTAATGACAGTGTTGGTGCAACAGAGATGACTGGGGAAACTAGCACAAGGATTTATGATGAGCAGTAAATCTAATTAGTTTTCGCTCAAAACTAAAAGATGGAAACAAAGGTAGAAGAATAATTTTATATATGTATATATATATGTATGTAGTGTATATATGAATATAATACATATATTATATATGCATATATAATACATGTATATATATTATTTTACATGTTCTGACAGTTACAAAGTTAAAATATACGAAGCGAAGGGAGAGAGAAAGGGCAAAGTACAACAAACTCATTGTTGTTTGAAGAGGTGAATGTCAAAGAATAATTCGGAAGTTAAAACTACATTTTAAGAAAAGTGTACTCAAAGAAGTTTCACATCCATCCTATCCCTTTCACTCTTTTCATAACCACATATAGAATTTCTGCTCTCTTCTCTGTATCTTTTTTCAAAAATAGGCAAATATATGTATCTTTATATATGCAAAGGCATCTTCTTCCTTAGTCAACGTTGGTCAAATTGGTGAACCTCTCTGTCAGTTTTGTCATTTGTAAAAAAAGAAAAATGATAGTCTATTTCAAAAGTTTATGTGGGTTAAATGGAATATGTTAAGAGCTGGATTCATGATAGACATTTAGTAAATGTCAGTCTCCTCTCTTTCCATTAAACATGGTCAGTTTTTCCCTGGTTGTCCTTTGAGAGTTTAAATGACAACATTAAATGGGTAATTGCTATGTAATAAAATCTTATCAATTTAAAATTGCAAAGTCTTGAGTTATAACATTGTAACTGATAAAAATTTATTTTTGTTGGCACTTATAAGAAGTAATGAATGTGAAAATACTTTCTAATCTTTGAAACACTGTTCAACCATAAGGTGGAGGAAATTATCTGTTTTGAAGTCAGCTTGTTATGCTAGGTTTGCTCTCCAAAACTGTGCTTGCAGACTTGAAAAAATGTGTACAGTTTGAATTAGGGTCTTTAATTGATTTGCTATGGCATTTACTTTTAAATTAGCATTTTAAGAGCCATGTAAGATAGTTTTTAGAGTTGGAGGGGGTCCTTACCGATCATTGCATCTAACTGCATTTTCGATGAGAAGGTTAATGATTTATTTTGGGTCGTACAACTAAAACTTCTGTCTCCAGGGAAGTCTTTTCACTACACTGTGGTGTGTTTTCTTGTGAATTTGTTTGACATATTATAATCACTTCATAGTCTTAATAATATTTAGGGCTGTTTAACAGTTTAACTACAAGTAAGAATGGGGCAGTGGAAATAGCATGAACTCTGCAGGCATTCTACAGGGATTCAGTTCTTAGCTCAGCTATTGACTGAGGTTGAATGTCCTTGGGTAACTTAACCTGTGGGCCTCAGGGTTCTGATGTAATGATACTTACTGTAAGAGATTGTTAAGAAATTTAGAAATTGCGTATAACAATTGTATCTGATATGGTAATTGGAACATTGGGAGTTTGACTGAATGATAGGTGATATTATTTATTTGTTGGTACTTTTTGATAGCTTTATAATTATGATCAGAGGGAAAGAGATTCTTAAAAATGAACATCTGAGTGTTGATATATGAGTTTATGTTATTTTAATATACACTAAATGATTTTATAGAGGCACAAACGTGTATATGAGGTCTGATAATTAAGTTTGCGAACTTGTTGCAATGATGTTGCTAACCTTTTTTGATATCAGAGGGATTATTCATTATGAATTTGTACCAAATGAACAAACAGTTAGCCAAGTTTACTATTTGGAAGTGCTGAAAAGGCTGCATGAAAAAGTTAGATGACCTTAACTTTTCGCCAACAATTCATGGCTCACACACCACGACAATGCACCAGCTCACACTGTACTGTCTGTGATGGAGTTTTTAGCCAGTAAACAAATAACTGTATTGGAACACCCTCCCTACTCACCTGATTTGGCCCCAGTGACTTCTTTCTTTACCCGAAGATGGGGGAAATGTTGAAAGGAAGACATTTTGATGACATTCAGGACAGCAAGGATAATACGACGATAGCTCTGATGATCATTCCAGAAAAAGAGTTCCAAAATTGCTTTCAAGGGTAGACTAGGCGCTGGCATTGGTGCATAGCTTCCCAAAGGGAGTACTTTGAAGGTGACCATAGTGATATTCAGCAATCAGGTATGCAGCACTTTTTCTAGGATGAGTTTGCAAACTTAATTGCCAGACCTCATATTGCATGTATACAGAAGGTGCCAAAAAATGTACATATATTTTAAGGAAGGAAAAGCTATTAAAATTGTAATAATATATACCAATAACAAAAGATGAATATAACTCAAGTGTATACATTTTTTTTGGCACCCCCAATACATTACTTGTTTATAGGGACATTGAATCTTTGTAAATAAATTTAAAATTTTAATTTTTGTAGGACTCTGTTTCAAGTACAGTGTATTGATTTAGTATATTTTCAACCTATTATTTTTCTATTTTCTTTCAGCTCACAGTGGGAAAAGCTACAGAAAGATGACATAGACCCAGGACAACTGAAAGGTATCAAAGGAAGTATTGAGACAATTACCAGAGACATTTCTTTATTTGATTACTAATAATCAAGACACTAAAGTTAATACTACAGATAACAACAGTCAGTAGTGTTATAAAAGTAAATTTACTTTATAACCTGTAATGATTTTTTAATTTATGGTTTTCTTTTAAATGAACCTCCAATTTAATGGGAGAAAGTGAGAAAGTATGACTATCAGTTTTCTGTTTCCTAAATGCTAAATTATTATTAGACAAAAATCAGGCAGTTTGTATTTTGTTAAATGCTTTTGTTAAAACAATTATATGATGTATTTTTATCTCCATATGTATGAGTTTTATGGAATAAAACCCAATTTTGTGTTAATCTAGTTTGGGGGATGTATTTCAGTTGCTTATGTTTTAAAAGTGTTTTGCTTATGTTTTCTTTAAAGAAACTACTACTTCGGATTTATACCAATATAACAACTTTTACTTTTTAAAAAAAATAAGTGAGTAAGGTATTTTTATTTAAAAAATATATCAGTGGTTAGTGGTTGAGAGAAGTGGTATGAAATGAAGTGCCGTTGAGATTCTGTTTTGTCTTTTTTGGTGTCTCAATGTTCGAGATGCTATACAAGTGATTTTCAGTTGTGTGTTTTAATGGAAAGAAGTAGGTGCTGGCATTAGAAAACCTGCAATAATTGGTCTGCACTACTCCCTGACTACGTGACTTTGGGCGCAGTTCAATGTCTTCATCTAAAATGGGAAGAATATTTAGCTTTAAACTACTGCAAAGATTCAGAGATGGTTAAATAAAGCACCTAGCACAGTGTTTGACACATACTGTGTTTTCAATAAATGTCAGATTCCTTCTTCCCTCAAAAAAATCACTGCTGCTTGATTGATCCAGTTGTTGTATTTATCCATTCATTCAATTATTTCCTTTGTGAAAGGCACTAGATAAAAAAAAAAAAAATAGGTGTGGCTACTTCAGTGAACAGTATAACTTGGTAAGAAATATAATTTTACTATAATTACCGTATTTGCCGGCGTATAAGACGATTTTTTGGCCCTGAAAAATATGCCTCCAAGTGGGGGGTCGTCTTATACGCCAGGTACACTTCAGATAGACTGCCCATAGTGCTTGCCCCGTGCCATAGTGGCCTCCCGATGCCCGCCCACTTCATTCCACATACCGTTCAGGCATCAGCAGCGCTGCTGGGTGTATGCTCGGCTGTTATGGATTTTGGCGATGGGATAAATTCGGGTTACCGTATATTTCTTTACATATGCATTGAAGATTCGCGATTTTGCGCTATCATGGTGCCTGTTAGAATGTTGAAGAGCTCGCACTTGCGCACTAGTGAGGTCCCAGGGAGATGCTGATGCAAGGGTGGACCAGACTGCTATAGTGACAGGGCGGGCAAACAGGGAGCAGGGACCAATCAAATCAGGCTTTGTATACAGCCAACAGCCAACCACAATACTGCACCATTGTACAGTACAGCATAGAAAATGTCGACCAGTCAAACCCCTATCATCCCTATCATGGCACCAGCCAAAAGAAAGAAGTATGATGCAAATTTTAAACTGAAAGTTATAAACTTTGCTAAGGAAAATAATAATTGTGCTGCTGCAAGACAATATGGAGTAACAGAAAAGATGGTTCGGGACTGGAAATCAAATGAGAAAGCATTAAAGAGTATGCCAAGGGGTAAGTGTGCATTAAGAAGAGGCACCCCACACTGGCCAGAACTCGAAAAACATGTAGCAGACATGGTGGCTCAACATCGCCAAAACGGTTATGTGGTGACACGAAATACAATACGCTTGTTTGCACTTCAGTGGCAAATCTGATATTGTTTTACCTTTTATTTGGTGTGTGGAAGGTGTGCGGAAGAGGGGGTAGTCTTATACGACGAGTATATAACAAACTCTGTATTTTGAATGGAAATGTTAGGGGGTCGTCTTATACGCCCAGTCGTCTTATACGCCGGCAAATACGGTAACTGTTAATACAAGGTGTAAAGTTACATGGGCTGTAAGTAAAATACACAAAGTAGGAATTCATAGTAGAGGAGGACAGATTTTTCTATTTTGGTGCGGTAGGGAAGCATGATGGAAGGTTTAATGGAGAGTGTGGCTTTGAAGGGCAGGATCTGTAGGATGTAGACTTCAGAATAGAAGCCAAACAAAAAGATAGAATGAGCAAAGCATATCAGTAATAATGTTCACTGCCACCACCATTGTTACACGGCACTTTAAGCTCAAGGAGTAGATCATTTTGACTAGAGAATGACATATGGAAGTCAAAAGATAAAAGAGAAAAGATGAGATATTGAAATCTAACGGCAGCCTAGGAAATGCCTTCATAACAGTTTTTTGTTGTGTAGGTCTCTCAGCATATACTCATGTGGAACTTCCCTATTACTCTAAGTTTATCCTAATTGCTGCATACCTCGCTTCATATAATCCAGCAAGAACTGACAAGAGGTTCTTCCTTAAGGTAATAATTCTTTTCACTTAATTTTTGAAGACCCCAGGAATATTTTGAAATTTCTCAACACCTGTAAATTTCTAAGGGGCAGAGATTAGAATAAGAGATTGCTAAATATGTATTTAGGACTCATCCTTTAAAGACTTTAAATTAAGATCAGAACCTGAATGGGAAAAATAGTCTCACAAAAGAGTTCAGGTATGCCTTAGGTAATAATTCTAGATTTGAAAAATACATAAATAAGGTTTTGTTTCAAATATGAGAGATGGGAATAATTTTAAGGATAGTAACTTTTATTGTTCTCGAGCTCCAGCTGTAGTGTCATGTACTCCATACACCATTATCTAGAACCTTCAAGAGCCTCTTCTGCGTGTACATTAGCTGAAGAAATCCCATTTTAGAATTGTTTTCTTTTTGAAAACAGTAATATGCAACTTTATTTATTATGAAATATATTTATAATAAATTTTTATTTTTTTGCCTATCTCTCCCACTCATCTTTAGTTTCATGAGGGCAAGGACCATATCTATTTTTTTTTTCTTCTATTGAATCCCAAATACTTAACTAAATGCTCTCAATTAGTGTTTTCATGTAAATTGACAGCCTGCCTGCCCTTAAGAGATGAATAAAAACCCATTTATCTTTAGAATTTTTGTTTTTATACAAATAAATATGCTGTAGTAAGTCAATGTAAGTTCTTTTGGGAAATATAACTATTTTATTTTAAAAACCTTTTTCTTCACATGTAAAAGTAATTTGTATACAATTGAAATCTAAGTCAAATTGGCCTAAAATAAATATGTTGATATTTTAAGGTGGTATTTTAAACGATAAGTAGAATAAAATTAAAAAGCCTAAGATACATAAATTAGTATTATGTATTCCATATTTTAAACAAATTATGTTTTCTGTTTTTGTGGAATACTATCTTTTTTTTCATCTTAAAAATTATTTTCCTTAATTGCAGCATCATGGGAAAATCAAGAAAACCAACTTTCTAAAGAAACATGAGAAGGTATTTACATTTTAATTTCTCTAATGGGAAAAACTCATGAATTTAGGATTCTGTAGGAAGTGGATAAATGCATCTTTTATTAGTCACTTGGATATAAGAAGTTATTTATATTGCTGTGGTACCATTATAATACTGTACTAGTACAGTATTTTGTTATGTTGAATACAGCGATTGAAGGCGCATTCAGGGGAGCTGGTACTAGAGAGAAAAGTAATTGACAAGTCTTTTTAAGTGAATTAATAGGTGAAAAAAATCACCCTGGGATTTTTAATTAAACACAGCTGATTTTTTTTTCCCATTTGAAACACCCACAAAAATGATATTGAAGAAATAAGAGGCGTAAACATATAAAGGATTAAGCAGATGAGAGAAGCACAAAATTTGGAATTGCGTAGTAGGTAGATACGCAGGTGACTCAGCCCACCAGAGAGGCTGAAACCTAACCTCCAGGAGGCTGATTTGACCTGAGAAATCTGGAAAAGCTCAGGAATTAGAGGCACTCAGTACCTTGGAGATGGGGTTTTGGGGTAGGAAGTTGAAAAGAACATTGTTCCACTTCGTATATCTAAGCCACTGCTGCTTCTCTTGGCAGAAGATAGAGGTTTGAAATGTAAACTTTGCAGTACAGAAGCTGTGACTTTTGTTTCTTGCTCTCATTCGTAAAAGTGGTTTTGCTCATTGCACGCTTCTGAAGTAATAGTGTTTTCTAAGGACTTTGAAAGCATTGTTTTACTGTCTCCTGGCTTTATTGTTTCTACTGAAAAAGTCTGTTTTTTTATTCCTTTATCTGTTTTCTCTAGCTGCTTTTAAGTTCTTTTCTCCTTTTCCTTTAGTGCTTTTAGAGTTTTACTGTGGTGTGTCTGGGATTGAATTTCTTTTTACGTGTGATTAATTTTGCTTCCTGAATTTGAATGATGCCTTTTTTCATTTTTGATAAATTCTCATCATTCACTTTCCAAATATTGCCTCTTTTCTGTTCTCTCTACCATGCCTTCCTGAGATACTGATTAGACATGATAAGCTTTCTCACTCTGCCCTCTTTGTCTCTTAACTCGTTCTCATTCTTCATTCCTTTTGGTCTCTGTGCTATATTCTGGGTAATTTCTTCAATTGATGAACAGATTTTCTCTTCAGCTTTGTTCTGCTATTTACATCAGCTTTGTAATTTTGGTAATCTTAATTTGTAATTTTTAGAAATTTTATTGGTTCATTTCAAGTTTATTCACTTTTATACTTTTTCTAGTCATAGTTTTCTTTAACATGAAAATACCTGTTTTATATTCTTTATCTTATATTCCAATATTAGAAGTCCTTGTTGGTCTAATTCCACATTTTCTGTTTTTACTGTATCATGCACGTATGCCTTGTTTCCTGAACATTACTTTTAGTTGCCCCAACTTAATCTTTGGCACTTTTGAGACCCGAGGTGTGTTCCTTTAAAAAGGACTTCATTGACTTCTGTGCAGGCACGTAGGACCACCAGTAAGTAACCTGGGATCATTTGAAGTTCAATTCTCAGCATGTGGATTTTCAGACCACAAAGATTGTGAATTCTGCCCCCACATCATTGTTAACCCTAGCTTATAGGTAAAATTCTCAGGGAAGACTTTTTCCTCCCACACAATGCCAGAGTTTGGAAGGGAAATTCCCTTACCAAAACCGTTTGCTTGGGTTGGAAAGATTTCTCCAGTGTGCCCTTTCACTGAGACATCTCTGATTAGGTTTTCCACTATCGGCAGATTGTTGATTTTGTACCCTCTTTCTTACATGTGGGGCTGGTTTGGGCCATACAGGATTGGTAGGAGAGAGGACTTATACCTGGATTGGTCAGGCAAGAATTTGTGGTAGGACTTGCATTTGAGTGGGCACTCAACAATGGTGAGGATTGGACATGGTAAGATGGGAGAGGAAGACATTTCAGTTGCAGAAATGATTTAAGCCAAGAAGCAGATGTGAGAAAATATAGGGCATATAAAAGAAATAATGAAATATAGTTGGCTGGCGTGTGTGGTAAGTTTCAGAGAAAAGGCACTGGAGGCTAGATTGTGGAGGAAGAGCCTCACTCGCTAGTTCCTAAGGGAAGGAAGCTGATCTCTTCAGCCCAGTGTCTCAGCACTTGATGGTATTTGATGGGTGTTTATTGAACAAATGAATACATGGAATGAATGAATGAAAAAAATTAAAGAGTGAACATAAAGCTAAGAATTTTATCCTTTAGACGGGGAAAATCATTTAAGAAATCTGAGGAGGGAGATAATATGAGTGATGAAGATGAGTGAGGGCTGTGAAAGGACTGGCACTGGAGCCCCTCCTTGTGGAATGAGTGGATTTGTACAAATCTAGGAAAAGGACAGTGTGTTGACAGGGAACTGTCTGAGCAGAGGCGTCATGTAGCTGTCTCGAGTTCTAGATGAACTCTAGTTCTTCTGATGTTATTCTTACAGATTTGACTTTCATAGTAGTCTCTTTTGTCTTTGGTTCATGTTCTAAAATATGAGCTTATCTGAAAGTTCCCTGTGTATATTTACTAGTTGTTGTTTTTTGTTTGTTTGTTTGTTTTTTTAGCTGAGCCATCCTGCCACCTGTCAGCAGCTCAGCTTGGGCCGGGAATTGAACCGGCAACCCTGTTGCTCAAAGCTTGCACTCTTGAGCTAGCTCTTAACCAACTGAGCCACTCGGCCGGCCCCTAGTTGTTGTTGTTTTTTTATATTTTTTTCACTCTCTTCCTGAAATCTTGATTGAATGCTTACTTTATGTCAAGCACTGTGCTAGATGCTACAGATATAGTGGAGAACAAAATAGTCATTATCTCTGCTCTCGTGAAGCTCTCAATTTAGTCAGGCGCCAGACATTAAAAAGCAAACCACACATAGAATTATCACAACAGTTGTCTTTAATCTATTAATAACATCTTCAATTGTATAATTCTTTTTCTCTGTGTGTCCTCAGCTGACATTGATTTTTTTAAGATTTTACTTTTTAATCAGTTAATACATGTGTACGGTACCAGATTGCTTGCAATTAGTTTATGTGGAAAAGCAAGTCCTTTTCCTCTCATCACCCTTAGCCCCATCCCTTGAAGGCAACTTCTTTTAACTAGTTTCTAGTTTTCGTTTTTCTGACATAAATATTCATAACTCTAAGTTTATGTTCCTGTTTCTAACATTCTTGACTCTACACCAATTTTGATTCTGTTCCACCTCCTCAAAAATTATTTTACTTGGTTTCCTTTTTCGATTCTCTCTTCCATTCTTGTAGGCCTTCGTTCTCTCTAATGACCTGTCGTGTATCTAGGAGGTATACCTCAGACTTTGCCTTCCTCACTAGGTGGGAAGCCAGTTTGCATTTGTAGCACACACAGTCAGTTCGGTGAAGAAAATAAATATCATATGCCTTGCACATGCCACTAGGACACTTTAATTTTAAATTGAAAATGTGTTTTTTAATCACAAAATAAAAACAAAAATGAAAATCAAAAAAGATCAGCAGCTTTCACAATGTAATTCTCAACCTTAATTGCCTCCCACATTATTCCCAACGCTTCAGGAATTTAGCTGATTTTTCCTAACCTCAAGTCACTTCTAAGTGTTAATGAGGACAGGGACACCAATTCCATTTAGATATCTCAACATTTGCCTGAATTTTTTTCTTTTCTCTAACACCACTGTATTCATTATCCATTTATCCATTTATTTAGTTAACAATCCCAAGTGCTAGGGATAAAAAGGTGAATAAAAACATTGTTTTCAAGACATTTGTCTAGAAAAGAAAAAAAACAAACCCCACATCAACAAGTGTATCATGATGATAATACTAAAAGCTGGTGAGCACCTACAAGCCAAACACCGTTAAGCTCTGCATACGTTCTCAGTTCTCACAGTGACCTGTGAATGTGGTTACTCTTATCATCCTCATTTCTGGATGAGGATGCTTGAGTATTAAAGAGAAACTTTATAACTTGCTCAAGATTGCACAGTGAATGTGGTGGAACTAGCAGCCAATTCCAGGACTGTCTGACTTCAAAGCCTACCATGATGTTAACTTCAGTTCTTAAACTCATACAACTGACAAATGATTTGTATCTACAGTTTTTAAAGAGTCATACAAGCCAACAAGAAAACAGCAAAAATCCAGCCGATAAATGGGTAAATGATACAAACATGAACTTGACTGTCTAACAAAACATGACATGATTATCAGCCTCATTCACTAATGAGAGAAATGCAACTTTAAACAACAGTGAGGTATTTCACACTCTCAGATTGGCAAAACTGAAAAAAACGCCTGATGTTTCTGAGTGTTGGTGAAAATGTGGAAGAATAAGAGCCTGTATGTTCTGTAGGTTGGCGATATCTCATAAAGTTAATGTGGGAAGGTCCTTTGTTTTGGTCAGGTTAGGCTGAGCTATGCTGCAGTAAAAAATAAAGCCCCAACCCTCAGTGGCTTAACTTAACAAAGGCTTATATATTGCTCATGACACAATTGAATATGAGTTGGGAGCATTCCCTCATCTTATGTCAAGTGAAACATGGTGGCCTCCAAAGTTGCCATCAAAGGGAAAGAAGACTAAAGGATCCTATAGTTTGAAAGGCCAGGCCTAGAAGTAGCTTACCTCACTTTTACCCATATTCCACTGGCCAGAACACAGTCGCATGGCCTCCATTTAAATGCAAGACTGAGAAATGTAGTCCCCCTGTGTCCCCAAGAACAGTGTTGGTGAACACATAGCATTGTCTCTGCCCTGTACTTCAATTTAGCAACCCCACTGAGAGAAACTCACACGTGCACACGGGAAAATGTCACAGGAGTGTCCATCACAGTATTATCTGTGATAGTGATGAATTTTTAAAAGTAGATAGTGATTTGTCATAAAATGGAATTCTGTGGGGTAGTTTAAAAGTGGACTAGAGCTATATGTGTCACATGGATATATCTCAAAAATAATGTCGAAGGAAGAAGGAAATTTGGTAAAGTGCTATGTCCAAAATGATATTATTTATGTAAAATTTAAATCAAACAATGCTGTACATTGTTTATGGATATGTATATAGTATAAAACTGTCATGAAAGTGGTAAAAACACCAAATTCTGGATTGTGGTTTTTTTTAGGGAGGGATAGGGACAGTGGGATGTGAGAGGAGTGCAAGGGAGCTTCAACTTACTTGTGATTTAATGTTTTATTTCCTTGCACATATTGCATGTTAGGGTTTGATAAAATTTGTTGTGTACATTGGTATTTATTATGTTAACCTCTGTAAATGTTTGAAGTATTTAATGAGAAAAGCATATAAAATAAGACTTGGAAAATGATTTAGACTTGGAAAATGATTTTTAAACTATCTTTTAGATATAAATAGCTGAGGTAAATACTTCCTTTTATAATTGAGTAGGTGTTTTTCTTCATAGCCATTCTTCTGTAAAGAAATAGTTATTCCCATGCATGTAAATATAGCTTCCCATTTTATTTGCCATTGATAGTATAGAGTACTTAAATTCTTACATGGCTACTAAAATCACCTACCAGTGGACTTCGAGCACTGCAGCTTTCTAATGACAAGTCATTATACCATATGACTGTACACCAGTGTGAACATCTTACAGTCCTTAAACTTTTTTTTTTGTCATTCATTCTTTTTTTTTTACAGTCCTTAAACTTTTTATAAAACATTTTATTAGTTTTCTAAGCTAGTATTCACTATAACTGATCTTTCTTGACCTGTTAATGATGAACAAATATATTTCCCAGCCTGTGGCACAAAGAGGAATGGTGAGAAGTAAGTAGTAAGTTCTAGGCTAGGACCTAGACCCTGGCTTTGGTTATATACTATCTTGACAAAATGACTTAGCTAAGTCACTTAACATCTGGTTACAATAGCAAAATAGGGGTGATGTTTTGGACTAGGCTGAATGACTTGTGAATTCTTTAGTTAATATTTGTTGATGCTAAGTCATAAAATCTTGAAGAAAATGTTAAGGGATAAATCATGATTACATCAGAGTTTTAATGTAGAGACTGAGAGTTGGGTTTGTTAGCATCTTTGGGGAGCTGTAGAGTACAAATATATTGTTATTGGGAATTTATAGTACAGTAAGTGAGTTTTCTGCTTGAGAAGAAAATCCATGTTTTTTCTCTTACAGACAAGCAATCATCTCCTTGGACCAAAACCATTTCCACTAGATAGATTATTAGCAATATTATATAGTATTGTGGACAGCAGAGTTGCTCCAACAGCAAATATCTTTTCCCAGGTAAGCTTAATGATAGGTTATTATCTGTCATCTTTATTTTTTTGGAATTTTTCAGGTAGTATAGTTGGTAGAGTTTTAGGTATTTATAACTTTGGTCAGCATGTTAGTGTTTTAGCTATATAATATAGAACAGTGTTCTTGGTAATTGAAAATTCCAAATATAGAATCTTTGAGGGTATTACTGAATTTGCATATATTTATAGGTATACTTGATAAAAACAGCTTGATGTTCGTTTTTTTCTCTTTTTTTAACAGAAGAATTTTTAAATTAAATGATTATAATTGCTGAATAAATAAACGAGGCTTCATGATTAAATTGATGAATTTTATTGCAACAAAAAACAGAAAAAAATACGTCATGACTTTTCCGACAACCCAATAATATCAAAATATAATGTAATGAAAATTAAATTTAAAAAATTATTTACAAAGAAGTAATCTTATTATCCTTATTCCTCATATGTATACTAGTATATACCTTGCAGGTTGACAGTATGCATTTTTTAAAAAGTTTTCCAGAATGACCTATTTTCCAGAATGATTGAGTTCTCAAAATTTTCACTAGATGGCAGCAGTAGCGTAAAAATAGGAACTATGACGTATTTAATAAAGTTAAAGTGTTTTTTAGTTGCCATTTTAAGAAAAACCTATTTATTAAAAATTTAGTATATTTCTTAAATGGAGCAGAAAAACAATACTAAGCACATGGTATGTATGAATGGATAGAAGAAAAAGCAAATGGTATAACTACTATTTATTGAAAAGTAAAGCCACCTGAGATGTTGCAGTGAGTATTTTGTTTTATGTATAAGTTTTGTTTTATGTATAAGTTTTTATGTAAATAATAACATTTAAATTTTAATTCACTGCAAATATATTTGGTCCCTGAGTGGATATTAGACTTTGTAATTTAATGTGTGGTGGTAACTTTTAATTCTTCATTTAAAGAAGGCCTTGCGAACCAAACATACATGTTCTTCATTTGACTTAACATTGAAGTTAGATAATTTTTATGTCAGCACTTATAGAAAATCTTGTCTACCTTTACTGTGTTCTAATCTAGTCAGTTATTAGACTGTGTATATAACTAAGTAGGTAGGTGGATTGGTAGCCCTGATGCCAATAATTTTAAAAATTTACATAATTCAGTTTTTAATCTGTATTATGGAGACTTTTTTTCTATATATATTTTAAAAACGCTTTGTCTGAAAAGTAATTTTTAGTTAAACTTTACATTTTATTAATAGCTTTCTACATGGAATACATGAGTTTTTGTTTGATTTTTGCTGTTACAATAACTATGAAATAAGTATTACTATGTTTATTGTAAGGAATTGGGCCTCAGAGAGGATAAATGACATTGCCCATGTGAAAAGCTTAGGGAAGTGAGGTACTTCTAAGCAGAGGAGGAAGGTATTTGTATCACATAATTGTACTTCCCAGGTGCCCAAAAATTACCTTTCTGGGGGACACAAAGAAGGATAATAAATGTTTTTTCCTTTCAGAGAGCTTATCATTTATTCTGGGGGGATAAAACATGTACATAAAAATAATGTTGTAAGGCTGTAAATGAAAGCTAGTTAGTGCTGCTGAGAAGTTTAGAGCAGAGAGAGATCACTTCCGGATTGGGCAGGATGAAAGAAGGAGATGACTTCACAGACAAGGTGAAAAAATGGAGCTGGGCTGTGGAGAATGAGGAGGATTTTTTTTCTTTAAATATGTCTAATTTAAGTAAGTGATCTGTTTTTATTGTACAGAAATGAGAAAATGGGTAAATAAAAGGAAAAATAATAGATAAAATTAGCTGACATCTTATTTCCAATGGATGGAGTTTAGTTAGACTAGAGATTTATGAAGGAAGATAATCTGACCACAAGGATAGGACTAGGAAAAAGCAAGGCACATTTGTGAACTGTCGCACTGGTTTAGTTGAAAGAGGACGGGATTGTATTGTAGTGGTAGCAGTCATTATAGTGTGATCTAGTAGTGATACTGCCGCCACCACCCACCACACCTTGCTTGTTGGTACCTCACAGGTTGTACCTTACATTGGTAGAGCATTTTGCTTCTTATAAAGTCTCCTCACATACTAAGTTAATCTTTAAAGAGAAGGACCTGAGGTCAGAATGCATGAGAGATCTGCCCAAGGCCACATAGCAAATCAGTGGCAGCTTCCAGACTTGGCCGAAGGCTTTCCAGCAGCAGGCTTTGATTATAGATGAACAATTCCACCTGTCTTTGTTTTGAACAATGCTTGTAATACTGTAATTAAGAAACAATTTGACCCAAGGTCAAATTTTTTTTTTTAACAAAGTGAAATTCTTTTCAACTTTAACAACTTGAAACAACTTTTTATTCTTTTCCCTCTCATTAGCAGTAATCAGAATAGTTTTGTATATTTAAAACATGGCTTTACTGAGTTTATGTTCATTTGATGACATATCACTTAGGACTTGGTCTCAGTGGATTCCATTTGGGATGCAAAGGGTGGGGCACTACAAAGCGATGATACAACTAACCCTAAGGAGGTGGCCGTTACTTTTGATTGGTCAATAAAGTATCCAAGACCAACAAGTAACATATTCGCTGTTAGTTGTTTTAAGAACAAAATGTGGCAGAAATCACATCCAAAAGAAGGGTATTTCTCCTGCAAACCTTATTTTCTTTTTCTTCCTATTGACTCCCAGTGACCTTTTCTGTTTTTCTCCTTTTATTCATCCATCAAAACTATATTCTTGCCCATAGGAATGACAATTTGTATTTAACCTATACAACACTTAATTTCTTAAGTGAAAAACAAGTATGACATTTGTATTGGAAGTGTTTAGTTGATATGAACACTAGATGGCGATATTGTTTCATTCTAGTTTTAAGATGAACTAGGAAAGACCTTTTACTTGTTAATGGTGTCTTTGATATTTAGAGAAAGCTGTTTGTTAATTTAATACATTGGCTTATTCAAATAAAATAAAATTACCTGAAGATATTTAATGATATACATGTGCACTGTACATACTTACATGAAAATGTAAATAAAATTGGTGAGGAATTGTGTTACATAGAATTTTCCACTTGGAAATAAATTTCTTTTTATTGGCTGTAATGTGTCTGTATGTGATGATAATTATTTTTTTCTATTTTTTTATATACAGTTGTTTTAAGTGTTTAGTAATATACTGTTTTACGGCTTGATTACCAGGTATATAATTATTTATAATTTTTCACATATAATAAATTGATCAAATGTGGTATATATGTTTAAAATTCTTTTAAAGCAAAAGTTTATTTCAGTTGTATTTCATTAAATCTATTTAAATCTATTCTGTAATCAAATTATAAAAATAGTAGTTTAAGGAATCTTTAGAGTTAATAAAATTCCAGTTGCGAATAAAGAATTTATAATAGTATTAGTAATAGTATTACATTGTAGTTGGTTCTGAATTTCTTTATTCTTTATTAAATTTTAGATAAAATGCTAATTAACTTTTTAATCTCATAAATGAGTACAAGAATGTTAGTATATTTAATATTTTACATTAGATTAATGTTCATTAACTGTATTGAAATATAGTTTTTAAATTTTTCTTAGACTGGTAAGATAATTTTAGCCTTACCCAGTTTACTACAATGTTGCAGTCATGATCATGGGTCATTTTTATATTTTTGATTCAAATAAAATAAATGTAGTCCAGTATATACCTGAGCTTTGTGAATGACAAAACATTGATTCTGGTGTTTTCTTTTTTTTTCCTCTCAGCATAGATAGAATAGATAAGCTATACAATTTACATGTAGGAAATGATAAAGTTTATTACCTTCAAAACAATTTGATCAGATATGTTATTGAAGACCATTTATCATCTTTAAAAGAAATACTATTGAATTGTAGTTTTTTTTCTAGAGCTATATTAAAAGCAGGTTATGCCTTTTTGCTTTATCTTTCTTCCCTTGAAGAAAAATGATAATTTGGAAATTTTTGAATGATCTATTTCATTTTTTGATATTTCCATATCTTCTCTTTACTTATCCTTGTCCACCCCTCTATAGTCTTGTAGTTAGATGAAGACAGTAGAAGTACAGTTCTTCAAGACTGTCATCAGTGTATACTTATTTAAAAATATTAAATCATAATGCTTTATCTTTACGCAGATGATAAAATCAGTGAGTAATTTCTAAAATTATTGCTACAGGTTTCTAAAGCGACTTTTAAAAGGAGAATTATCTTTAAAAAATTAGGAACATTTAATTACATATATTTCATATTATCATTGATCTTATTTGATCATTTAGCATGTCAAATAATTATCTTTGAAGGTAATTCAGTGTAATTCTACACTTTAGAAGGTTTAAAATAGTTATTATATTAATATAAGAAACAGTGCACTCTGAATTAATGTTTAAAATTAGCTGAAAGATAAGAAAAGGAGCATAGTTCCTTTAAAAAATCATTTTTTGTACCATATTGACAGGTTGCATTTTTTAGTAACTAGTATGTAGTTTCTGAATGGCTTCATATTTAGTTGTACATAATTTAATAAGGAAAAATTAAAATTAAATTTCCTTATTAATTTATTTTTTATTTTAAAAAAGTAAAAATAAATAGCATTTTGGAGCAAAGTATAATGTACAAATATATTTTTTACAAAATACACATTTCCATTTCTGATTTCTGTGCTCTTGAAGTTACATTGTGATGCTATTTATTGGAAAATACAATTGGACTATATTTGTTACATTATTTTTATTTCTTAGTCATGAATCAACTTGATCTTTTCTTACAAAGGTTGCATTAATTATAACATTTAGATAACCTTATGCCTTCTACTCATTTAGGCGTTGGTTTGTGAGCCATACAGAATATATTTAAACTAATTATTTTGATATTTTCCAAATGAATTTATCATCAGTCAGAAAGAAGAATGATAATTTAGTTATTTTATCTAGGAGAGTGTTTTGAAGCAGATGCTTCATTTTAATTTACCATGGCTGTAGGAATGTGTTTTTCTAAACTTGTTAGGGCAGCTAAATTTTATTCAACCCAAAACAGATTTTTGTCATTTTTCTACAAATATAGGTAAATGTATAGTAAGTTTATATAACTTTTCTTTTTTTTAAACAAAAGGAGGGATTTTGTGAATATTATTTAATTCAAAACTGTTTAAAAATAAAAATTGTTTTTATCTAATTCAAGCTTCAAATGCAAAGTTAGTATTTACTTTTTTCACTAGTTGGAATTAAATTTTTCCTTCTCTGCTTAAAATTTCATCTAACAGACACTTGCCTGCTATGTCCCAGGCACTGTGCTGGGTAAAGAGAATACAAAGTGAGGAAAATGCAGTTCCTGCCCTCAAGGACCTTATATTATATATATAGTCAGCCTATGGCTTCCACTGCCCTTCGCTTGTACTTGGTGCAGTTGTCAGATTCTAGAACGTACTAGAGTTAATGGTGTACGAGTATGTAATGTACCGAATTTCCCCATGTAAAAGACGCTCCCATGTATAAGACACACCTTAATTTGGGGGCCCGAAATTTGAAAAAAAATGTATTACATAAAGTTATTGAACTCAAGTTTTATTCATCATAAAATTCATACAACTCGAATCACTCTCTTCATATATTGCCTCTCATGGCCATCTTCTGCTGTGGCGTTTTCAGTAGGGTTTCTTCTTCCCGTAGCCAGTCTCAGATTGTTTTCTCCGTTGGAGGAGGACCAAACTTACATTCAGCAGCATGATTTCCATTCACTTTTGCAAACTGGATCACTTTTAACCTAAATTCAGCACTGTACGAAAATCTTTTCTGAGCCATTTCTGGGCCGAACGTGGCAAAACGTAACCTACCGTAATATACCGGTAACAAGTGCGAAACAATGAGCGCAAAGACAACAAGTGCGAAAAAGCGGGAAATGCAAGTAAAAAAAAACCTACAACCCGTGTATAAGATGCACCCAGTTTTTAGACCCCAAATTTTTCGAAAAAAGGTGTGTCTTATACATGGGGAAATACGGTATTTCCTGGAAGGACATACTTGCTGAAGGAACTAATACTTGAATACTTAAATGAAAACTAACACTTAAATATTTATAATGAATAAATAAGAGTAGGATTTTCACATGTAGTCCCTGTTATTTGATAATATAGGTATTTAAGGGTTTTCTTCCAAGTAAAATTACAAACCTGTTTGTTGAATATTTCCTTCTGACATGCCTTGAACTTAGTTGTGGAGCATGATCGATACCCATGTCATAGCTGAATTTTGCTGGTAATCAATCACATTTAGTTATAGGTAGTTATGTTTATTGGAGTCAATCTTAATTAAGACTTGAAAAAGTTATGGACAAATAAGTAGTGTATTATACGTGGCCTAGTATAAACTAAGTGGCTCTTCTTAAAAAGTTACATGGTTATATTTCAAATACTTTATGATTAAATGTTATACTCATATCACTCTTATGTACAGTATTTCAAACTACTTTTATAGATTTTTAACCAAAAGCAGTTCAACCAAATATCTGATTTTATAGACATTATTTATAATTGTAAGACTTCTTTACCTTAAAAAATTGGTTTGTATATTACATATTATGGTTGTTTGCTATTTCTACAAAAAAGTAATATAATTACATTTATCAAATGCTAGTCACATAACATCAGAAATCATAGTTGATGAATTCTGCCTAATGCATATATTAATTAGATAACAATATGAACCCCATAAACACAAAGTTTAACATCCTAAAATCTAACTATTATATATTCATATAAAGTGATTTGAATATGAGCTGGTGAGCAAAAGGGACAGGTTTTCTAAAAACAAATTCCTTGGAAACTAGCATATTAGGAAATGTGAAAAGCTATTTATTCTTTTTCAGTTTCTCTGTGCTTCATTTAGCTTGTACCAGCATTCCAGTGTCTCTATAATATCCAACTTAAATATTTGATGCTTAAGGTAAATTATGTAAATCACAGAAAATATCTTGAATGCTAGCATTTCCTAATAATCTTACTAGTTTTTTTCTTAGCCACAACTGAGATTGTGAGGCATTCCATTCCAAAGATGATTAGAAGCCCTACAACTCTGCTGATGCGTTGTTCAGCAGGACTGCTGTCTGACAGAGGCTGGCCCTTCTCTGGCAGCTCCGAGCCTTGCTGCCACCATGCTCAGTCTCCATGGTGTAGCAATTAGGTTCTCAAATCTCCTGCTACCCCCATATGGAGGTGTTACTATCCTGCCCTCAGACCACTCGGCAGTAGTGCCTGTTTCAGAAGATTTTTAAAACCTGTTTTGGGATGCTTCATATTTGAAAAGAGTAAAGTTGAACTATGATTTTCCCCAGCTGCACTTTCGTCGTAAGGGATACTAATGTTAATCATTACCAAATAAAACACACAGTATATTTTACTGTCTTGCCCAGGGGTAAAAAGGTGTCTTTCTTGTTTTCATTTGTGAAAGAACAGTGTTTACTCCTACTCTTGTCTTCCCTAAACCTGGTGTTAAATTTCTTCAGTGTGACCACTTTGTGGATCTTATCAGTCCGGCAATAGGCATTTTTACTGAATTCTAGAATAATGAAACCATTGCTTAAAGGTGACATGTAAAATACTGCCTAAGGCAGCGGTTCTCAACCTTCCTAATGCCGTGACCCCTTAATACAGTTCCTCATGTTGTGGTGACCCCCAACCATAAAATTATTTTCATTGCTACTCTATAACTGTAATTTTGCTACTGTTATGAATCGTAATGTAAATATCTTTGTTTTCTGGTGGTCTTAGGCGACCCCTGTGAAGCTGTCGTTCGACCCCCAAAGGTGTTACGACCCACAGGTTGAGAACCCCTGAAATAGAACTTAATGATTAGATTGCTTTAACAAGAAAAGGAGTTTTAATCAGAACAGGTTAGGAAAAAAATGATTTAGAAAAATCTACCTTATAGAAGTTGCTACATTTTAAAATATTTTTGTTAAAAGATGATTAAAAGAAATGTTGATGCTTAAGGGAACAGTTTCCAATGAGAAACTGTCCTGATTCCTTGTCAGCTCACAACGAATCGGAGTCCTTTGCTGGAGACGGGCCTCACCTGGCTGTACGTGTTTCAGCAGCTGGTGCTGCAGGAAGTCCTCGTGCTTGCCCCTAGATGAGAGAGAAATGAGGGTTGTCAGTCCCAAGTCACTGTGGAACCTAATAGCTCCTCACCTTGGGCACTCTGAATAGTGACAGAGTTGAATTCTTAGAATAGAAAGTAATCATGCCCATATATTGATAGTTAGGAATATGCAAGGGAAACAGGTTTACCTGGAACTGCCTTGTCTACTCCTCTGGCTTCCAATGCGATGTTTGCGCTGAGATCGCTGAGATCTTCTGAATTCTGTTTTTCTAGCCCTTATCCTCTAGCTCTGGACCCGGATTGCCAACTGAACAATAATACCTGAACGTGCTAGGTTTATTTGGGATATGATGGATCCTAAACCAAATTATTCCCTAATTAACATCTTCCTGTGTTTTTTCAGCCCTATCTAGATTTCAAACTAGTCATTTATTCATTTATTCTTTACCAAGCACATACTCTGTGGCATGCACAATGTTAGATGCTAGAAAAACAAGGGTAATACGCGGTTTCTAATTTTTAGTTTAAATGGAGAAATTATTTCTGAACCCTCCCTTTTGTTTTCACTCCATTTAGTCCATAAGTCCAATCTATTTTTCCTCCTAAATACAAATGTCTCTTGGACTTACTCCTTTCTTCTCATCCCCCACTGCCACTGCCTTAAATCTGCAGCTTCATTGCTTCTTAGACAATTGCACAAGCATCCTAACTGCTCTCCCTGTCACCAGACATTTTTAAATTCATTTTCCATACACTCATCAGTATAAATCTTAAAAAAAAATTAGTATCATTTTCTGCTTATACTTTTTAAATGAATTACATTGTCTTTAAAACAAAGTCTACATTCTGCAGCATTTCTTGTAAGGCCCTTCACAGACTGGCCCCATTTTCTGCCACATCCTTCATTCACGAATATGACATTCACAATAAGCTGTTTCTTCTCGGAAAGCACACCATTTTTCCTTTTGTATTGTTACATGTGCTGTCCCTCCCACTGCTGAACGCTCTCTCATGCTTTGTGGTCCACCCCCGAGTGCCGCTTCTGAAAATGAATCCACATTTTGCCTCCCTCTGTCTTAGTCATTCCCGTCTCTGTAATCAGATAATTGCGTTTATACATATCACTAGCATAGCTCTCCTATTGTGTGTTTACCATTTTGTGATGTTTGTCTCCCCAATACCTTGAACTCTTTGAGGGCAAAGACCTTGTCTTTTATTTTTGTGTCTTTGACACAGGGCCTTGAACATGGGATTCACTCAGTGAATAACTTCCCTTCCCCTCAGCATGCAGCGTGGTCTTTCTGGATCCTAGCGGTTTACAGTCATTTGTGTGCTGATAAGTTCCAGGGGTGAGAGGCATTCTCTTTAGTCCCTCTATGTATAAACATACATGCCACTTTTTGTTTACCTGAGCATATTTGAAGAATAACAATCCACTCCTTGCTCCCCTTTTTTTTGGAAATAAAAATTGCAAAGGTGAATCTCCAGAGGCGATGGTTTTAAGTTGAACAGCTTTGGCAGTATTTGCCTATCTCTTCCATGGCTGCACTCATCACCTCTACCTTGCGTGTGTAAAAACGTCATTTGAACGCTCGTGGTATGTGCCACATGCTCGTGAACTATCACATGACCTGAAATCAGATCAAATGTGGTGCTTACTGGACTGTGTGAACCTCATACACTGACATGCCACATATTAAGTTCTTTGATTTAAATAATTTAATATGTTTCAGATTGTAAACCTCCTCCAGGACAAGCAAGATAGCCTGTTTCACAAATCAGTTGACATACGACGTACCAGCCTATGAAAGTATAAAAGTAATAAGCATGTTAAAAATTAATTACAGTTGTAAATTGATTTTCTTTTTGTTGGCAAAAAGAACATAGTTTATTAGCCCGGGAACAGGTTCACACTGTTTTAACATCAAGCACTTCCAGCTGAAGCTTGTTAGTGACTGCCTCTCAGATTAAGAAAAAAAATCCCCACTGTGGTACACGAGCTCCTATTGTTAAGACATAAATAATCAGCTCATCCCCCACGTGGATGGGAACAAAGAACATAATAGTACACAGAGCAAAGATTAAGCAAATATTGCACAACCCCATTTAAGATGTAAATTAAAAATATCTTTTGTATAAGGAAGTTCTCATTTTTTTTCTTTGTGACTGCCTCAGTCATGACAGGAGCCTAGTCAGAGGGAAATTATATAGACTTTGGCTTCTGAATTAGGTAGGTACATTGATTATTTTAAGCTAAAGTAAAATAAAATTATTTAATTCATGTCAGTATGCTGCTAACATATGAAAGCTACAGAATACCATTCTCTTTGATAGCAAGAGGCTTCAGATTTAAAGGAATTTTGGTTATTTTTAAACCAAGGACGAAAAACCAGAATTTTTATTTTTGAGGAAAAACATCAATGGGAACATGATTAAAACTTAGAGGTAGAGTCACTGACTTTTAGTACAAATTTTTTTTAACTTTATTCTGTATTTCTTAGCACAAAATCTAAACCTTGACTTTGAAAAAGAATATCCACTCCCTAGGCCACTTTTTTATTCATTTTAATTTTATTCGTTTGAATTTGAGTGTCAACTTGACACAAAAGACAAGAAAGCAAGAATGCAGCTGTGGAAAACAGCATATACTCCCATAAAATCTGAAAATTATTGGGAAGAGAATATATCTTTATAGGTAACAGAAACCGAGAAGGGGAGTAATAATTCTCCCACAAATTTTTTAATTTATTTAAATTGTTAAAATGATTCCAGTGTTTCAGGAAAGACCTTTTCATTGCCTTTGCTTTTTAAAATGTAATGTTTATCTTAATTTATTCAACTATTTTGTTTGATTTATAGTCATGAATTTTTTGGTAAATGGTCTTTAATTCACAAATGTATAAGAAATTTTACATTGGGATACCATTTTCAATGTTTAATAGTTTTAGATTTGAAGAAGTCATGCTTTTGCCCCACCTTGAATTATTTATCTTTTAAAAATTAAACCTTAACCGTAATTTATGTCTAAATAATATGCAGTCTGATTTATGAAGTATTAGTATGTCATTAGGTTAATAAATTCCACATTTACTTTGGTGATATCAGACCTCTCATATCTGATAATTTTGTTCACAGGACTGTCCCTGGTACAGGACACTTGCCTATATTGAGATACTTTATCCTTTTTGCTGCAGTTCCATTTAAGGTTTTTTTCTCTGTTTTATCTTCAGTATGTTTGCTGCTGCATTTCTAACCTCCATCATTATTCATAGTACCCCTCTCAGTGTGAAATGCTTTGAGTTGTCACTTTACTGCTACATCCATAAAGCTTTCCTTAGTCTGTCCAGACAGTTGCTGCTTCCCTGTGTTGGCAGCTCTCTCTGGGGTAGTGCGGGTCATGTGGGCTGTTGATTCAGATGGCATTCAAGTCCAGTGCTGCTCTTACTGTTATTAGCTCAGTGACTGTGAACATTTACTCACCTCTGAAGTTGTTTCCTCGCCTGGAAAAAGTTTATTTATAGTTTCTAACTCATGGCCGGGTGGTTACGAGGATTGAAGAAATTACAGTTGATGCTTGAACAATACAGGAGTTAGGGGCATGGACCCTTCCTCTCAAGATCGAAACTCTGAAGTGTAACGACTCCCCAAACTCTAGCTAATAATCTACTGTTGACTGGAAGCCTTACTGATATCATAAACAGTCAATTGAAACATTTTTATGTTATATGTATTATATACTGTATCTTACAATAAAATAATCTAGAGAAAAGAAAATGTTAAAATCGTAAGGAAGAGAAAATACATTTACAGTACTACACATATTTAATGAAAAAATTCGTGTATAATTGGACCCATGCAGTTCAAACTCATGTTCTAGGATCAACTATAAAGTATCGAGCATAATGTCTACATCACTAATCTATAGATAGAGATCTATCAATGTCCACATCTGCTCTGTAGAGCATGGACTCAATAAGTTCCAGTCCCTATACCACTAATTACCCATGGTCACTGATATCAATTAGTTCCCATAGCTGTTTTCCCCTCTCTTAAGTTTTGTCCATGTCCTCTGCTAGATCCTGAGGGAAGGAGTGAATGCCAGATTATATATGTGTCATTCTTAGGAATTTTGAAGGGCAGTGGAACAGAAGATAAAAGTGCTGACTGGGATCTTTATTCCAATAGTTAATAGTCTTGGCAAACCACCTTTAATACTCATCAACACCCAAAGTAAGACATTATTTTGACTAAACATTTTTAATATGTTAAACATTCTTAAGATTTAGTGCTTAATTTAAAACTTGTTGTTACAACTTTAAAATGTTTTCTAACCCTGCCTCCCTCCTTCCTGCCTCCCTCCCTCAATCCCTGGTAACCACTAATTGCCACCCCTAAAATTTTGTCATTTCAAGAATTTATAAACAGAATCATATAGTAAGTAACATTTTGAGATTGATATTTTTTTCATGCAGTGTAATTAATTCCTTTGAGATTCATCCAAATCATTGCGTTTATCAATAATTCATTCTTTTTTATTGCTGAGTAAGTATTCCATGATATGGACGTGCTACAGTTTGTTTAACTATTCACCCATTGAAGGACATCTGGGTTCTTCCCAGATTTTTGGCTATTACAAATAAAGCTACTATGAACATTCACGTACAGGTTTGGTGTGAACATGCACTTCCGTGGGATAAAGGCCCAAGCAAAAAGCGTGCAATGGCTGGGTAATATGTTTATTGCATATTTAATTTTATAAGTGGTATCTATGCTTTACCATTTCCAGGGAAGTATGGCAGCCTTCCTTCCATTTAGGTTTCTTTACTTTCCCACTTTTTAAATATTGTCTTTGAGTATCAGGTGGTGTTATAATTTTTAATCTAATATGATTTAGAAAACTGATGAGAAGATAGTCTGATTTATCCACCTATCTTCTCTTTTCCATTATCCTGTCTTCCTTGATGCTAAAGCTTCCTTGTTTTATCATTTCCTTTTTGTTTGAAGAACTTTAGCTGTGCTTTAAAAGTAGGTCTGTGTGCTAGTTGCAAATTCTTTAGTTTTTTCTCATTTGAGATGGTTTTTATTTCATTCATGAAGGATAGTTTTTTGAGATACAGAATTTACAATTGCCGTTGCTCTTTGTCAGAATTCCGGTTCAGTCAGGGAGGAATAAATCTACCTGAGCAGCTTTCCATTCTGGGTTCGGGGGTTGGAGGCTGCTGGGCCCGGGTCACCTGGTGCTGTTGGGCGGGGGAGTCACAGATACCCTGCTTCTACATCGTTCTTCCAGTCCTGGGTCCCTGTGCAGTCTACCTTCCTCTTTGTACCTTGCAGAGCCCTCCTTGGTTGCCTCTTAGGTTATTTCCAGGGTTTATAGTTGAACTTGGCAGGGAAGTACAGTAAATACGAATCTCTGCCATCTTGTTTGGACAGTAAGTCCTCCTGTACTTTTTTTTTTCTTCTTTCTAACTCTTCTGTCTAGGCTCTTTGTTAGTATGTTTCTGAAATGTGTTCCAGGGTAATTCAAAGCTCAGTTGCATGAGAAGCCTTCTGTAAATTAGACAGTGCTAAAAAAGATTCCAGCATATTCAAGTATACTTTACCATTATTTAGAGAGCTTTCCCCCAACAAAGATTAAATCATTCTAAGATATAAATTTTATTGGCTGTAAAATATTCCAATGTATTCCTTCTTGCTAGAACTAGAGCCTTAGTTTAAATCATTTTCCACACTAGGGACCTTCACAGCAGGTATGATTCTCACAACAGGAATGGCTGCTGGAGGCAGGAAAGACTCTGGTCTGACCTCCTTCACGTGGGGCAGCACGTGCACACGCACAAAACCGAGACTGCTCAGAATCTGGTCCTGAGTACTTCACTGACTAGAGACATTGCCATATTCCCACTGACCGTATCAAGATATTTAGGTATTCATGCCAAATAGGACTTCATCATATTGTCGTGAACATTTAAAGTTCTGCAAGGAAGTAAATAAACATATTCTGTGATCCTGTTAATCTTTGAATACATAGTACCGAGAGCAAGTCCTCGAGTCTCATGGATGTACAATTGCAAAAGAAAAATTAGATAATTAAAAGTATTGGATAATGAAGAGGAAAGTGGATATTCTTTCACTTAGGCCTGTATAGAAATAATTTTCCCTAAGTTTCATATATTTTTTTTCCAGAACTTTTTATTTAGGTATAAATTAATATGTTTGAGATTAAAAATGTTTACCCCATAAGTCAATCTTTGTACTTGACTTTTTTCAGTTTTACTCTAGCAGTATTTTAATAACTGACATAGTACTTACAAATTGTTGGTACAGTTGTTCAGTGCTTTATGTGATGTTCTCCTAAATTCTGTATTTGTGTGTTTTTGTACATGTGTTAAGTTCAATGAATAAAAGCTTTCTGAAATTAGTGTTTTTTAATGTAAAAAATTACATCTTAATTGAATTGCTTCATTTCAGTTTACATTTTTTTTGTATATTGACTTTTCCTAAATCAGACCCCTTCCCCCAAAATTGAGCAATCATCTTATTAATATTTTGGAAATGCCTTTTGACTGCTACATCTACTGATTCCTTTGAACAATTTACATGATTAATTTATTCGTGGAATCCTGGTAGAACTGAGTGACTTCAAAGGACTATCTGGTTCAACTTACTGTCTTTGGAAATTTGTTGTAAATAATGTGGTAAAAGTAATAAAATTGTAAGCTATCTAAAAATATTCTTGAAATTTTAACTTGATTAAAGACAGATTTTGTGTTTCTTTTTGAAGAGTAATATTATTTGAGTTAAAGAACTGAATTAAATATATGATAATATTTGACTCACAGGAAAGTAGAATTATAAGAATATTATAAGGAAATGCCACTGGCTAAGTAAAAGGTAATTAATGTTTTCTTCTATATTAAAAAGAACTACTCAAGAAACCTGCCGTTAATAAAAAAGGGAGATTAATGTGTGAGTTTCAAATGACTATTACTAACCTACTTTAGCAAATGAATCCCTTACAGAAAAATAGAAAGGATTGAAGTTAATATACTCGTATTTCGCCATAGGAAACAGTTAACTCTTTTCTATATATCCTCCCATTTGTTAAAATTCTAGGCCTACTCTCATCATGATTCCTCCCTGTTTCCAAACTGGGAAGGATACAAGTTTGTCCTGACTTCCAGCAGTGCTTACTCGCCCCCAAAGACCCCATTGTTCCTTGGCTGCCCATCCTGTTCTGTCTCAGGTCTTCATAGTAAAAGCTTCAAGTAACTCATATTGTCAGAGATATGAGCTCAGGGCCTGCATTTGTCATTAAGTGAACCTTTCTGTAAATCGCCTTTTAATAGATCCTTTATTTTTCTTTCTTTCTTTTTTTTTTAGTATTTGATGTATCTCATTCTGTCCTTTGACTTTTAACCTTTCCATCTTCTCTTTTAGATGTCTCTCTTCTAAACAGTATACGGTGGGGTTTATTTTTTCAGTCACTCAGTCTTTGTGTTTTATTTACTGCATTTAGTAATAGTTTGCTTTTAATATAATTAATGTATTTTTGTTTATATCTATTACGTTGTTTTATACTTTTTATCTGACCTACCTGCTTTTGTTTCTTATTTTTTTTTGGATTATTTTTATAATTCAGTTCCCACTCCCTCCACTAATTTAGAAGTATATACTCGATTCTATTCTCTTAATTGTTACTTAAAAAATTATAATTTAAGTATATATTTATACTTAAATAATTATCAGCATCAAAATTTAATGAATATTTTAAGTTTTTTTCTCAGATGCCACAGGACCTTAGAACATTTTACCCTTATTTTTTCCATTCCCTATTTATATATTACTGGTATTGTGCACTTATCCTAGTTTTAAACCCGTAATACATTGTTATCACCTGTATAGGCAAATTCATTTAGATTTACCATCATATTTACCACTTTTCATACTTCATTCCTTCTTACATTTCAGACCTTCTAACTGGGATCAGTTTACTTTCACCTGGAGGTACAGTTAAGGAATTTTCTTAAGTGAGTAGGGATCTAGTGGTAGCAAATCTTTGGTGGTTTTTAGTTTGGATTAATCCTTCTGGTGTTTTCCTGACTACCTAAATGGTAATCAGTTTTAAAGCAAGACTAAGCCCAGGTCTGAAGGTTGTATTTCTTATTGCTCTTCCAACCAGCTACCCCACTGTGAGAAAGGCCCACATCCACATTTTAACTGCTTGGTTCTCAAGGGAGTGTAGATTTGATATTCTGAGGTATTTCAATAGAAACTCCATAAAATTCACACATAGAGAAGGGCTGGGCTTTATTTGTAGTTTTAAAGGTTAGCAGTTGTGTATGAGTCATTAATGAAACAAAGCTCTCCCTAATGGAATCCTTAAAGACTGATTGTAGTTTGATTAATTAGGACTTAGAGCATATGTTCAAATTTGTGTATGCAAATTCCGAAGTAGTCATATTCTTTGCAGATATCTTGTGAATTCAGTTATATATCTTTATCAACGGAAACTAGGACATCATGTAATCTTATTACAATGTTTTCTCATAAAAATGCTTTCTTTTAGATTACTTCTCTAGTGACCCTGCAGCTGTTAACCGTGGTTGGCCATGATGATCAGCTTGATGGACCAAAATACAAATGCACAGTATCTCTAGACTTCATCAGAGCTATTGCTAGGTAAGCTAGAATAATTGTGAATGTAAAATGTCTTGAATGTAAATGATATGTAGATGATATACTAAATATAAAAATTAATGTTCTTCTAATGTAATATCATTAATCATTTAAGCAAGAAAAGATCATTTGAGTGACAAGAATGAATAAGTGTCACTGTAGAATGAAACCTCTTATCAAATTTACAAATGACATAAAATTGGGAGAATTAGCTAATATGTTAGATGGCAACAATCAAGATTCTAAAATACCTTAACAGACCAGAATAATGCCCCACTGTAGCAAGGTAGGATATAACAGACAGCTGACAACAAAAAACTCATATGTATTAAAACAAAGCGGGAGAGACCTGGCTTAAGGCCTAAGTACATGAGCTGACTACAAGGTTTTAAAAATCCTGGTGTCTCATTCAAGGGATGTAGTAGGTCTGCTGTGTGTTGCCATAGGCAGGTCAAATCTGGTGTGCTGTGCTGTGCTTGGAGTTTTGAGAGGGACATTGACAAATTGGTACATGCTGAGGAGGCAGGCAGAGTGGCAGAATGAGGGACGGGGTGTGAGGGGGAAAAAAGCCTCAGAACGGATATGGTAATCATCTCAAGCATTTTCAGGGGTTGTCATGTGTAAAATGGATGAAACTAATTCTGAGTAATTGTAGTGCGTTAGAAGTTCTAGGAAAGAAAGTATGTCTGTCAAAATGAGAGCTATCAAAAAACAAGAAGTTTCCTCACAGTGAGGTGTACTTACTGTTCTGGAAAATGTTCCAGCCATTTGCATGAATAACGGACCTCATCCCATGGTTGCAGCTGGATAACAACAATCTGTCAAGACTGGTAGTGAAGAGGTAATATGCGTGTAGACAGGTCGGTGGTACAAGGCAATCCGTAAGACAGTGCTTTCCCAGCATTTTCAAATATGAAGATTTCATTTTAATATCCTTTTAAAATTAATCATGACAGTATTAACTTATTTCAAAATTAATAACACATAGGCATGAAACATTAGGTATGGATTTATAGATCTCATTTAATTAATTGTGCAGCTTCTTGAAGTTCTGAAATGTACATGTTGGCAGCCTCTACCCTGAAGTCTCTTCGGAATTAAAAGTTCTATGATAATATGATGCAGATATTTGAAACATTTTGATGGTGTGTAGACTCTAAAACATAAAATGAGGGTTTTGAAATGTGTTGTTTATGATAAAACTGGGCAACCGTTTACACAGAAGAAATTGAGCAAAAAGTTTTTTTGAGTGTATTCAATGACCATAAGATAATAACTTTCTTTTTCCAAACAATGATGTTAAAAACTCTGTATCTAAGAGCCTCTATCAAAAGGCTCTTTTGACAACTTTTGAGTGAAGCATCTTTATTTCTGGGATTTGTCATTGCTCTGAATGTGTTGGGTCATGCCCTGAGATAGCCATGTACAGGACAGAGGCTGGTGGCTGTCCAATATGGTGAACATACAATGAACCAGACTGAGGTGGGCAGTATGTAATCTGTAGCATCAGTGATCCTAGGCACATCCAGGGAAGTGACTTCCGTTGATCACCTCAGAAGGGAGCAGGAATTGTAGACCTGGAATTTTGCCATAGAATTTACCACTCTGTAACTTGCTTTGTTACCTTTGCTTTCTTATTCTTCTTTACTTTACATGAGCAGTGTCCGGACAGTAACTATCTCCTTCTTCCCACATCTGCCCCCATCCACTCTCATCCCTGTGATGTTTTATACAGTAATACCTTGGATTGCGAGTAACTTGGTTTGCAAGTGTTCCGCAAGACGAGAAAACATTTCTAATACATTTTAACATGGTAAACGAGCGATGTCTTGCAATACGAGTAGTTTGTTTCCGGAACGAATTATGCTCGCAAACCAAGTACATTTTAACATGGTAAACGAGCGATGTCTTGCAATACGAGTAGTTTGTTTCCGGAACGAATTATGCTCGCAAACCAAGGTATTACTGTACTTCTTTTTTGATGATTTAAGTTCCCATTTTTCCCCTCCACCCCATATCCTTCTATCTTTTCCTAACATTCTGCCTTAATGAAAACGTGATTCTTACCTGGGGATACTACTTCCCCTGGAGTCATCTCTAGTAGTAACTACTTATTTCTCAAACCCCAGTCCCTCGGTGTTACAGGCACTTTCACTGTCCTCCGTTCTTCTTGTTGCCACTTCCAGATTGTTACTAACCCCAAATTCTTGTAAAAATAGGGGCTTCTTTGAGACTCATGCAATTTGGCTCTATGTCCCTGTTCTCCTATGATTATCTTCTACTAGCCTCCCAACCATTCCACCTCATGTATGGAAGAACAGAGCGCGTGGTTCAGACTTCTTTCAGTGCAGATTGACTTTATTCAAGCTAGAAATGCTAACATCTGTAGTCACTCTCTTCAGCATTCACTGTTCCACAGAAGAGATCGAAACCAGTGATCCTTAGCCTGTTGAGAACTCCTTCAGCTGCCTACGTTGGTGCACATCCTTCTTCTTCAGTAGGGTGGGTCCCTCTTCCTCCCTAAGGAGCTTTCTTCCACTTGTGCTCTGAATTCCATTTCCTTAGAACAATCTTTAGTCCTCAGGCTCTTTGTCTGCTCAGAGGCACCTAACACTGTTGACCACTCTTTCTTTCTTAAACTCTCTTCTCTTAAAGCCCATTATTCCAGTCTCTGGTTTTTCTTTTTAGTCTTTGGCTGGTTTTTTCTAAGGCTCATTTGCCAGCTTATCCTCTCCACCTGACCTTTAAACATAGCTGGTCCTTGAGGCATGACTATTTTTTGAAATTATACGTTTTTCCAGGCAGTTTTAGCTATACCCATGACTTCAGCAACCATCTGTATATTAATAACTCCCCAATTGTAAAGGCCAGACCTTTCTTCTAATATTCCTGACCGTTGTTGGATGTTTCCCACCTACATCAATACATTTCCAAAACTGCACTCAGGAACTCGCACCTCTCCCTCCACCTGCCAACAAAAAGGAATGACCCAGCTTCCGGCCAGTTCCCTACTTCAGCGGTCGGCACTGCAGTCTGTCCGCCATGCTGCACAGGCTAAAACCTGAGAGTCGTTCTTGACCCTGCACTCTCACACTCCCGGTACCTAAGCATGAGTCCCAGACCCCACCAATCCCTCCAAAATCACTTTTATCTTTTGTACAGTTACTCCTCTAAACTAAGCCACAAACATCTCTTCTCTAGTGGCCTCCTATTTGGTCTTCTGTCTACTTTTATCCCTTTATAATTTGTTGTCTATATGATAGCCAAAATGATCTTATAAAAATTGAATGTTACCCTCCTACTTAAAAGTCTTCAGTAGTTTTCCATATCTCATGGGATAAGAACAATTTTTTTAAGTTTATTGGGGTGACATTGGTTAGTAAAATTATATAGGTTTTAAGTGTACATTTCTATAATACATCATCTATATATTGCATTATGTGTTTACCACCCAGAGTAAGTTCTCCTTCCATCACCATATATTTGATACTTTTCTGTCACCGCCCCCCCCCCACCTCCTTACCCTCTGGTAACCACTAAGCTGTTGTCTGTGTCTATGAATTTTTGTTTCTTTGTTTGTATTGTTCTTTTGTTGCTTTCAGTTGTATATCCCACATGAGTGAAGTCATATGGTTCTCGACTTTTTCTGTCTGACTTATTTCACTTAGCATGATACTCTCAAGATCCATCGATGTTGTCACACATGGCAGTATATCTTTTCTTAAGGCTGAGTAGTAGTCCGTTGTGTATATATCACATCTTCTTTTTCCAATCATCTATGGAAGGCCACTTTGGTTGTTTCCATGTCTTGGCCATCGTAAATAGTGCTGTAATGAACATCAGAGCACATATATGTTTACAGGTAAATGTTTTCAGATTTTTTGGGGTAGATACTCAGGAGAGGGTTGCTGGGTCATATGGTAATTCTAATTTTTTGGACGAACCTCCATACTGTTTTTCATAGTGGCTGTATCAATTTACATTCCCACCAACAGTGTTTGAGGGTTTCTTTTTCTCCACAGCCTCTCCAACACTTGTTATTATTTGTTTTGTTGATGATACCCATTTTAAGAGGTTTCTCATTGTGGTTTTGATTTGCATTTCCCTGATAGCTAGTAGAGTGTCTTTTCATATATCTGTTGGCCATTTGTATGTCTTCTTGAGAGAAGTGCCTTTTCAGGTCCTCTGCCCATTTTTTAATTGGATTGTTTGTTTTTTTTGCTGTTGAGTTGTATTAGTTTTTTATATATTTTGGATATTAGCCCCTTATCAGAGGCATTCGCAAATGTACTACTAAGCAACAATAATCGAACGGCATGGTTTTGCCAGAAAAAGAGACACACAGGCCAATGGAATAGAATTGAAAACCCAGAAATAAACCCACATATATATGGGCAGATAATTTTTGACAAAGGAACCAAAAACATACAATGAAGAAAATAAAGCCTTTTCAATAAATGGTGTTGGGAAAATTGGAAAGCCACATGCAAAAGAATGAAACTAGACTGCTGTGTGTCACCATACAGCAAAATTACCTCAAAATGTGTCAAAGACCTAAATATAAGACCTGAAACAATAAACTGCATGGAAAAAAGCATAGGCAGTAAACTTTTGGACCTTGGGTTCAAAAAGGATTTTATAAATTTGACCTAAAAGGCAAGGGAAGTAAAATAAAAAATAAACGAATGGGGCTATATCAAACTAAAAAACTTCTGCACAGCAAAAGAAACCATCAACAAAACAAAGAGGCAACTAACCTTTTTGCAAAAAACAGAATCTTTAAAATATTTGCAAAAAACAGAATATTTGCAAAACAAACAGAAGTTGAGTGAGTTTGGTCTGATAGCTTTTATTTTACCTGTGAAGGAGGGGGCAACATTGAGACTAAGACTAAGGACAAAGTAGTAGCAGTTTGAGAGGAATATGGATATTTGAAATAGCGGCTGTGGGGAATGCAAGCAAGGACTGACAAGGAAAGCAGCTTGCTGGGAGTGTTGAGGGCCCAGCTGAGGTTCCTGACCTTGAATTTGCAGTGGCACCAATCTGTGAAAGTGGTGATCCTCTCCAGCAGCATTCCATATGCTGGGTACCAGGACAGCAAAAAGGTATGATTGAAATCACACAGGACTGGGGTTTTGCCAGGTGAAATTAGAGCATGTTAGCAAGTGAGCGCTTGAAGTGACGAACTGTGGAGTCTAGGCTAGGAAGGGCAGAAAGAAAGTAAAGCCAGTAGAGGGTTGATAGCTCACTGTCTGGCACGTAGATACTCAGTAAGTGTTCAGGGATCAGGACAAAGTGGAGGAGTTTGTGAACTGGTTGTCTCAAGGTGTTCAGGTAGCTTACAGGAAGAGACTGGGAATCAGAGGGTAGAATGTCCAAATTTATGTTTTTAGAGGTATTGGGTCGTCAGAAAAGTCATGACGCATTTTTGCAATGAAAAACATAGAAAAAATACATCATGACATTTCCGACAACCCAATAGTACACTTCTGAGTGTGATCATGGCCATGAGAGTAGAAAAGGCCATTGAAGGTAAAAACAAGTGTGTTGTGAAGTCACTAAGGCTTATGTAGACCTTGGAATGGAAAGGAAGACGAATGCGATGGTTTGAGTCTCAGAAGCAGAGCTTTTTGTACAAGGACAGCAACCCCACCTGCAGGACTGCCTGGGGTACAGGAGAGAGTCTAACCTCATAGGAAAGAGCTGAAGAGAAGGGTTGGTCTTTCAGGGAAGCCAACTTTCAGTTAAGCCCAGAAGAGAAAAAACCATTCATGGAAGAGGTAGAAGTCATAGAGACCTTTATTGGGCAAGGAACAGTGGAAAGTTTGGATGAGAAGTAGTAGGAGGCTGGTCCCAGAAAGGGAGCGCAGAACATGGAGGTGGAGTATGGGAGAAGGCAGATGACAGATGACTGAGACACTTATTAAGACACTTATTAAGTGTCCTTGGACTGTTCTTAATGTGAATGGTAGGTGTACGTTTCCAGCGTTTTATTCCTCCACAGTCAGTGGGAAGAAGACACCACAAGATAACTTTAGATTGCAACTTGAAGTTGTACGGTTGCATGTTGTCAGAAGAACCAAACTAAAAAAGACCTCAAACTCTCCACCAAAATAAAATGAAATAAAATAGTATCCCATGAGAAGGAAGTATTTCAGTGTTGTAAAAGAATCAACAAAGTGACATAAAAGGAGAAAGGCTAAATTAAATCCTTAGGTATATGCCATGTAATTAGCTTGTATTAAAATATTCTAAATTCTAATTTATGACTCCTAGGTAAGTTGCCACCAATACTGTTTTTGTTTATCCTATTTCTTTCTAGAAAATAATGCATTTGGGTTCTATGAGAGAGAGAATCTCCTATAGTATATAGAAACTATCCAAAATCTTAAAATTATATGAATCTGATATGCATCAGAAACCATGAAAAACCAAAGAAAGCACTTGTAAAGTACATAACTCCCTTTGTAAGTTAAAGCTTTCTTTAAAGTGAGTTGTTTGTCTCCAAGTCCTTGAAGCACAAAGTTATAATAGATTTGGAATGTGGTGCATGTTGCCCTTGTGGTTATTCTATCAAATTCTGCCCTGTCTCAGAATAAGTTATGTGGGGATTAGCTGGGAAGTCACCGCTTTATACTGGAGGATGGAACGATGATAGAGGAAGGTCATCATGCATCTTGTGCAGTAAATGTATTTTAATGATCTTACATATTTAGTTCCTAATTAATTTAATTTAAAAAAAAACCTCCAGAAACTTTAACTGTTATTCAGTTTGCTTGAGTGCTTTCCAGTGGCAAAGAAGACAAGTGGAATATAGTTAAGCTTTTATAAATGAATACGTTTAAATTGCTTAGTGATTTTAAGTCAGTCCGTTCATTCTATTAAAGAAAATTTTATTGCACAAACTATGCTACAGTTACACAAATAGATTACTGAGTAAAGTAAGATGCTACCACTAACAAGTCACAGTATTTTCATTTGTTGATGTTCTCTTCTACTTTTAGTCCATTGTACAAACGTTTCTCCTTAGCTGTCACAACATAGTTGTAATTCTCTGTGCTCCTTTTCTGTCTTTATACTGTAGGTATCTCTTCATATTGATCATTTTGCCTGGCTAAGTAGCATCTGATCAAATAATATCTTCTAATCAGTCTTATAGTATCGGAATTTAAATTGTTTTAATCTTAACCTTCTTCTAAACTTCTTTTTCATCCAGTGCAGAAAAAACCAAAAGTGAAACTTAACATTAAGTCAACTTTACCTTGTCACTTTAGGTTTATAATCTTAAGACCCAAAGTCATGGGGAACTGTACCTGGACAGATGTACAAATTCAAATTCCACTTTCCTTTTTGCCTGTGGTTATTGCTGTTTTCTCCTAAGATCCTCTACAAAAGATCTTTTCTCCAATATCATGATTTTTTATAAAAAAAGTAATTTGTTGGTACTACCTTATTTCCGTTAAATTTGGGGAGTTCTAGAGTTGAATGAAAGAAAAACATAAAATAATACAGTCTTATGATATAATAATAATAACTTTGGTTTCTTTATGCTTGAGATAAGATTTTTTTTAATAATTGGCATACCTGTTTTTAGTTGTTTTATTGCTGATAGTGATAACAGGATTGTTTTGATAGTTTTTATGCCATTTGAAAAGTTTAGCTATTCTTCAGAGAGGCACTGTTGTAATGAAACAATTAAGGTATTCTGCAGTCCACCATTAGGTACCATAATAGCCATCGCATCCCATTTGAGCTATTTTTAAATGTGTTTTCATAAGCAGTATTTATAATTCTCCATTCCAAATTTAAAAACATATTTGATATGTCAGTCATTCGCTTAGAAACATTTTTAGGAAGTGTATTACAAAATGATAGACAAAAACATTAATTGATGATGGTTTAATAAATAAGAGCATGCAATTAGTGAATCTTTAAAAGGCTGTTCTCACATGGATGATTATTTTTGCAGAATTGGATACTTTAAGGCTTTAATTTTATACTTACTGCTAGATCATTATGTCTAATTATTTTGACCATTTATTCAAACAATAAACCTCCAAGTTTGAATATTTATAGTGAAGAATGAGTTTGGAGAAAGGAAAATAATTATATGTCTCTCTCTCCCTGCTATTTTATTCTGCTTGCCATTAGAGTACAAAAATATACATTCACATCGTCTGTTGTATCGTGTTCTTGGATCATACAGATTTAGTTACAATACACACACAGGTCAGCCAGTGTTAAGATTGAAAAGAATGAAAACTACAAATGAGGACAGATGAGCTATGTATTATGTAATGATAAAACAGGTGTTTTGGAAGATAAACAATGTTCAAAAGCAAAGAAGATTTAAATACTTTTGCATCTCTAATTACTTTATTCTGGTTATTTGACAAAAAGCAAATAGCTTTCAAATGAAATCTAAACTTTCTGTAATATAATTGAAATACAGAATGTTGAATAGTTCTCATTTCATTTCCGTTTTTTAGGAAAGCAAACTTTATGTATAGAGGGGAAAAAACTTTTTTAAGAAACTCTTTTGCTAGCAACATTTTTAAAAATGACTCTCAGTCCTATCGTGGTGCTTTTGATAGTACAAGAGGATTATTTAGCATCAGTTGTGAATTATTTTGCATATGCTTCCCAGAATCATACATACAAAGCTGAGCCGTCTGAGGGGCGAGAATACTAACATATTATCTGTTTTTGTTTATAGGACGGTGAACTTTGACATAATAAAATACTTGTATGATTTCTTGTGAAAACAAGCTTCAAAGCCATATGGACACTGTGACAATGACTAAGCCAAGCTGTGTTCATCCAACTCCTTAGCTGGCCAGGGAGAGGAGTTCTTTGGCTCTATTGGATTTGTCCAGACAGGTGCTGGCCCAGCATGGAATCTGATGAAAATACTCTGATTGGTCTGGGTGGATGTGAGCAGAAGACTATTTACCAAGGACCCTGGAGTATTTGGAAGCAATGTGTTAATTATAAACAGCAGGGTTTGAGCACAATCTGTTCTACTCTTAATGATGTTATCTTAACACTGAAATTGCCTGAAACCCATTTACTTAGGACTACATTTTGCTGTGAACTATCCCCTGCGCTTTGAAGGTGCCAGCAGCCCTTGTACATAAGCCCAGCCTTTCCACTTCCTCTCCACAGGTGCCTCTGCAGTTGCTTGCCAAAGCAGATTTTCCTAAGGCCCCTGTTTTAAAAGATCATAGTTGCAAAATATAATAAATAGAAGGGCTTTTTAAATCCAAGCTTGTATATGCTTATCTTTCACCCTGCCTTTCTCAAAAGGCAAAATAGTTTGATCAGATACAGGCCAATCTTCCATCTATCTTTAAGTCTATTTGGTAACCAGTGTGCTTGTGTGAGGTTTATCTGGTCATTCTTGGAATTAACCACTCCAACTAGCTTTTTTAATCCGCATGATAATTTTCTTTTTTAAATCATTGGCCTTTAAAGTTCCACAATAAAATTTTTTTCTGTTATATCAGTTATGAACCTTGGGTCTGATTTTCTTTTCTGTTCATATTTTTGAAGAAGCTTTCTGTTAGCATTTGAATGCTTGAAGATTGTTTTGAGCATATTTAAAGTGCTTAATTACAGAGCCTAGTTTAAATTTCAGTGGCATTTTATTCTTTCATTCCTTTCTTGAAAAATTCTCACAGTAGGCACTCCCAGATAGGAAGCATTTAAAAAATGTAGTGATTATCTGACACTCTGGATCAAAGAAAACAAGTAGTTGTCTACTTGCATTTATTTTGAGGTAATGAGCAGGAGGACAAGACTAGAATTCTTTTTTGTCCCTCTACATAAGACAGCAAAGGAAGACTTGCTTGCCCAAAGGATGACATCCACAATGAGTGATAGAGCACCCTCTCCCTAAGTCTCTTATTCCACAAAAAATGGTGAAATTTGTGTTCCACAAGATGTTTGGAGAAGCCAGGACCAGGAAAAAGCTGTGTGCATTGCAAGTGCGCGCTTATGTTTCCCACACATAGGAATCCATGTATCATTAAAGTAGTGAGTGAATAATAAGAAATAGAATGGAGTCACTATAGCCAAACTGTTAAATTACTATAAAGAAGCCATAGGCCGAGGTATGAAGAAACAATTGTATTCTTGCTTTAGCCTGGGAACTTACTTTTGAACTTTTTAGTTCTATTTCAATTCTTGGAGATACATATATATCCTATGGATAACCCTCTGAAGAACTTCGGAAAGAATGTTCACATGTCCAGATCACCTGACATCCATTATCCAGATCACCTGACATCCATTATCCAGATCACCTGACATCTATTGTCCAGACCATCGGACCATCTAGAAGATTACCATCTAGGACCAATCCAGAAGCTAAAAATTAAAGACTGATTTTTTTTTTCTCAAGAAAGTGCTTTATACTATGAGAACTCTCAATTCTTCTCTTTTCTTTGGAACACTCTTGTGTGTTAACCTGGTAGCATTTGTGATTTGCAAATCCATAGACCCTTGAATAAAACAGCCACTTTTAATTTTCGCAAAGCCAGATTCATTTACACTCAGTTGACAGTTTGGGTAGCTGATTCCAGGAAGAGCAATGTTATTTGAGAAAATAGTCAGCCCTCAGAGTACGCTATAAAGTGGCAAGTCTGCTGTGCAGCCTTCTTGGATGGGCTGGGACCAACTTCCATGTCAAAGGAAGAGCTGGAGAGTATCAGAGGGTTGAGAGATTGTCACGTAGGGAACGGGGGGAGGGATAGAAAGGCATTTTCCTGCGAGTGACTCCATGGCTTCTCCTCACTGATGGCCACCTGTCCACTGCCTAGCACGTTGCCCATCCTGTGTGCTCCATACTGAGCTAGCAGCCCCACACATGGCTTCTCTGCAAAATACCTTGTAACCAGATTTTCTCTGCCCCTGACTGGGCCATCAGAACTTTCCTGTTTTGTAATTTACTTTCTAATGGCTTGCTAAATGACTCACTGATTTGATTAATTTATTTAAATGAAGACTAACAGAGCTTAATATGGATAATAGCATTTTAACAAGGGTCATCTGCAAATGAAGTCTATAATTGAAAGGTATAAATCTCCAGTTACAGGCGGGAATATAATGATGACAATTATGCTGGTTGGTGGGCCAGATATTTTCCTTAAGAGAGGAGGTGCTTAAATTCTACCTAGCTAAGAATGATTTAGGTGGTAGAAGAAGTTACTAAGCTGTGGGATTTCAGATTTTTTTTGTACATGGCTGATCCTCCATTTTTAAAATATCTTCAATTACCATGACCCAGTTATGCATTAGTCAGTCATGACTCCATCTTCCCTCTTTCAAGTCAGTTTCAGTCCCTGAATTCATTGCCGAAGCAATTCCTTTTCAATAACTCGAGAAGGGATTCGGATCCAACAAGCCCCTTCTCATTAAGCCCTAAAGTCAGAAAGGGGTCAAGTCCCTAGGGCAGCAGTCAGAGGGCTATGGAGTCAGCGTAGCTTGGATCAAATACCTGCTGTGTCTCTACAGGCTGTGTGACTTGAGGCAAGTTATTGAATCTTTCTGTGCCTCCGTTTTCTCACCTGTACTGCGGAGAATAGAACTGTCTCGTGGAGTTGTTTAGAGGACTAAGTAAATTATATATCTAAGACAGTTTTGCCTGCCATGGGACATTTACAATTTTTGTTTGTCACAACTAGGTGTGAGTGTAGAGGCCTGGAATGCTAAACATCCTAAATGCATATCCCACAACAATTATCAGGTCCAAAATGTCAGTGCTGAGGTTGATAAACTGAATTAATGAGGTACCTGGCACATAGTAAGTGCCCAATAAATGTTAGCTATTGTTATTATTATGAAATATTTATTTGTGGCCTAGAGAGGAGAGTGAGAGAATGTGGTAACATATTAACTAAAAAGAGAAGAGGGGGCCGGCCGAGTGGCGCGTTGGTTAAGAGCTGGCTTGGGACACCAGAGGGCCCGGTTCGGATCCCACATATGAGGGCCAGTGACACTGCCCTCTACAGATAAGATGCTGAACAACAGCTCAACCTGGAGCTGGGCTGCCGTGAGTCGCCAGTGACAGCATAGGCTGCAGCCCCTGCCACAGTGGGTTGCCATGGGCTACCGTGTGTAGCCAGCAGCCAGCGTGAGCGGCCAGCAGCCGCAGTGAGCGGCCATCCAGAAGCCGGCGACTGATCTGCCTCAGCCGAGAAGAGCGCAATGATGGTGCCAACTTGGGCCAGTGAAACGTCTTCCACAACTAGACTGAAGAACAAAAGGACAGCAACTTGTCTGTTCCCCTCCCCCAACTCCCCAATAAAATCTTTTAAAAAAGAAACCAAAAAAAAAGACAGAAGAGGTACTCTTACCTAGCTATACGTATAAAAATTATTTCTTGTTTAAAATTTTGGAATTATTCAAATGGTCATAATACCTTGGATTTCTTTAGAATGGAAGTAGTATCTACCGGGTTCTAGTTCACATGCAGATTTCATTACTTACTGGGTTGTCGGAAAAGTCATGACACATTTTGCAACGAAAAACAGAAAAAACACGTCATGACTTTTCCAGCAACCCAATATTTTTCAGGATCTTGTTGAATAGTCAAAAGCATGATCTGAGAAGGATTGAATCAGAGAGCATGTGACTGGGGAATTACATTGTGTGCCCTTAAGGTATGGTGGCAGGACACTTAGTGGTGTATCTCCAAGGAATTAGTTAACCAACAACTGTTTAATGTAATTAAGATGGCCTGGAGCATGAGAGAAGAAGAAGCCTCCTTAGTCTCTCCAAAGTCTGTACCACTCTGCTTGCACCATACAAAGAAAAGTAGGCTAATGGACCAAGTCCAGGAAGAATGCATCTCTTATTGCATCAAGCACTCAGTAAGTCTCTAACATAGTAGATGAAATGCAGCAACTGCCCCGTATGTGCAGTCAGGACTCTTAAGTGTCCTCCTTGCTTCCTGATGCCTTACACTGCTGTGTACCATCATTGTTCACATTTCATACCTTTAGCCATGCACAGAGACTTGGATTGGAGGTAATTAGACGAGAGGTTGATCGTATTCAGCTTCATCTCCCACATTTTGAAAGCTTCATCTGCTACAAAGTGTGACTGCCTATCATATGTAAATAGTTTAGATAATTTTGCATGTAATTTCAGTCTGCTGACACAATTTGCTTTCAAAAATGCTTAGTAGAGCTCAAAGAAATCTTTCCTATCAAGATATCAACATTTCACTCAAATTTGCTGTTAAATGCCCTGAATACATAGTGTTCATTTTCCAGCAGTGACACATTCATGAAGCACAGTATGAGAAGTAGAAATTTGGTAGAGCAGAGAAAATTATAATCAATTCATTCATTTAACTGCATGTTGATGCACAGTAATGACGGGAATTTTAGAAGGCATTCAACTGTTTGAGTAAATAGTGGTAGCTCTGGCATGATGGAAAGAGCCTGGATTTTAGAGTCAGTAAAGATCTGCTTGGGATAAACCATAATTCATTTCCTTGGCTTATGATGGAGTTGAGAGTCTGATTTAATGGCAGTTACCATAAAAGAATTCAATAATCATTCAACAAATGCTAAGTACCAGCTCTGTGCCAGGCATTGTGTTAGAGAAAGGAGATACAGCAGAACACCGAGGAGACGGAGGTGCCATTAGCACTGGTAGAGCCATTCCTGGAGATAGGAAATCCTGGGGGAGGACTTAGGCCTGTGGAGTGAGGAAAATTGTGAGTTCAATTTTAGACATGTTGCCTTGATTGCTTATAAGAAATCCGAGTAGTAATGTAAAGTAGGTGGTTAGATTTAGGTCAGAGGTCAGAGTTCCTAGCAAGTATAAATGTATGAGTCATCAGAATAGAGGTGGCTATTTAGTGAGCTAAAGGTCTTCGTTCTTACAAGTCCTATCCCTGACATGAACTTGAAATGAGCTAAAGAAAATATATAAAATGTGTTTGTAACTGATGTGGACTTTAACTTGAAACGAGTTAAAGAAAATATATAGAATGTGGTTGTAACTATTGCTCTTCAATGGCAAATTAATTTTTTAAGTAACAATTCTCCACTATTCATATAAACCTCATTCACTTCCTTATATGAAGTGGCAGTAAGAGACCTGGGCTAAGTTCCATGTGTTATATGGTCCCCAAAGGAAAAACCAAACTCAGAGTTTTAGTTCTGTGAAGAATGTTAGATCCAAAGACAATTTCATCTTTTTTAGCTGACTTTCATGATACAGTTGACCCTTGAACAACACGGATTTGAATTGCTCGGGTTCACTTATATGCAGATTTTATTCCATAAATATATTGGAAAAGTCTTGGGAGATTTGCGACAGTTTGAAAAAACTGTCGGCATAGTGTAGAAATATCAAAAATTAAGAAAAAACTAGGTATGTCATGAATGCATAAAACATGTATGTATTATGATTTTTAAAATATTTTTCCTCGCTTTATTGTAAGAATACAGTATATAATACATATAATATACAAAATATGTGTTAATCGACTGTTTATGTTATTGGTAAGGCTTCAGGTCAACAGGTAGCTCTTAGTAAAGTTTTTTGGGAGTCAAAAGTCACACGTGGGTTTTCAACAGCACGGGAGTCGGAGTCCCTAACCCCTGCATTGTCCTGGGCTCAACTGTAATAGAGGCATTGCTCTGGCTTACGTGTTTCTGAAATTTCTTTAGATTCACTTCCTCTGGGGAGGAACATTTAGCCATCATAGTTCATGGGACTCATTCAGGTGGAAATGAGAGCTTCAGAGGAACTGAGATGCACTAAGCACATAAACATCCATGAGAAAAGATGCTGAAATAGAAACTCCTGCTGTTTTCTACATCAGTCTTTTTTTTTTATCAAAAATGTTGACTAACTCTAAGTACAAGTTTTGGTATATTTACTTCTAGTTATTATATTGCTCTTGTAATTTAAAGAAAAGGTATAGTGTCTTGTATTGAGAAAGAAAAGAAAGGTCAGGTGGAGATTAATGGTGATCATAGCAGCCTGTGAAATATGATTGGTAGGAGAATTAAGATTGGAGTCACCAAAAATGTTTAGAGTCACAACAGTTTTTAAAAAAACTCATTTATATACAAGTAGTTGAAATGTGAAACTACATCACCACAATGAAAAGCAATGTCTCAAAGACATAACATCAAAACCAGTTTTTAGACGTGTGGCCAATATGTCTCTTTTAATAGAATTGCTTGTTTAAAATGCTTATCATGATGATGAAATGGGAGAAAGAACCAAAGAAACACTAAAGTGAGGAAAGAGTAAAAAACAAAATTGAAGTATGAAAGGAGGAAGGCAGTGAAATAGATGCTAACTTGTAGAAATTGGAATCCAAAATGGCGCAGAAACAGGATATCTACTGCTGGGTAACAAACCACCCCAAACTTAATGACCTAAAAGAGACTGTCATTTGTTTTGATCATGAATCTGCAGTTTGGGCAAGGCTTGGCTCCAACTGGTAACCCTGGGGCAACCTGAGATTCGAGTTGGAATCGCATGAAGGTCACATAAAGGTCACATGCAGGCTGGCCCATTCATGCCTGGGGGCTGATTCTGGCTGGTGACTCTCACCTGGGACACCTACTCGTGGTCTCTCCATGTGCTCTCCACCTCTTCATGGTGTGGTGGGTAGGTTCAGAAAGCAGCATTCCGAGGGAAACCAGCAGGTGCTACCTGGCCTTTTCTAATCTAACCTCAGAAGATAACGTAGCATCACTTTTACAGCATTGTGATTAACGCAGTGGTTATGGCCTGCTTATATTAAAGGGAAGGGAATTAGATCCACCTCTTGATAGAAGGAATGTCAAAGAATTTGCAAACATGCTCTAAATCACCGCACAGGACATATAGGCTGAAATATAATATTAAATGCAGATGGAGTATATGTTATGTCATTTCAAAATCTGAATTGGTGTGGCAGAGACTGCTGGTTGTCCCTCCATACCATCTAGTTATCTCTTCCTTGTTTTAAAGCACAGGAACTGTGGCTGCAAGGAGGCCAGTGTGGTTGGAGTACGGGACACAAAGGCAACTGTGGTATGAGATGGGATCAGAGAGGTGGTGGGGGCCAGGTCATGTGTGTCCTTGCAGGGTGTCAAAGGACCTTGGCTTTTATTCTTTGTGAGATGGAAAGAGTTTGGAGCACAGCAATCATGTGATCTGGCTCTGATTTGGATCCATGATCTGGATCATCGGATGCTACACTAAGAATAGGCTACAGGGCAGATGAGCATGGAAGTAGGAAGAGCAGTTAGAAGGCTGTTAAAAACAATCCAAGTGGGAGAGAGTGGTGGCTCAGGTAAGGGTGTTAACAGTGGAGGTGATGAGAAGCTGTAAGATTCAGGATATAATTTGAAAGAAATGTGTACAGGATGTGCTAATTAAGTGGGTATTGATTGTGAAAGAAAGAGTGAAGGTAGACTCCAGAGTTTCGACCTGCATATCTGGAAGATTGGATGGGAGAAACGATAAGAGGTTCAGTTGTGGCCATGGTAAAGTGGAGATTACTACTAGGTATCTAAGTGGAGATGTCAAGGAGGCAGATAGACAAGTCTGGAGTTAGAGTAGAAGCCCAGGCTTGAGACATGAACATGAGGTTTGTCATCATTTAAATGGAAATATATGAGGGAGCTGTGTATGTAAAGGACATACGGTCAGCTGTTCAGGGTTAGAAAACTCTTCCCTTTCTCTGGCTGAGCCCCTGCCCAGGAGCATTCAGAACCCCTCCAGAGTGACCCTCACCCCTGGGGAGTTGCTGCTAAACGTGAAGAAACCTTTGTTCAATCTCTTCTATGGGATGATGGGATTCATGATACAGTTGCAATTTCTTTTCTTTAAATACTAAAATTTCAAATACTAAATTTTAAGATGAAAATTTCAACTGGTTCTTGCAATATTAAAAAATAAAATAACAGGAAAGGAGTGAATGAATCATAGATTTAGATATAACAATGTATACCATGCCCAGCCCCCACAAAATGGCCTGTGAATGCTGAGTTTACAGATTAAATATGCTAATTAAATTTCAAAAGCCCATTGTTTTCAAGCTATTCTTATTACAATATGTTTACTTTCCATTTCAGAAATAAATAAATAAATAAATAAATAAATAAATAAATAAATAAATAAAGTTATATGCTGTATCTGTAAAAGTTTCTTCTAAGTAGATCTAAGTGTGGAATATTTGGTTATTTGTACCTAACTCTTTTTTTTCCCCTAGAAATATCTATATCTTTCATTGTATTTCTCGCCCTAGTCATGACAAACTCATGAGTGAACTCAGTAGAGGACATGCTTGGAGTTGTGGCTCCAGGTGTTGGACTGGTTTGCACTGATTTTCTCTTCGTCTCCATGGGAACAATGGCAGTCATTAGCAAGAC
>NW_017731586.1:263285-269599 GCF_001890085.2 Hipposideros armiger
CAGCAGTTCTCAACCTGTGGGTCACGACCCCTTTGGGGATCGAACGACCCTTTCACAGGGGTCGCCTACAAAAACAAAAATATATTTACATTACGGAAAACAGAAAGATATTTACATTACAATTCATAACAGTAGCAAAATTACAGTTATAGAGTAGTAATGAAAATAATTTTATGGTTGGGGGTCACCACCACATGAGGAACTGTATTAAGGAGTCGCAGCATTAGGAAGGTTGACAACCGCTGATCTAGTGCTTTCTCCCTAACATCAGGAATAAGGCAATGATGTCCACTATCACCACTCATATAAAATATACTTTCACCATTCCTATTAAATACTCCCACTAAATACATTAAATATACTGGATATTCTAGCCCATGCAATAACAGAGGAAAAGGAAATAAAAACCATGCAGATTGGAATAGATTATGTAACTAAAACTGTCACTAGTTGCAGATACCTAATTTACTATGTAGGAAATTCCAAAGTGTCTATAATGTGAGCTTCTAGAAGTCATAAGTGAATTTAGCAAGACTGTAGAATACAGGGCACAAAAATCAATTGTATTTCTTTATACTAGAAATGAACAATTAGTGAAATTTTAAAAATGCAGTAGTACCAAAAAGTATGAAATACTGAGGTATAAAAAAATGTGCAAAGTTTTTATGTTGAAAAGTACAAAATGATAATGAGAGAAATCAGAGGACCTAAATAAATGGAGATACATATTGTGTTCATAACTTAAAGACAACATTATTAAGATGTCACTTCTCCCCAAATTTATTTAAATTTAAAGCAATAACATTAAAAATCCCAGCAGGATTTTTTTTGGAAAAAAAATTGACAAAACTGATTGTAAAATTTATATGGAAATGCAAAAGAAGTAGAATACCCAAAACAATTTTTCAAAATGGAGGGAAAAGAATCGGAGGATTTACCCTAGCAGATTTGAAGAATAAATATAAAGCTAGTGATTGAGATAGTGAGGTAGTCTTCCTAGATTGAATCACGAAGAAATGGAAAATCTAAATAGACCTATTAACAGTAAGGAAATTGAAACAGTCATCAAAAACCTCCCCAAAAGTAAAAGTCCAGGACCAGATGACTTCACTAGTGACTTCTACCAAATGTTAAAAGGCGATTTAAGGGCCAGCTGAGTGGCTCAGTTGGTTAAGAGCTAGCTCAAGAGTGTGAGCTCTGTGCAACAGGGTCACTGGTTTGATTCCCTCCCTGAGCTGAGCTGCTGCTGAGCTGCCAACAGGTGGCAGGATGGCTCAGCTGAAAAAAAAAAAGCGACTTAATACTGTCCTCAAACTCTTCCAAAAAAATTGAAAAAGAGGCAAGACTTCCTAACTCATTTTATGAGGCCAACATTACCCTGCACCAAAACCTGGAAAGGATAACACAAAAAAAGAAAACTACAGACAAATATAATGAATAGAGAAATAGATAAAAATTATGTGGTCATATCAATAGATACAAAAAAAGCATTTGACAAGATACAGTATCTATTTATAATTAGAACACTTAATAAAATGGGTATAAAAGGAGAGTACCTCAACATAATAAAGGCCATATATGACAAACCCTCAGCTAATATCATACTTAATGGCTTTTCCTCTTAATCAGGAAGAAGACAAGAACGTCCTTTCTCACAACTGTTACTCAACATAGTATTGGAGTCCTAGCAAGAGTAATCAGGCAAAAGAAAGAAATAAAAGGCATTCAAATTGGGAATGATTAAGTCAAAATGTCACCTTTTTTTGCAGACAACATGATTCTTTATGTAGAAAACGCTAAAGACTCCACCAAAACAACAACAACAACAACAAAAACAATCTATTAGAAACAATAAACAAATACAGTAAAGTTGCAAGGATACAAAAGTCAATGTACAAAATTCCATTGCATTCCTATATACTAACAATGAAATTTCAGAAAAAGAAATGAAAAAACAGTTCCTTTTGCAATTGCAACAAAAAGAATACAATACCTAGGAATAAACCTAACAAAGGATGTGAAGGACTTATACACTGGAAACTATAAGACATTATTAAAAGAAATTTAAAAAGACACAAAGAAATGGAAAGTTATTCTGTGTTCATGTATTAGAAGAATCAACATAATTAAAATGGCCATATTACCCAAAACAATACACTGATTTATTGCAATCCTCATCAAAATCCCAATTGCATTTTTTTAAAGAACTAGAACAAAACAATCATCAGATATGTATGGAATCACAAAGGACCCCAAATAGCCAAAGCAATCCTGAAAGAAAAGAACAAGGCTGGGGTATCACACTTCATGACTTCAAATTATACTACAAAGCAACAATAATCAGATGGCATTGGCAGAAAAACAGACATGCAGACCAATGGAACAGAATTGAGAACCTAGAAATAAACCCACACTGTATATGGGCAGATAATTTTCGACAAAGGAGCAAAAACATACAATGGAGAAAAGACAGCCTCTTCAATAAATGGTGCTGGAAAAATTAGAAAGCCACAGGCAAAAGACTGAAACTAAACTGCTATTTGTCACCATACACAAAAATTAACTCAAAATGGATCAAAGACCTAAACATAAGACCTGAAACAATAAAATTTATAGAAGACAACATAGGGACTAAATTAGTGGAACTTGGTCTTAAAGAGGATTTTATGAATTTGACCTCAAAGACAAGGGACATAATGGCAAAAATAAATGAATGGGATTATATAAAACTAAAGAGCTTCTGCACAGCAAAAGAAACCATCAACAAAACAAAGAGGCAACCAACCGAATGGGAGAAGATATTTGCANCAGTCATTAGCAAGACGGTTGTAGGAAGCAGACAGGCTTGTTAATGATTGACACTGTCAGTATGGCTCCATCATTATCGTACAATAAATAAGAGCTACTTGACTAAGGAAGATGAGGACAAAAGTTAGATTACTGTACACATTGTCCTTTTAAATGGAAATTGATTTTTCTTTTTCTGTTTTACTTTTCACTATTAAAACTATGCGATTGTAATGATAACTACCATTTGCACATCTATGTGCCTGGCACTGTAATAGACAATTCTCATACATTATCTCTAATGTTTATATAATTTGCATGAAAAAAATGTTTTCACTCAACAGCTGACAGCAGAATACTTCTCAGGGAAGAAAATACCTCAATGAGGAGCTAGGAGCAGAAGTTGATAAAGACGCTGCAGAAAGGGCAGAAGATGAAACCCTGAGTTCTTTGGAAGAAGTAAAGCAGCAGAAAGATGGCTACACTGTTTTATATAAAGAAATAAGAATTTGTTTTTAATTCTGAGGATCAAACTAAAGCGGGGGTGGGGGAGGGGGCGGGGAGAGAAAGAAAGACTGTAAGCCAGGCTATTGTATGGGTGATATAGCCAAGGAGAAATGTTAAGTTATTGCTTTACAATTTCAGATGTGACCATTTTTTGGAACCCTTAAACTTTCTGTAATAGCCATACGTTAGGGGAGATCATTAAAAAAGGCTGTTTCCTATAAATGGGTTGACACTAAAGTAATTTTTTTAAAAAGCCTACAAAATACCAAGTGGAAACCACACTTAGCTGAAGTCAGAAATTGGTTAAAAGTGACCATGAGAATGTAAACTTCAAGCCACCTCCCTTCAAACAAGGAATTCAGAGACATCTTGGGTGTGACAAACCCAAGCAAAAAGCATCACAATCTTTTTTTTTCTTCTCTATAACTGAAATTCACTTAACGTTTGAGCCCTGCTTCTGTTGATGGTAGGTAGAAACTAACTGGCCAATTCAAGATTAACTCAACCTTTTCTAGTTTGAACTCAGAGTTCCAGGATTCTTTTCCTCCCCCTCCACCCATATTTTTAGGCCCACACATAGCAGGAATCTCTGCTGTTCATGAGCTTCTTGGGCAAGCACTGGAATAGCTGAGGACAGACACTGGGTGACATCTTCTGACCCAGTCTTTATTTTCACTTGGTGATTTACTGCATCCTCTGCAGTGGATGCATAAGATCCTCGTGGTCTATGCCATTCTCATAGGTCTATCCACATACCTCTTCTACAGAGTTCCTGTCCTTGATTCTCCAGTCTCGTTCCTTACAGGCTTCTGACCAACCAGCCAAGTCATTCACCCCTGGCCCTGAGTCTGACTGTAACCGTACCTGGGGCTACTTCTCTCTCCACATAAAGTGATGACCACTCAAGTGTCCACTGGGAGGATTTCCACTCACCATGATATTTCACCTCTACTGAGTAGGGCTCTAGTGCAACAACAGTCCATTTTCAATTTGCACCAACATAGAGAGCTTGCCTATCCATGAAACAAAGCCAGCCTTTTTCTTCTTGCATCAGTTGATCATGGGGAAACCCACCATGACGCCATAGGTATGAGCTGAGGGAGAGGCATTGGTGCAACAGTGGATGCGGGTGACCTGTTTCTGTGCTTTCTTATGCGTTCTGGACCTACTTGAGATTGATCTCCAGTGTATCACTTTCATTTTAAAGTGCATAGCTGTTGGTGAATTGGTGGGTCTGAGAGTACCCTGTTCATCATAATGGATAATTGGCCATTTGACACATGATGTCCCATGGTTTGATGCTGAGCTTCTACCAAGATGCTATAGCATGCCAAGAGCTATTTGCTTCAGCCCTGAATGGGACTGGGCTACACCTCTGCTGTTGGAACGTGTCAGAGGTTCCACACAGCATCCTTCTCTCTCACAGGTCTCTATTACCATGGAGTCTGCTGGGCTGTATGGCCCAAGGGGCAGGGTTGCTTGTACTATAGGCTAGATCCACTACAGACCTGTATTCTGTTCTTCTCCCCACTCAGAAATAGCAGTCTTTCCTATCACTGGTAAATGGGTAGGAATAGTGTATGTTGCCCCCACAATCTGCAGACGCCTATGAAGCATTGTGTTTCTTTGTTAGCAATAGGAGGTGTATGTGCAATTACTTTATCTTTACTTTGGAAGGGATGTCACATCATATCTCAGACCAGACTCCTAAAACTTCACTGATGTGAAAGCCTTCTGAATCTTCCCATCCAGCACCTGGGACATGTGTTGTCATACTGAGGCGTCCAGATTCCTGGCAGGTTCTTGCTTAATAGGCCCAATTAATACCATGTAATCAACACAGTGAACCAATATGATGTTTCATGTAATATCCAGATGGTTCAGGTCCCTTTGGGTATATTGTAACAGAGAGCAGGAGAATTAGCATAACTCTGGAATAAGATCATGAATATATATTAATTGTCCATCATATGTGAATGAGAAATGCATGTGATTCTCTTTCCTGATGGGTATTGAAAAAATACATTTGCTAGACCAAAAGCTATGTGTGTAGAAAATCAGAAAAAGTATCCCCAACCTTATAAGATGAAAAAAATAAGTCTACAAAGTCATGACTTCTCTTGAGTCCATCAGAAAGCTGAGGCAGCAGAGCAACCAGCTAGCTTGAGACCCAAGGAAAGCAGGACATAAGCATTTGCTTAACCTGGGCCAGATGCCAGGTGTCACATAAGTTGGTAAGAAGAATACAGCTAAAATTTTTAACAAATTGCTAAAGACTGGATGCAAATTGTTTTGAGAATATAGAATTCCTGGGAGATGCAGACACAAGATGAATTTGCATGCACTCACAGGCTCTTGTTTAGATGTTCATAAGAACGACTGAGGGCAGGGCAAGGGACTGAAGAAATCCTTCGTTGTGCACACCTGGAAGATGGGAGCAACAGCTGCTGTGAAAAGGTATGAAGCCCCACTCATATGTCTCTCCTACCTCCCTATGAAAAAAAGCCATAAACCACTGGGGGGAAAGGAAACAAATCTAATAATCTTTGGGGCACATTGCAGCTGGAGGCACATTACAGAAAACAAAAACCTATTTACCACTGGGGAAGATCAGCAAAATTGGCAAACCTGTGGTCAAATTAACCAAGAAAAAAGAAGACACAAATTACTGTACAAAAGGACATAACCACTGATCTCAGAGACATTGACAGGAAAAAGCAGAATATTATGAACAGTTTCATGCCCATAAATTTGATTATTTAAATGAAATGGACCAAATCCTTGTAAAACAGAGATTACCAAAACTTAAGAGGAAATAGATAACCTAAAGAGCCATATGCTTCACTGGAGAATTCTAACATTTATTTAAGGGAGAAATAATACCTACTCTGCACAAACTCAGAAGAGATAGGACCACTTTTAAACTCATTTTATGAGGCCAGCATTACCCTGATACCAAAACCAAAGATATGACAAGAAAACTTGAAGACTAACATTCCTCATTAAGATAGAGACAAAAA
>NW_017731586.1:277601-278461 GCF_001890085.2 Hipposideros armiger
TCTGCCACATTTTCAACTACCCTGTAAGGGATATACTATTCTTTTTATCAATGAGGAAACCAAAGCTTTGGAGGGGTTAACAGGTATTTCCAAGGTACAGCTAAGTGAGATGCACAGCTAGGCTTCAAATTCAAGCCATATTACACCCCATTATATCATGGCTACCATTTTGGTGATGTTAGGTTTTGATCAGTATATTTTCAATACTGTTGTTCTCTAGAAATTTCATAAGACAGGCTGAGTCCTTGAAATAAACCTTGGAATTCTAGTTAATGGGGATGTAGACACACAAGCATCAATTTTAAGATCTCATAGTTTACCTTTCCCAAGTACTGAGTCAGCATATTTGCATTATATTGTATTCCAAGGGCTCCCAAAATGCTTATGGTGAGGAAGTAGTCTGTTTCTCATCTGAAGTCTTGCCGTTGATTCAGAGAGAGTGTGTGGTCAAACACGTTCTCGTATGGGGAGGGGGCAGGTGGCTGACACGTTAACTCAGGCATGTTTCCTTCCCCACTGGAAATACTCCTGGACCATGGTGAGGGGCTGCTGCTGAAACATGTGACCCCACAATCAGTGTCAGCTGGGCTTTCAGTCTTCCAGTAAGTCATGAGCAGCCAGTGGGGACCCTGTGAGGTTCAGTTGTCATGGGAATCTGTTTTAAATGCTGACAGCGTGAGGAAGAAAATGCACTGAGTATAACAAGCTACTTTAAAAATCTATGGCTTGTGATGCTGAGACACTGTAATGGACTTATTAAGAACACAGCAAGGGTTTGAGAATTACTTACTGAACATCCTAGCCTTGTATTTGTAGATTCACAAACTTAATGAATGAGAAGAATTGTTAGGTGTCTATAT
>NW_017731586.1:281334-306480 GCF_001890085.2 Hipposideros armiger
TCCCACATGGGCCAGTGATGCTGCACCCTCTACAGCTAAGATGGTGAACAACAGCTCGACCTGGAGCTGGTCTGCTGTGAGTGGCCAGCCATGGCGTAGGCTGCAGTGGGCTACCATGAGCGGCCGGCTGGTGAGAGCTGCTGGGAGCTGCCATGAGCTGCTGTGAGCAGCCATCCAATGGCAAGCGACTGACTGCCTCAGTCAGGAAGAGTACAATGATCATAATACCAACATGGGCTAGCGAAGCGGCATCCTCCACAACTTGACTGAAGAACAAAAGGAGAGCAACTTGTTTGTTCCCCCTCCCTGATTCCCCAATGCTGTGTCCCCCCCCAACTCCCCTCCCCCAATTCCCCAATAAAATCTTAAAAGAAAAAACTGTTCATTTTGAAGTAAAGGCTTTCCTGAAATGGTGCCTTCTTCCCTTGAGCAAAGCTCTGATCTCATTGGTGGTGGTGGTGGCGGTGGCGGCAGCATTGGTGGTGAGACATGGCCTCTGCTCCTGTGAAGATATTTAAAAAGACCTGGAAGGTTGTGCAAACAGTGGGCATGCCTCATTGTTGAACGGGCCACAAGGAGGGAGAGGCCTCCGACAGCTGAAGAACAGATGGAGTGTATTAGTTTCCTGTTGCTGCAGTAACAAGTAACTACAAATTTAGGCCCTTAAAACAACACAAATCTTGTCTTGCAGCTCTGGAGGTAAAGAGTTTGAAATGGGTTTCCCTGGGCTAAAATCCACCTGTCAGCATGCCTGAATTCCTTCTGGAGGCTCTGGGGAAAATCTGTTTCTTTGCCTTTTCCAGGCCTTAGAAGCGTCCTGCATTCCTCGCTTTAGCGCCTTCCTTCACCTTCAAAGCCAGTGGCAGAGCATCTTCAGATCTCTCTCTGACTGACTCTGACCCTCTCCTCTGCCATCACATCTCCTTCTCCTTTCCCTTAGAAGAACCCCTGTGATTATTACATTGGGACCACCCAGAGAATCCAGAATAACCTCCCCATCTCAAAACCCTTCATACCTGCAAAGTCCCTTTTGCCATGTAAGGCAACATGCTCCAATCAACATCTTTGGGGGCCATGATTATGCCTCCCACATGAGGACTCTTCTTTGTTGAGGAAAAAGTAGCCATGTTTCCATACACATGTCATCAAACACCAGTTTCAGCCAGGCAGTGTGCAGGGCATACGCAGCTGAGCAGAACCCATCCTTGCCTACTTGGAGACTCATCCAGTAAGGGCAGTGTGACCAGGATGCACACACCATGTTATGTTAAGACCAAGGAGAGTGCCGAGGGGTTCAGGTGTGGGAAAGGTCCCACCCACTAGGGATCAGGGGAAGCCTCCTTCCATCCGGTGGGGTAAGTACTATGATAGAGGCACACACGATGGAGAAATAGGAAGGCGAGTATCCAGCTGGACAAAATAGAGACAGTTTATTGTGTGGGGACAGCATGTAGGGGAGGCGGGGACATGTGGCCTGGACACTGAACTGGTAAGATGTTAAGGGGAGGAACCCAGCGAGCAAAACCTGGAGGCCAAGAATGCTTTCTTCAGGAAGGGTGAGGGGAGGGTGTGGTTGGCAGAGGAGCCTTTACCTACTGGGATCACACCACTCAACTCACAGTTTCTGTTGTGAGAGAACCTTGTCCCCTGGCTTTGACCATACTATACCATTTCTTAACAGTGTCTGTCACTTGTCCAGGTTAAGCTGTTCTCTTGTGTTAAGCTGCCTCCTCTCTTGGCCTTTGTAACGCTTCATTTTCACTATTATTTCTTTTTCCATTCTCAGTCTTCACTGTGCCACAACTTTGTCTTCTAAATCTCAAGTTCCTAGAACACTTTAGTCCCTCAGGTGATGCTGCTTATAGTGAGGTCCACTTCTGCATTCAACCATTTTATCTTCTGGGGAACAGCCCAGCTCACGCTAGTCCAAACCTGGGAAGAGGCACTGGATATCAGTGTGTGAGAAGGGCTCACTCACGGCTGTAGCCAGACATGGAGAATTCCAGTAAGGCTCCATTCTTTGTTACATAGTTACCCCTTACATAAGTGATGATGCAGTGCTCCAAGTCCAACGTTCCCTAGGAGTTAGGTTTTCAAATGTGGGTAAGTCAGCAGAGTCAAAAAGATTTGAATAGGTATTAGGATTTTTTTTAAAGGTGAGAATCCATTTTCTAGAAATTTAAAATGCACCCAAAATTACAACTTCCACCATTATCAACTGTCTTCTTTATTAGATTAAACAACCCAATTTTTCAAGTTGCCTGTTCTCCTTGGAATTTATCTCTGGTAATGCTGCAAAGTTAGCTTTGGGTTTTGATATGTTGGATCCCAGGAGTAGTTTGACAGTTTCCTTACTGCTTATAACCTGCAGCTCCCTACAGAGGCTTCCTCTCCACAGCAGTCTCTGCCAAGTGGTTGTCACAGCATTAATTAAACTAGAAGAATAAAGGCATTGCATGTCATTTTCTATATTGGATGCCTTCATGTTATGGACGTATCTCCATGGAGAAATCCTGTACATAAACTGAAAACAAATGACTGGTAACTTTACAAAAGCTCAGTCAGGGTATTATTAAGAGGAGAAATTGCAGCACACTGAAATGTGAACTCTGTTGCATGTATCATATTTTTTAAATGTCTAGAGAAATATGATTTCACTACTTTTTTTGTTTTCCAAATTATATTCCAACTTCTTTCCCCAAAACAAATTCAGCAATTTTAAAATGGTCACTCGTTTTTATGGGTACAGTTATGATTACTGTGTTCAGACAATAGGCTATTAACTGCTGTGAAATAAGAAATATATTGTTCACTACATTTATACATATGAATAAAATTTTAGATTTATTTTTAGATGTCCCAAGTACCATACAAACAAACTTTATTGAGCATGTTGCATTTTAAGAAATATGATTTTTCATTAATAGTGAACATAACGAGATATAAAATAAAGTGGCCTTGCTGTTCCCCAACAGAAGGATAAATGACTTCAGAAAGATAAGGCTTTATCCCCATGTTCCAAAGGTCAACTCGCTAGGCTTCTGTTAAATTAGAATTTGTAAAGCTCCCATAGCAGGCCTCTGGAGGCCTTCCCCCAGAAAAAAATTGTGGACAGAGTTAGCAAAACACATACGCCAACCTCGTTGACCTGAGGGCTTGAGGGGGAGGGCACGCTGAAAGCTTGGGAGGGGCAGAAGAAAAGAGTGACAGAAAGCAGAGTCTCGAATGGCGTCCCTAAAGCTTGTGTCTCCAACTGTTGTTACTGGTCCACCATGACATAAGGATGGAGAGTAAGAGTAAGTGTTGAAAATGTTTATAGCAATTTGACAGAGTAATTATATTTCCATTGAATCTTATAATAATGCATTATATTTTATTTATTATGACTATTTGCCTATTTTAAAATTATGTGTTTCTAGTAATTAATTTTTATGGTAATGTATAAAAGTATTGGCCCATTGCAGACTGGAATTTTTCTTTTAAAAAAGGTCTTTCACTGCAGATAATTTTAGAAGCACTTGTTGAAATTAAGTTGAACTGAGTAAATAAATCCATTGCAAGAAGTGCACTCTTAGCAGAGCTGAATTTAGAGCGTAGAAGTACAGACTGTCCTCAGTTTGTGTATTAGATGCATCCTGAGAAATTTGAGGTGTCAGGTGGGAGAAGTCAGATTATTTCTAAGGTATCTCCCTACCCTGATTATGTGATTAATTCACCCATGTATCGCTAAATGTTCCAGGTGCTTAAACTACGCTAGTGAATAAAATAACAAAAACGGAGTTTACATTTGAGTAGAAGGAGAGGAAGAATAAGCAATAAACATAAGAAGTGAGGAAATCACACAAATGTAGAACAGTAAGCCATTGATAGAAATGCAAGTTAGTTTGGGTGCACCAGAGTGCCAGAGCTGGTGCATGTGTGTGTAGGGGGGAGGAGATTTAAAATACTGTGGTAAGGGTAAGCCTCGCTGAGAAGGTGAAGTTTGAATAAAAGTTTGAAGAGCATCAGGGGTTAGTCATGTGACTTTATGGGGAAGAATGGTCCGGACTGAAAGAAGAGCTTGTACCAAGACCCTGGGATAGGGTAGCTGGGAGGATGGGTTAGGGAGCTGCAGGGAAGCTGGAGTAGTAGAACAGACAGGTCCAGGGGAGGTCATGGATATGAGTTCGGAGAGCGAACGTGAGCCCAGATCAATTAGGATCCCTGTAAGGACTTTGTCTTTTACCCTGAAATAGGAAACCATAGAGCATAGAGCCTTCAGTATAGGGGTGGCGTGCTTTAAAAAAGCCACTTGGTCTGCTGTGTTTAGAATCGTGTGATGGGAGACCAATTAGGAGGCTAATGAGAGAGGAGGCTGGCTTGGTCTGGGGTGGTAGAGGAGGGGTGGTGAGAAGTGGTAGATTCTGGTTATGTCTTCATGGTAGAGCTAACAGGATTGCCTGACCGATGGGATATAACATATAAGAGAAAAAGAGAAATCAATTGTTTTGGTCTCAAATCTTTTTTTGCTACCATTATAACTTCAGAGCTGTGCTTCCTCAGAGAAACATCCATGAATTCAAACACTGGATTGTGGCCTCCTTCAGGACAGGGACTGTGTCTTTTCCCATCTCTAATTCCAGCATAAGACACAATTCCAGGTACAATACAGACTCTGAATAAATGTTTCATGGCATGAAAATGATATTACTCATATACTTTCATTTACACACAAGATACGTCTATGTAATTCTCCCATACATCCTTTGAGACAATAATCAGCAAATAACCCCAGCACTCTGTCATTACTTACTGTCTATTAAATAGCTATATTAGTATCTAAATGATATTGTTTCTTATTTAGTGGGTTTTATGTCCCTGTGGGAGTGTAACACGTTTAAGCTGCTATGTTGGTTCAGTTATTATTTTTTATTTTTATTGAAATCCGCAGCTCCAAGAAGCACAAGGAGATGCTTCTTTAGGAGAACTCCTCTGTCATTCAAGGTCTGGGTCCTGGTGATCGCTCAATGAGGCCAGAAGATCCTCACATGCTCTGTTGTAGAGGTGATGGGACCTGGCCTTCCAAAAGATCTGTTCATCAGACATGCAAACCAGAGAGCTACATTTCTTGACTTTCAACCATGCCCCTTCTAAAATCTAACCTCCAATAAAACCTGAAATTTGGCCCCTCCAAAAACCTGCATTCGATCCTAGGGCCCGCACATCAGCAAGCTTCTGCATTTAGCACCCAAGCATCCTCTGGTTTAAACACAGAATCTCATCCAGAAGCGATGAAGACAAAACTCTCTGGAGTTGTGCTGCCAGATCCTGCAGCAAGTCCCACATGGCTAATCTCACTATCCCAGCCCAGCACCTGTGAGACCCACTTCGCCGTCCCAAGGGAAAGACTGGTGACAGCTCTTGCCTCTTAACATAACCTAACATTTGCCAAATGATAGTCACAGTCTGTCCTCTGAAACTCTAACAACTCCTGGTGGAAAACCCTGTGTAAAGAGGGACCAGAGCTATCTCTTCCAATTTCTATAGTTTTCCGACCCTGGGCATTCATCTTGTCTGGACCGAACTTCAGCCGGTTCATTTCTCGCCAACTCTCCAATTTAGGCAGCCAGTGAGTAAAATACAAAAACCACTCTGTCGGAATCAGGAGAAAAAGAAATACAGGCTGGGGATTCTTGCCATCATGATGAGGCAGGAGGTCCAGGTCCCTTGCTAGTGTTTTAAATGGTCTCCTATTGACACTGAACACAGAGCCTCCCTCTGGCAGGAGACACAAGAGCAACCTCCCTTCAGTGGACCAGCAATCACCAAAAACCACCTTTTGGGTGTTTGGAGAGAAGGATGGATTTACAGGAGCCAAAACAAAACAAAACTCTATCCACAACACCTCAATACCCGAAATTAAATAGTGCTTGGCGATGGGACAAGGAGCACAATAAATATTAAATCAGCCAAACCCATTTCAATTGACTGCAGGACTCAAAGTGGGAAAGCAAATAGAATTAATTGAAATGGCTTTGCTTGTCCCTTCTGTTCATCCTCTGCCCACATTTATCCTCCCCTTTATCTATGCCCCCCACCTGCTCAGTCTCCAGCCACCAGGAGTGCTGTGAGCCCCCTAACCCTAAGGAAGCCCATGCTGGAAGGTGAGAGGGCATCGTGAGCACCGAGGCTTCGAGCTTCTGTCTCTTTTCACCCTGGAAGCAAGGGGAGGTCAGGAGAGGAAGACCCAGAGCAGATGTGGGGCAAGAAGCTGCAGGTACTGATGAGAAGGAGACCAAGAAAGGGGAGAGGAAGTAAGGGAAGGAGAGGAGGATAGGGATGGAAGAACTAGAAAAAGGAGGGGAATGGAATGAGCTGAAAGGGAAGGGCCCCAGCAACCACCCAGGAAGCCGCTACACCAGCGGTTCTCAACCTTCCTAATGCCGCGACCCCTTAACACAGTTCCTCATGTTGTGGTGACCCCCAACCATAACATTATTTTCGTTGCTACTCTATAACTGTAATTTTGCTACTGTTATGAATCGTAATGTAAATATCTTTTTGTTTTCTGATGGTCTTAGGCGACCCCTGTGAAAGGGTCGTTCGACCCCCAAAGGGGTCACGACCCACAGGTTGAGAACCGCTGCCCTACACAGTAGTTTGTCCGAACAACACTATGATGCTTTTCTACTCTTTCTTCAAGCCCTTAAGAACTTATAATTTTATAATAAGAATCAAGATAGACATCTGGGAAGTCTTTATAATGTACCCATTGAGCCCCGGTGGGACTGAGCCCCACCTGCTTGGAGTCCCACTGTCTTCCTTCACAGAACCAACAGGTGCCTGCCCCCAGCTGTGTACATGTCTGTCACCCCCCGGGACTGAAACACTGTCAGTAGCAGGTACTGTCTCTGATAGGTGTTCATAGTTCCTGCCCTTCATATCATTTCTGCCTCATGGCAGGTCCGTAATAAATAAATTAAAAACCTAAGTACCATTAAAGCCCAATCACTGGACAGACACAGAAGAATACAGCCTGCGTGACTGCATGTATAGAAAGTTACAAAGTAGGCAAAATTAATCTGGGGACAGGAGTCAGGATTACATCTGAGTAAGGATAATCATGGAGGTGGCCTGAGGGGATCTCTGTGGTGATGTTCTATTGATCTATCTGAGTGGCACTTTTTTTCTGTTTCCTTTGTGAAAGTATTGAGCTGTACACTTATGAATTGCACACTTTTCTGAATGTATTGTAGGTATGTTTCAATAAAAAGTTCACTAAAAAGAAAAACCAAGTAATTAATTACTCCAGAGAACCTATCAAATAGAGATTGAGGTGGATTAGAGAGTCTAATTATACAAGGAGCTGCTTCTCCTCTTCTTTCTTCTGCTGAGTATGAATTAGAAGAGCTTGCAAATTATAGGACAAGTCTCACCAGCACTTCCCAAACATAATTACTCAGTAGCATGTCTTATTTCACTGCTGATCAATCGTTGATCCTTAACAGGTCAACAAAAAGAAATGTATCCACATTTACGTACAAATCACAATCGAAGGGCCTCTATAAGACCATGGTCTATGTTATTGATTCCAAAAAAATATTTTTACACTGATGTTAACAAAAAGACTTTTCTACATCAGTAAGCTTTCAGGATGTCAGACACTGAAAAGTGAATTGTGCTTCTGATTAATTGATTTTAATAATAATAATCTTATTTATATGGAGACCTTGCCAAAGCATTCAGGGAGCTGTAAAACAACCCATAATCCATGATTAAAGCATTATACAAGCAATATATAACAAGCCTCCCTCCTCAAGTAAGACAAAGGGAAGAGATGGATGGGCTGTGATATGAAGGTGCAGGAGAGGAACCAGCTGTAGAGTCAGTGTGGAGAGGGTGATAAATGCTTCATTAGGGAAAGGGGAGTTTCCTGGGATTGGTGAGGGAGTGTAATTTAAAAGAGCTGGGTTGAAATAGTGGCCTATGGAGAGTCTGTTTTAGCCCTGCCGAGATGTGTGCCCTTCCGCCTCTCCAAGCCTGATGATGGAGGAACACAGATAATAACCACATCTTCCTGCCAGCTCTGTCCTATCTATCTATGAGCAGTATTTTTCATAATGATCTAACCAGCAGAAGCTAAGGAAATACTTATAAATTACTCCTCAGCTCTTCACATTGGCAAAAGATCTAGGTAATTTTCTTTTTATCAGCTCTTAGCAAAGCCCTGGAAAATATAACCATGTGAAAGTGACTGTGAAGGTGCCCAAGTCTGACCCTTCTGAGAGAACAGCAGCAGGAACTGAGACTTACACGATTAGTTGGAATTTCTTTTTCTGCAGACCCTTCCCAGTTCCACCTGCTCTCCTGCCCGATGCCCACTCACCCACCTACCCTGGCCCTCCCACTGCCCTGCCATGTGATCTCTCGCCACCATAGTCTCTCGGTTAGTCCTTTTAGTTTTTCATTTTCTCTCATTGTGACTTGCAACCAATCCATGGACATTATAGAAAACGTAGAAAGCAGAGAAAGATGTAAAGACGTAGGGAAAAAATTATCCCTAGTCCAACCACCTAAAGGCAACTGTCTTTGAGATTTTAAAAAATATTGTATTTGTATGTGTGCTTGTGTGTGACATATGTATATATGAGAACAATGTCTTCATGAATATGTACCAAAGTCGTTAGTGGTTCTTCCTTGGTGATGGAATGATGGTTGATTTTCACTTTTATCTTTGTACCTTTATATAATTTTGGAAAAAATTATATCGATATATGAGTATCTATTAGTTAAAATCAGGGAAAAGCAATGAAGCTAAAAGACTCAAGTAGGTTATTTTTCATTGAGCTTTGCCACATGGTATTAAATATTACTCAGACCAACTTTTTTAAGATGGAATAATTTAATAAAATGACTTCCAGAAAGATGATATGGCAGATGCTAGAAAAACATTTTTGAACAGAAAGCTACTCCACTCTAGGTTACAAGTTTAATTTGTATTTAGCTTGGTCATCTAAATAAAAAGAAAAGGAAGATTCATTGTAGGAAAAGTAAAACTAATTAACAAAACCCATAGCTGATGAGATGGAAGATTAAAAGTGACACAGCCTCACTAGCAATGTGATACGTGCAGGTAAACAGAAAGGCTGAGGCTACTAAGGGGAATTTTTCTCTAGCCAGAGCAGGAGCAGGGAATTCCCTATGGGTCAATCAATTTCACCTAACCCCTTGGAAAATCAAATAAAATCTTTATCTTATGCTGGGTAGATACAGTGACTAATATGTACCCAATAGACTACGATGTTGCCTGTAATGACATAATTTTTAAACCCCTCTTTTGTTTCGTGTTTTTCTTATCCAGGTTGGCTATGTAATCATGTGCCTTTGTTTGATGGAAGCTGAAAAGCTGTCTGGCAGGGAAGGGAGGGAAGCCAGAGTTTACTGGGAATCCTTGGGCAATGAGTGATTGATTAGTGGGTGAGGAGTCAAGTGAGTGCTAGTGCCCTGGATGGAATAAAAGAGCTTCCATTATTCAGCAAGTGCTGGAAAAGGATAGGGAGAGACTGCGTGGAAGGCTGCCATGAGCCTAAGAGAAAAGCAACTTTCTGGGAAAGGAAGCGGGCATTGGGGCAAAGAAGGCAACTGTATTTTACTTACTGAGCAAAAAAGTTGACATTAGGGAGGACAGAAGATTAAAAAGTGAGTCGAAAGAGGCAGATTGTAGAATGTGAACACGACATGTGTTTTGCTTTTGTGGGGCTATTTCTCCTTCAATATGTTCTTCTCTCTTGATTCCTGTTACATAATCGTCAATTTTATAGATTGTTATATTCAAGATACAGGATTTTTAAAAAGCCTGCGATTGATGCTATGAAGTTGCCGAGTCTTATCTCTTTGCATGTTTGTATTTCTCTGCAGTACATCTCAGAGTATTACGAAGAAAGAAAACAGGAGAGAATATAAGCCTTCTCGGTCACTCAAAGGGGGATAGCAGCTGAGTCAAAGCTAGGGTTATCAGGTGGCAAAGTGAGGTCTGATTCTTGGATTACTCTGATGTGATAAGACTGTCCTTGTTTGAGCAGTGTTTATCAAACCATTACTGACTTGTGAAATCAGTTTGGTGGATTACTCAGCATTTTTACAAAATTAAAGTAATAAAATAGAAAATATTAGAATGCATTGCATATGGTAAGGGTAAGTATTGTTTCATAAACCTTGTTATTTCTCACACACACTCCTGTATGTGGGTATTGAGTTGCAATATAAAATGTGTTTTTTATGTGGGTCAGAGTCAAAAATAAGTTTCAAAGCTACGGTCATAGAGTACATTCTTTAAAAATACCAAATTACAAGTTAAAACAATGAAAGCATTAAAATCCCATTCTTTGGAAAAGTATTACTTTCTTACAATAATTTTCCACAAGGATTTTGAAGCAAGGAGAGCCTAGGTTTGAGTTGTTTCGAACCACACTAATAAGAACTTTCTCAGACACTGCACCTAACTGGCAGGTTAAACTTTTCAGTGAAATGATTGAGGGTGAATGTACTTGTATCTGTGTGAGTGAGTATTTGACTTAACACGTTACCTTTTGAAGTTCAGACACATTAAATATACATATGTTCATCTTTTGGTAATTTAGGTTAATACATGGGAGACTAGTAAATCAGAGAGTTCAAAATACTAGATAAGAAAAATATCATTTGCAATATTTGTTTTGGAATATGCTACTGGAGTTTTCTTATTAGATGTACTTCACTATTTATATTTTCTATATAGTTGTATTAAAATCAGTTTCCTTCTCTAAATACAGACTCTCTGACAGTGGAGGGAGGTGGGTGACTCAGAAGCAAACTTAGTGATTAAATTTGAGATTAAAATTTGCCTCATATAATCCATAAAGTAGCTCTTTTATGAGAGATTTTGCAGCTGGCAAAGTTCACATTTATGACATATATATTTGAATATTATTTCTTCTATTATGTTGTATTTGCTGTAGAGCAAAATTTAATGTCTAATTCACCTTGAGTCCTGTTGAAGATGAATTTGTTTTAGAACCACCAAAAAAAATTTTTGTAAGGAAAATTTGCTCCTAAGTCTGTCTTGTAGAGTCAGTGCAGGATGGATAGCATCATATCTTGCTATTCATGGGCACACTCACCTGAACTGATCCAGAAATGCCCCAGCCAGGTACCTGCCGCTTTTCAGAATGGAACCCAAGAGCTTAGTGTAGAATGGGTCAACAGTGACCTGGATGTAAGAAAATCAATGATTTGTGTGGTAATATATTTTAAATTTATTTTAAGATACATTAAAAAATGCGTAGGTGAAATTCCAAAACAGGGAAGCACTGGGTGAAGAGGATGTGGGGGTGAGTGATGAGGCATTGAGGAAGAGAACGAGCAGTGATAAAAATCATCTGCAAGGGTTTGGTGTGCAAACCCGTAACGGGAAGCATTTAAAAATCTTTTTCTTTGACAGTATCACTAACTGAAATCCTAGGCAATCAGACTTCCAGAAAGTAGCATTTAAGAGCGTATACCAACAGACCGAAGTGTGGTTGTTGCTTTTTGAATTTTCATTCGTTGAAAATGCATCTTTCAATCTGTTCCTCAGAGTTGTTGGAGCTATGTAGTACTCTCTTTAATAATTAGCAATCAGATTTCTTAAAAAAAAAATTCCTTGCAAAATTATCTTTTTTTCTAAGTTGCTGATTAAAGAGCACTAGTTCTTGGTAACAGTGCAGTAGATTACTTGATAGTGCACATCTTTATTCATGAACACCCTTTGAAATTCAGTTTTGCATCTATTTAATGTAATTTTTCTCCAAAATGAATGAAGTTATTTAAAAATGGGAATAAAAACCCCACATTTACTCCTTTCAAACAATTAAAATAGTTAAAAGTGATTGTCCTCTTTGCTTAGAAAAGCTTATTGGATATCTCCTAAAAGTCACTTTTTGTAATTTTTTAGAATATTAAACACAATCTCTATCAAAACCCAGCTGTCTTTTTTTTGCAGAAATTGACAAGCTGCTATTAATATTCATATAGAAATACAGGGGACTCAGAATAGCCAAAAGAATCTTGAAAAAGAAGAGCAGAGTTGCAGGACATAAACTTCCCAATTTCAAAACTTACTGCAAAGCTACGATGATAAAGACCAGCAAAAAATTAGCATACATTTAGACATATAGGTCAATGGAGTAGAATCAACAGACCAGAAACAAACCCATACAATTTATGGTGAAATGATTTTTGACAAGGGTGCCAAGAGAATTCAGTGGGGGAAAGAATAGTCAAATGATCCTAGGACAACTGGATATCCTTGTGCAAAAAAATGAAGTTGGATCCCTACTTCACACCATATACAAAATTAAATCCAAAATTAATCATAGACCTAAGTGTAAAAACAAATAAACTAAAACTCTTAGAAGAAAACATAAAGGTAAATCTTTGTGACCTTGGATCAGGCAGTTGTTTCTTAGATATATGATACCAAAAGAACATGTAACATAAGAAAAAAATAGATTGATTGAAAGTCATCAAAATTGTAAACTTTTGTACTTCAAAGGATAGCATCAAAAAGGTGAAAATACAACTCACAGAAGAGGAGAAAATATGCACAGATCATATATCTGATAAGGGTTTGATGTCCAGAATATATGAGGAACACTAGCAACTCAACAATAAAAGACAAATCACCTAATTTTATAATGAGCAAAAGATTTGAATAGACAGTTCTCCAAAGAAAATATGTAAATTGCCAATAAGTAAATAAAAAGATTCTCATTAGCGTTGTCATGAGGTAAATGCACATTAAAACCACACCAGATGCTACTTCAGGTGCATTAAGGTGGCTATGATCAAAAGATAGACAATCACAAGTGTTGGTGAAGAGATGGAGAAACTAGAACCCTCATACAGTGCTGGTGGGAATGTAAAATAGCTCAGTTGCTTTGGAAAACAGTTTGGAAGTTCTTCAAAATATTGAATATAGAGTTACCATATGTCCAAGTAACTACACTCCTAGGCATAGGCTTAAGGGAGTTGAAAACAATGTTCACAGTAAAACTTGTCATGAATGCTTATAGCAACATTAAATAGCCCAATGTAGAATCAATCTGAATGTCCATCAACTGAGGAATGGATGTTGTATATTATTCATACAAAGGAGTATTATTCAACTATGAAAAGAAATGGAGTTCTGACATTCTACAAGGATCAGCCTTGAAACCACTGTGCTAAGTGAAAGAAACAAGACATAAAGGCCACATATTGCATGATTCCTTTTATATGAAATGTTCAGAATAGCAAATCCACAGAGGTGGAAAGCATATTAATGATTGACACAGCTGAAGGGAAGTGGGAATGAGGATTGACTGATAATGGGTAAGGATTTCCTTGAGTGGATGAAAATATTCTGGAATTAGATAGTCATGATGGTGTATGCTATAATACCACTAACTTATACATTGAAAAGATGAATTTTATAGTATGTGAATCATATCTCAGTAAAAAAAAAGTAACAAAAACCTTTTAGGGGGACAGTTAAGGAAATTTAGACATTGTCTAAATATTAAACAGTATTAGGCAATACTTTCTAATTTTCTTAGGGTAAAATGGCTATAAAAAAAGAATGTCATTATTTTAATTGACAAATTCTGAGATATTTGGAGATAAAGTTTATGATGTTTCCAATTTATTTTCAAATGATTCAGCAAAGGAGAAATGTTTTTACGTGTGTATAAATAAAGCAAAGTTAAGCAAAATATTTACACTGCGCTCTCCTTTCAACTTTATGTGAAATTTTTCGTGAAATAAAGTTGAAGAAAAAAGAAAATAGTAGTCCCCTAAAGTTTCATCATTTGTCATATAGTAAACACAATTCCTATCTCCTTTATGGATTGGTTGTGAGAATCAAGAAAATAATTTGTTAAATGCTATACAGATATTAATGATTTGTATTTTAAAACTGCATTTTTAGAGATTGGAATGTTTGTCACCAATGAATTGTGACCAATGCAAAACCATTATTTTATGGTAAGTCTTTTCTACTCTCATTCTTTTATTTTATAAATTTAAGGCATACTTTATTCAAATTCTTTTTAGAAAAATTTCAGGGCCACTTAGAGTTAGGTTGTGAGTAGGGTTAAGTGGTGGTCATTTTGATCAGCTGCTGGGGAAAAAAATGTATCAGGTCAGTCAGAGAGTAAGAACAGAAACGTTAAACTTATCTAGAAACTCACATCATGGGATTCTTGAGAGGAACAGCATGTAAATTAGTGTTAGACACCTTGTAAATAGGATTAATGAGCTGACAGAATCAGGAACTATTAATAGTAAGAAAGAGAGCTTAGGCAAAACAGTGGATAGACAAACCTCATTTAAAGATGAAGCAGCCCTCTGGGTGCTCGAGCCCTGGGGGCCTGGTTATCCTGGAGCCTGTCGCCCTGCCAGGCCATCTAACCCTGACAGCCTCTTCCTGACCCATCCAACCATACAGCTTTCTGCCACAGGGGGAAGCTTTGTATCTTTATGGTCACCCTTATAGGGAAGATGAAGACAAGTTTTCAACCAAAGGGTTTCACCCCTTTCAAGAAGTAAGAAGGACCTTATAGACCTTGTAATGTCCTGGCAGCATCTATAGTATTTGCATACACAGATACCCAACCATTCACCCCTTCATCCAGTTACTTGCTCACTAGCAGGCCTTACATGGAATGCACATCAGAGCAACAATCCCGTTGGTTTGTTCACCAGTCTATGCCATCTGGCATATAGTAAAGTAGGTGCTCAATTAGTATTGATTAAATAAATGACTGCCAACTATGTATTATATTCTGTCAGGTATTGGGGTTACTAGGATGAATAAGACATGATCCCAGCACTGGAGGACTTTCAACTCTTGGGAAAACAGCCATCAATAGATTATTATAATATTGCAAGTAAAATGGAAGAGATGTTATTGGGCATATTGAGATTAGAGAATATAGGTAGACTTAAGAAGACGTTCCAAAGCTGCAATCCATAATTACAGCAGGGGTGGTTTGTTTCACTGAAGAATTGCCTCTGTTCTGTTATAATAGTGTGATTGAAACCCAGAGGCCCATGTAACCAATGTCTACATTTATTTATACATGTTGGGCATTTCTTGAAAAGCAAAACCAAAAATGCCTGGAAATGGCCTCTTCCTTGATGACTTGTGTCTGACGTTACCTTTTAATGGGGCTTACATCTCTTTTGCAGGAAGTGTTCTCTGGTCAATCCTACTCAGATTCAACTTTCACTTAACGTACTTTTCCTGTTTTACTAATTTGTACCAATAGACATGTTGCTTTGGATTGCTGTTAACTGGTTTTGTGTATCTATATGATTTTTCTTACTAGGTTTATAAAATGAGGGCACCTAATTCACCCATTACTGTTTCATTTCATTCTTCTTCCTTCACCACCTTTAAGTAGAATTTTGCCCAAAGCTCCATTATGGTTGACCAAATGTGTTGGTGTATGACCTAACTAGTTGTTACCAACGACAACACAATGTCATCAGGGTCTCCTTTCTCCTTTCCTCTTGACTTGATGCCTACTGTGATTTCCTCTTTATGAAAGAATTCTTCCCAGTTCTTCCTGTGAGATGGCCAGGCCCCCCTTGGATTCCTCTGTGGTTCAGTGAGTAAGTGACCCAGTGAGACACTGACCAGTCAGAGATGGTTCTGCAAGGCAGGCCTTGGACAACACTGGGTTGTTCCAAACTCCTGCCCCTCATCTCTCCTTCCAGGTGTATTCTTATTCTTCCTTCTTTCCATTCCTAAAACATTCTAATAGGATCTGAAACTTAATCACAATAAGATACAAAGAATTGCGAAGATTTAAAGTGTCTTTTTTCCTTAGATTTATTGCGATTCAATAACCTCACAGTCTTAAACTAAGGAGTGAAACTCCAACCATGGAATTTCAGGTATTACCCTACAAGAGGAGAAAGTATTTTCTGGCCAGTTTGGTTTCTTCACCCATCTCAGCATCTGTCTTAACTTCTATCTACAGCCAGCATGCTCCCTGGGGGTCACCAGTTACTATATGAAGTTGGCACTGGTTGTTGCCTTCTTGTTGACAACTTGATGTTTATGTGAAATGAAGTGGTAATTTCATTTCTGTTCCTGTACAAAGATGCCCAATGCACAAACTCCATCTAACAGGTTTCCAACAATAATTAGCACTCTGTAGGAAATCAGACACAGGGAACTGAGTACCCCAGAAGAAAAAGCCTCTCCCTTGAGTGCTTCCTTTAACAAAAAGTTGACACATCCTTCTGCAAGCAAGGCTGAGGGGAAGGAAAGGTAAAGTTTAATGTGCAACTTCTCAACTTCTTCTAGGGATAAATTGGGTAAGCACTGGAATTCACCAGAATCTGATTATCTAATCATCTCAGGAAAGCAGCTAGTAAGCTTAATATGAATTTAGAGATGCTCTTACAAGGAGAACCAGGCAGCACATGTTGTCTTTCTGATTTAGCAGCTGCACTAGCAGACTAGGATTTTAGATGATGTGATCATCTTCTATAAAACTCTACAGCTCAAGTGTAAACTCTGTAGATCACTTACTCATTCTCCTGATAATAAAAACATCAGCATATGAAACATTTCTTTCTTTGGGAACATAATAGACAGACAGACACTGTGTGCAGCTCTGTGGTTGTATAAGCCGAAATACCATTATTCATCATCCCCAATAATAGGGGGCACTGTAAAAGTTAGTTTGGATTCAGGTAATAGAAGTATTAATATTTGAAGTCAGAGAACTGAAAGCATAGATTAGAAGCACCAAATGGCATGACTAGTTCTTGAAAGTTTCTATACGAGATATTGCTTTCTAAAAGAAACACACATCATAGAATAGTTATTTAATCACAATAACTTGGAAACTTCCTATGTTAATTTATTCCAAATAATAATGATGCTTTACGTATATAGTGTTTTACTCTATATAAGGCAAAGTACAATGATTAAGAATGCTGACATTGCTAATTACTACCTAATTACTACTTGTGTGACTTTGGATAAGTTTCTTAGCTTTTCTGTGCCTCGGTTTCTTCATCTGTAAGTCAGAATAAGAATAGCACCTACCTCCCATTAAGACACTTAAAGCTCTTAAAATGGTTCTGACATGGGGTAAAGGCCCATAAATGTTAGCTCTTAGTACTATTTTTGTGTTACTACTAGTTCACTTGTTGTGAGGCCATATAACTTAGTTCTCAGCAATTAGATATAAACAAAAGTGTGTGGGAGACTCCTGGAAAGACTCTTTAAGATGGAGGAGACAAGTTCCTCCTTTTCTTCCTTTGATTCTTTCTGCCACCAGCCTGGACTACTGAAATGATGGCTGGAGCATCAGCAACCATATTGAGCCATGGATGGACCTTGAGGACGGGTGCCACATGCTGAGGATGGCAAAGCAGAATGCTAGGAATGCTTTGATGATATTGTGAAGTTGCAATAACAGTCCTGCATCCTACCTCTGGACTTCTCTTGCAGGAGAGAGAAATAACTTCTGTTATTTAACACTGTCACTTTTTTTTTTTTGGTTATATATGTATCGTTAAACCTCATGCTAATTAATATAGCATAAAGACAGCCAACCTTATTTTTCTCCATATAGTTAGCCTGTCTTTCCAACTCTACCTACTTAATGATTCATCCTTTTTCTACAAGTTGTGATGTTAACTCTATTGTTAAGTTCTTATAAAATTCATGAATCTATCTATTGCTAGGATGTCCATGCTATTCTGTTTTATTTTTCTGTTTCTGTACCAAAAAATAGATGTAAACTTTATCAAATGCTTTTGTTGCATTTATTAAAATGATCATATGATCCTTTTCATTTACCTGTCTATTTAAATATAACTGTTTAAATTTAATTTAAACATAACTTTTCTAAAGAATTTATTAGTCGATATTACCCCAGTGTTCAATCTAAAAGTCTGCAGATCGGGCCAGCCGAGTGGTGCATTGGTTAAGAGCTGGCTTGGAACGCCAGAGGGCCCCGGTTCGGATCCCACATATGCGGGCCAGTGACACTGCCCTCTACAGCTAAGATGCTGAACAACAGCTCAACCTGGAGCTGGGCTGCCATGAGTCGCTGGCGACGGCGTAGGCTGCAGCCCCTGTGGCAGTGGGTTGCCATGGGCTACCGTGTGTAGCCAGCAGCCAGTGTGAGCGTCCAGCAGCCGCAGTGAGCAGCCGTCCAGAAGCTGGTGACTGATCTGCCTCACCTGGGAGTGCCAATTTGGGCCAGTGAGGCAACGTCCTCTACAACTAGACTGAAGAACAAAACGACAGCAACTTGTCTGTTCCCCTTCCCCCAATTCCCCAATAAAAAAAAAATAAAATAAAAAAATAAAAGTCTGCAGATTATTCAGTGAGTTTGTTTCATTTATACTGATTTCTCAGATTTACATAAATGCTTCTTTTCTGTTACTTGTTTCCTGTCTTCCAATAAATAGGTTAAAATTTCTTATAGAGTTTGAATGTTAAACACCTGTTCCTGTTTTTATCATCATTAATCCTAATTTATTAAATGCTCACTTATGCTTATTTGTTCTCCATCAATATCTAAAGAAATCATGTTTCCCCACAAAGAAAACAGATACTTGAACACACTGTGATTTCCTTCTCCTCAAAAACTTTCTGCCCTCCACACACACGTATACACAACCTCTTTTGCCATCCTATGGATATCAGCTACATTTTACAAGTATTCCTCCTTATACCTCTGAATATTACTTATTTTTGTCTGTTACATTAAGTCTGATTTTTTGGGTGCAATTTTTCCATTATTTATTTTAATTGTATAGTGAAAATTTATTGATCCACTGTCTACCTTGCCCACCCTGCTCAGTGTCCCTAAAAGCTGACCTGTACAAATGACAGCAACAGGCTCCATTGTCCTCTGGCTTCCCATTGGGGTCAGCCACTAGGGAGACCCATCAGGAGAACGGTGGGAGAGAAGGATGTGAGGTAATGGGTACTTACTCTCATTTTACCCCCCATGGTGTTGGCTGTGTCCCTGACTGAAGACCAGAACTCCTGTCAAAACAGCCAATGACTTTCTTTCTGGGATTCTGAAAATCTCCTACCTCCCCTCCTTCTTTCAGGCCGGTTATTCGCACTTGAGTACTGCTATATGCTGCCCACAAAACTATAAATAGTCTTATTACTAAAGACTTCTCTAATTATCACTTTGATTATGCCACCATTTTCTGCGGGACCCTGACTAATACATTCAGCTCGTGATGTCTGCCTGGAGAGAGGGGTGAACGCTTATTAGGCCCTGGCTAGTGTTTCTCCAAGTGAGTCCAGAGGTATGGAGTGTTATACCAAATGATCTGGGGAAGCGGCCATGGGAAGACTGCCACATGGAGGCCCTTACGTTGAAATCCAGGATTAAGCCACCCCTGCCTCATCCTCTCCACCCTGAGAGTTCAGTCCCTCTTCCCAGGAACTGCTTTTATCCAAGGATGCTGCAGTTGCTCAAACTATGAGGGCGCTTTGGGGAGAAGCCGATTGCTGAGGTGCTTGCCAGCTCATCTGCACTTATCCTGTTTATTCTTTACCTCTGTACGAGCTTCCAGGATATTATCTTACTGTCCCTGTGGTCCTAGCAGAGAAGACAATGGTCTGCTCAGGGCAATCTGGAGAGAGAAAAGAGCTCAACTAGAAAATTGCCTGCCAGCATATCCCCATTTGGGGCCGTAGAGCATGCCTCATCGTCTACCCACCCCAGACACAGCCAACTTTTATTTCTCAGGAAGTTTCTCATCATTTTTTTAAAATCTTTTTTAAGTTGTGGAGCCAGCTCTGAGCTCTTCTTCAGCTTCTTTTGGATTCAGTTTGGGAGTGGATCATCAGTAGAATTCCTTGGACCTGTAATTGAATGTGGTTGCTCAAACAGATACCTTTGTTTGGTTAGCTTTGACATGCTGATTCACGAGGACAATAATTATTTGCCCAAGGAAGCCTCTTAACTGCCATTGATGCATGGGTTGATAATAGACAAGGTCAGCTTTCAGAGGTCATCCAATCGATTCCCCTAGGAAAACACACCCAGCATGATCACAGAGGGACAGGTAGGAAATCTCTGCCCAAGTGCAGGAAGATCTGGCTCTATCTTCTATGGTTATTACACCTACGACTAACTTGAATTATAGTGGATTTTCTGATGTACCATCCCGGTCCCTCTTCAGAAACAAAGGATTTATTACTCCAGCCATTGGGGGTGCTGCCGGCAGATACTCTTCAGCTGTCAGCCCTTTTGGGGGATTGCCTTAGCTGAAAAGATAAGAGGAGATGTGATGGTGGTGATGGTGGTGGTAGTGGTGATGATGTTGATTATATAAGAGCACGTTTGATGATGAGGATGCCGACAATGATGATAATCCTGCCACTAACTGTAAGGGAGGAATCGAAAACTATTACACAAAGCTCTTATCTTTGAGTAGTTCACAGTTTTCTTAGGAAGACAATTCATAAATCAAAGTATAATTGTGAATACAAGACAATATGTGATAAATCACAAAGGTGAGCCAGGCAACATTGACAGCACTTTGGAAATCTGGAGGAATATGCACAATGTCATTTTCTTGAAGGCTGCTCAAGATAGATTCTGCATGTAAGAGGGACTTGTAAAGCGTCTTGAGGCTGGATGAAATTAGCTAGGGTATATTGTAAATATAGTGGATTTAGATATGTCTTAACTCTGTCAGCTATTATCTGTATTACTTCAAATAAGATTGAGATATATTTGGGAATTCATCCTTGCAGTGACTATAGGAGCAGTCAAAGAATGCTGAGTTTTATCCCCAAAAAGTACCTACTCAACCTCACAACAAACAACCCTGTTAAACAGGTACTATTATTATTCCCACCTTCCAGATAAGGAAGTGAGGTATGGGATGGGTAAGTGGTTTGCCCAAGATTACACAATCAGCAGGGGATTGTGTTGGGGTCTAAATCAATGCATTTTGAGCCAGAGTACATGTTTTCCTACCCTTTTCCAAGGCAGGTACTACTTTTCTAAGAGACACCAAAAAGTGAGAATTGGATTGAATCTGTTTATGAAGTGATAGTTATGGATAAGCTACTATACCTTTGGGAAGATGAGCTTGTTTATCTTTTTTCATCTTTTCTGCAAAAGCAATTTCTGTAGCAGCTCGAGTTATATCACAAGTAAATTGACACAGGTGCTCATTAGACATCCTGGTTGGTATAACTTTCAATTTGCAGTTGCTGTAAAAGGTGGAAATGAACAACCTTAATGTTCAGCATGGAAACCTGAACATCATTTCTATTCATGTGGAGTTCATTAACCAAAGTTTCTTCAAACTGAATTTTATAAAACAAACAAATGTTTCTGGCATGGAAGGACAAAGGAGAGGAAGGTGGTATATCCTTTTAAAAAGACAAAAACAGAAGTAATAGGAAGCTATCCCAGCTCTTTCCTTTTGTGGTAGTCTCTGAAGCACACATGCTCAGATTGCCTTAGTGTTTTTAATGCAAGTTAGTAAGACATGGATTTTGGAGATGGGACAATACCTTACCTGATAGCTGAACTCTCTTAAGTTCAATCTTTGTGGCTTTAAAGAGCAGAGAATATGTGGTATTGTGACATTACTGAACAGACATCCAGTCTGTACAGAGACAAATGGGTATTAAAACATGGGAAGAGCTGTGGATTGATCTGAGGGACTCCTGAAGTCACCTATTCATCTTAATGACATTTTTTTTGGTAAAGTGTCTGCTGCCATTCACCTGAGGATAAACATGGGATCAAAGTTCTGATTCCCCCAGGATTAATCATTTTCTTCTTTATCTGTATCAAAGTTCCTTGATATGGCAAAACTTCCTTTTTCAGTTGAACTTACTGTATGTTTAGATTTCAATCAATAATAGTAAATATTGACTTGAAAGGTCATTGCTTACTTGAGGGAAAAGGGTTATCACTAGAAAAATTCTCATTTGTCAATTTTTACTTTACTTCTTTCTATAAAAGAGGTTTATTTTATTTTAAGATTTTTATTAAAAATATAGCTAATATACAATATTATATTCATCTCAGGGATATACCACAGTTATTCAACATTTATATACATAAAGAAATGATCACCATGGTAAGTCCAGCAACCATCTGACACCATACCATGCTATCACAATATTATTGACTATATTCCCTATGCTGTACATCACATCCCCATGACTTATTTGTTTTATACCTGGAACTTTGGACCTCTTATTCCACTCCACATTTCCCCCCATTTTTAAAATTTTTCAATTACAGTTGACATTCAATATTATTCTATATTAATTTCAGGTATACAGCATATGGTCAAACATTTATATAATTTAAGAAATGATCCCACTGATGAGTCTAGTACCCACCTGGCACTACACATAGTTATTACCATATTATTGATTATATTCCCTATGCTTCACTTTACATCCCAATGACTATTTTGTAACTACCAATTTGTACTTCTTAATCCCTTTATCTTTTTGCCCTGCCTCCAAACCCCCTCCCATCATCACCCCAACCAAAGCTAGTACCCATTTGACACCAAACATAGTTATTACAATATTAATGAATATATTCCCTATGCTATACCCTGCATCCCTATAACTACTTTGTAACAACCAATTTGTGCTTCTTAATCTCTTCCCCTTTTTAACCCACACCTCAACTCTCATTCCATCTGTCAACCATCAAAATGTTCTCTGTGTCTATGAGTCTGTTTCTGTTTTGTTTCTTTATTTTGCTATTTAGATTCCACATATAAGCAAAATTACATTGCATCTTTCTCTGTCATACACTCCACTCAACATGATACCCTCCAGGTCGATCCATGCTGCCACAGATGGCATGATCCCATTCCCTTCCCTGGCCAAGAAATATTCCATTTTATGTGTACCACCTCCTCTTTATCCATTCTTCCATTGATAGACACCCAGGCTGTGTCCACATCTTGGCCATTGTAAACAATGCTGTAATGAACATATGGATGCACACGACCCCTTGAAGTAGCATTTTGGGTTTCTTTGGATAAATACCCAGAAGTGGAACTACTGGGTCCTTCTTTGTCTCTTGTTATAGCCTTTTTTGAAAGCCTATTTTTCTGGTATATGTACTGCTAGCATATGTAAGGATCTGTTTTCTTAGCCATTCAACCCTGTTATGTCTTTGATTGGAGTATTTAAACCATTAACATTGCAAGTAATTGTTGATAGATATGTAGCTACTGCCATTTTATTATTCATAATTTTAATCCCCCCCCTGCCCCCCATCTTAAACATGTCCCTCTAAGATTCCTTGTAATACTGGTTTGGTGGTGATGAACTCCTTTATCTTTTTCTTGTCTGGAAAGCTCTTTATCTGTCCTTGATTCTAAATGATAGACTTGCTAGGTAAGAGCAACCTTGATTGTAGGCCTTGTTTTTATCACATTGAAGATTTCCTGTCAATCCCTTCTGGTCTGCCAAGTTCCTGTTGAAGAATCAGCAGACAGTCTTATGAGAGCACCCTTATAACTTACTAGTTGCCTTTGTCTTGCTGCTTTTAGAATTCTCTCTTTGTCTTTAACCTTTGCCATTCTAATTATAATGTGTCTCGGTATGGGTCTGTGTGGGTTCATCTTGTTTGGGACTCTGTGTTTCCTGGACTTTTTGTCTATTTCTTTCACCAAGTTAGAAAAGTTTTCAGTCATTGTTTTTTCCAATAGGTTCTCAATCCCTTGTTTTTTCTCTTCTCCTTCTGGTACCCCTGTGATGTGAATGTTGTTATGCTTGATGTTGTCCCAGAGGCCTTTTAAACTATACTCAATTCCTCACTTCATTGGATTCATTTCTTTTTGTTCTGATTGGGTGTTTTCTGCTACTTTGTCTTCCAAATTCCTGATTCAATCCTTCACTTCATCTAATCTGCTGGTGATCCCTTCTAGTCCATTCTTCAGTTATTGTAGTCTTCATTTTTGACTGGTTCTTTTTTATGGTTCCTATATCCATTTTTATGCTTACCATATCTTTGTTGAAGTTCTCACTTAGTTCCTTGAACATCCTTATAACCATTGTTTTGAATGTTGTCTTTGGTAAGTTACTTGCCTTCATTTCTTTTAGTTCTTTTTCTGGAGTTTTCTCCTATTATTTCATTTGAGATGTATTTCATTGTTTTCTTATTTTGGCTGCCTCTCTGTGTTTGTTTCCATGTGTTAGGTAGATCTGCTATGTCTCCCAGTCTTGGCTGGTGGCCTTATGTAGTAGGTGCCCTGTCGGGCCCTGCCACAGTCTCCCTGGTCACCTGTTTCGGGTGCTCCAGGAGTGTCCCTTGTGTGGATTGTATGTACCCTCCTGTTATAGTTGAGCTTTTATTTGGCACTTCACTAGGTGGGATTGGCCCTCAAACTGATTGGCTGTGGGGTTTGGCCATATCCATAGCTTATAGCTTGCTGTGTGGGGTGCTTATCCCACTCAGTGGGATGCGCCCCAGCAGGCTCTGGTGCCTGTTGAGACTGCCCTTTTTGTGTGCCTCATGTGGGGCTAATTGGCCAGTGCTCTGCTGTGGTCTAAAGCCAACCTTCAAGTATGTTGGTTCTGGAGCACCTTGTGAGGGGCTCTGCTACAGGCCCAGGTCACCCACTGCCTCTTTCCAGTCAGGGACTACCTGGTTAGAGCAACAATGTGATCTGCAGTTGTTCACTGTCTGTGCTAAACCTGGAAGCATGTGGAGGAGGACATGCTGGGAACTGAGGATAGCTCCACAAAAAGCCAGGACACCCCAAGACCTGCTGCCACCTGCTGGCTCCCTTAAGGTTCAGCTACTGCTAAAGCCTCATGTGGTACACAAGTTGGGTGAGGCAGGGTCTGAGAGAGTCACTAGAATGGGAAGAGTTGCAGTCATCAGGTTAATATAGATTCTGGTTTGGTACCAGTGCTGAGCCTGGAACTACTCAGCAAAAGTCTCAGAACACTCAGAGGCCAGTTACTCCCTGCCTGGGGCCCATGAACTCTGATAGTTTTCCTAGAAAGAGTGCAATGTGGGTGGGGCTGACTGCTTGTGAGAAAATGCTTCCAGCACTGGAGGAGTTGGGTAGGGCAGGTTCCCAGTGAGTCAGCAGGGTGGAGCAGCA
>NW_017731586.1:311411-315788 GCF_001890085.2 Hipposideros armiger
TAAAATAATTTGAAGTTGAATGTTGGTATCTGGGAGGGCTGGTCTATTTCCAGTTTACTCCTACTCTAAGTATATATCCTTTTGAAATCCTAAATCACCTCTAGAAACAGACTCCTTTTGTTTGTTAACCTTTGAACTTCAGTTTCTCCTTCCTAGACCTGTGTCTGTTAAAAGTTCTGCTCCGCGTCTCATTTACTGCTTGTAAGAATGCCACTTCTCTTGAAAGGATAGTGGCACCAAATGCCAGACTCACCTTTTTGGGCTTCCTTCCTCTCCTTAAAGTATTTTCCCCACACAGCTTAACTCTCTTGGGGTGTGTGTGTGTGTGTGTGTGTGTGTGTGTGTGTGTGTGTGTGTTCCAGCTTTTCTAGTTCTCAGTGGGGAGTTTGGTCCAAATAACTAATTATTGATAGCTAAAAAAGTAGAACTCCTGGATCAGACAATTTTAATCTAACAGAGCAATCTTATGTGTTAATTGGTTCAGTAAACACAGACCTACATCTGGAATTCTCCTGGCAGATTTGTGAGCTAAAAAATGATTGTTGTTTTCAGTCACTAAGTTTTAGTCATTGCAACTTTTATAAATGTCACTGACTTTTATACCCCATGGTTGGTGGAAGCTGGAAGGGACACAAGGACAATGTTAGTGAAAACCTCAAGGGCCTTCAGAAGAGTGTTAGTGGAAATCTAAAAACCCCCAAGGAAGCTGTCAGTAGGACCTAAAGGAAAAGAGGAAAATATTTTTGGAAGCTGGAGGAGTGGAGCCCCTTTTTATGCAGTAACAGAATGTGAAAAATAGAAAATATAGTAGTAAACTTGATGATCTAGCTAAAGAAGCTTCCAGGAAGAACATTGATGGTTCCGTTCAGGTTTTTAGCTCCTTATAGTAAAACGGGAGAAGAGAGATTAACCAAAAATAAGAGGTGGAAGGCAGAATTCTGAGATGGCCCCTATGATCTCCACCTCCTGGTGCTGTGCCCATGATTAGGTTACAGTATATGACAGAAGGAATTTCAGAGATGTAAGTAAAGTCCCTAATAAGTTAACTTTAAGTTAAACAAAAGAAGATTAGCCTAGGTGGCCTTGGCCTAATTAGGTGAGCCAGGACTAGTGCCTTTCTGTGAAGATATCTGAAGTGTGACGGGACTATGGAAAGGCTATATAGTAAGGACCTGTCAGTGCCTATAAGAGCTGAGAGCAGCAAAAAAATGGGGACCTCAGTTATACAATCCCAGGAAATGAGTTCTGTCATTAACCAAGGGAGCCTGGAAGCGCATCTTTCTCCAGTCAAACCTACAAATGAGAACAGCTGGCTGACACCTTGCTTTCATCCTGTGAGACCCTGAGCAGAGGACTCACCTAAAATACACTTGACTTCTGATTCACAGAAACTGTGAGACAATGAATTTGTGTTGCTTTCAACTACTAACTTTGTAATAATTTGTTACACAGAAATTAAAAAACTAATAGCAATTCTTCAATTTTCAAGCAAACGTTGAAGAAATATAAAGGAGCCAGGACTCTTTAGATTTGAAAATAAAAGTATATTTTTCCTCATTCTCTTAAAATGACGAACTATTCTCAAGTTAAGAAATGGCTTCCAGGCAAAAAGCAAATCTAGGATGTGCCTGTAAGATCCTCTTTTAAAACGTCAGAATGATTTAAGATGCTACTTCATAGACTCAAACAGACAAAAGTCTTTCTAAAGATTTTAAGGTATGCCTCACAGACTCTGTTAAACAATGGTGCATCTTAGAATCTTAAGTGATTGTCACATGGCAGCGGCAGCTTCATAAGGACTCCAAGGTAGAAGAGTTTATCTAAAGAGATTTGAGATTTTGACCTTGTTAAAAGGATTGAAAGTTAAAACTTAATATGATTCTTGGAGAACCCCCAGAATATTTAAGAAAATTGTGCCAGTGGAAGCACTGTCAGCTTGAACTGAGAAGCAAGAACCAAGAAGCAGTAGTGGGCTTTTATCAAGAAATAACATGTGCCTGACCGTTTTCCAGAATTACTACAGACCGGTGGCTGCTGCATGCCTCACCTTGTGTTTCCTCCCTTTTCCAGCTTCAACCTTTAAGTCAGCTTCCTGACTTCCAGTCCTCTCATCCATGACAGCCAGTTGCAAAACTAAGCCAAAGCAGTTTCTGTCTTGCACTGAAGTCCATTGTCTCTGACGGATCTATGCCACGGTGAGGGTAAGAAACCACAGACACAAGCTATTGTACTTTAGATCAGTTTTCCAGCTCAGGTGCCCTTAGGCTGCCACAGACATCTCCAAACCAGAGGAAAGGAAGTTTGTGGGGGAGGGGACTGAGAGGCTGGTTCCTCCTTCTTTGTCTTCAGCATTCCCCATCCTTGTCATCATTAAGTACATATATGTGAGCACGAATATGTGTACCAGCATGTGTGTGCGCGTGTGTGTGTGGGTGTCTTTCCAAGAGGAACTTCAAGCAACTCTTTTCAAACCTTTCCTCCCCAAATTGATATGTGCTCTTCTCTTCAATGGAAGAACTTCTTTTGCCCTTTTGTAAACAAATCCATTTCCCTAGTTTCAAAGAAAAAAACCAGAGAACTCTTGTTAAAATATAGAACATATAAACAAGGGATGTGCCCATGTCAGACAATGTGTAGGATCTACTTTAATAATTATTCTGTCATCATGGCATCTCCAAGGGGCAGGCACTTAGTAATGGACCCTTGAACATCTCAAATGTGACCACTGAACTCCCAGGATGTCCTCATTAGTGCAGGCCCAGCCTTTGCCAGATGCAGAGCAGAAACGCTTCATAAAGGAAAATGTGGGCTGACAGATTGCATAATTCTCCCTCTGACCACCCCACCAGAAAGTACCTAAATTCTTAAAATGAAAGAGCCTAAGAAGAGAGTTGTCTAAAATGTGCCACATGTGTTTTTTCCTTTCCTGAGGAAAAACCTGTTCAACTTTGGGTTTCACCACTCATAAATTATCAAGTTATTTCTCACTTATGGTGTAAATATCAGTCTGGTTGGTTATGCACCCACACATCAGCTGAGACTGAAGGGAGCTAAATTTACAAAACATTAAATCAATAAGCATGTGTAAATGGGTAAACAGCGTGAGATCCTTAACTTAATAAGGCCACAGCACTACTGTTAATCACCTGTTTTGCAACTTCTGAAGTGTTTTTTCTAATTTTATAGTGTTGCTAGAAGCCTAGATGAGTGAAGGGCCTTCTTTCAGAAGAAGAGAACAATATACTTCAAAATAGAAAATAAGAAATATTCCTAGGGAGATGAAGCCACAATAATATCCAAAGTGCTGCAACCATCCCAAGGTGCTGTATTCACAAGGAAGAAATAATAACTACAATGCATTTTCCTTGTTATCTAAACTAATGAGAAAGCCTGGAATAGACAGAGCTACCAGATGTCTCTCAGGAAAACACCAATCTTCCAGATGGGGAGTAGAGGAAGCTTTAGGGACAAATTAATANGAGGGCAGTGTCACTGGCCCTCATATGCGGGATCCGAACCAGGGCCCTCTGGTGTCCCAAACCAGTTCTTAACCATCGCGCCACTTGGCCGGCCCAGGGTTGACTTATTTTACTTCATGTTATGTTTATGAGGGTTGATCCATGTTGTGTGGCATTACAACCTTCATTATCATTGCTACATGTTCTTTTATTATATGCATATGTTTAAACCACACAGTATTTATCATTTGGTGGTTAATGGAACTTTGGTTTTTATCATGCTTTATTTTTAGCTACTATAAATAATGGCGGTATGAATATTTTCATACATGTCTTTGGTTCACATATTTAGGCATTTTTCTTCAATATTAACCTAGGAGAAGACTAGTTGGGTCATAACATGTGTGTACTGTACATTTTTCCAGAATGGTTACACCAACTTTATTCCCACCAGCAGTACATGAATGTTCTAGTTGTTCCATATTCTTACCAACACTTGATATAGTCAGTCTTTTTAAATTTTAGCCATTCTGGTGGGGGTGTAATGGTATCTCATTGAGGTTTTAGCTTGTGTATTTCCCTGGTTAGTAATAATATGGAGCACTTTTTAATATATTTATTGACCATTTGAATATCTTTCTGTAGGATTGTCTATATTTTTCTTATAGATTTATGGAAATTATTTTGTATTTTCTTGATATAAGCCCTTTGTCTGTTATGTTTTTCAGATTTCAAATATCTAAAAAATTCTGCGGTTTGCCTTTCACTTTCCTATTGGTATTATTGTCTTTTAGGAACAGGAGTTCCTAATTAATTTATCCTAATTTATTCATCTCCTTTATGGTGTTTTTTGTGTCCAATTTAAGAAATCTTTGCCAACCTTACTTCATGAAGATTTTTCATGCTTTTTTTGCTTTTT
>NW_017731586.1:316369-317033 GCF_001890085.2 Hipposideros armiger
GAATCCTCACTGTTTTTCACAGCCAGGTGTTGTGGGGGCTCTTCTTCCTAGCTCCAGTAATCCAGGCTGGGGCGCCTGGTGTAGGCCGGGAGTCCCTCACTTTTCCCGGGAGATTCTCCATGGCCAAAATATCCCTCCTGATTCTCAACCACCAGAGGTTGGGCCCAACCTGTTTCTTGTCTCTGCCCCTCCTGCCAGTCTTGATGTGGCTCCTTTATGTCCTTAGTTATAAAACTTCTGTTCATCTTGACTTCAGATGATCCTTCAAGTTGATTGTTCTGAAATTCAGTTGTACTTTTAACGTGTTCATGGAAGGGAGCATGCACAGTGTTTATCTCCTCTGCCATCTTGATCTCTCCCTAAAAGAGGACAATTTAAAAATCTTCATAATCCGAGGAAAGGGTTTGGCCAACATTTCTTTACTGTTTCACCTTCTTATTTCAACATATTTTGGGAAATTTGTCTAATTTTGCATGGATTTTGAAGCATAGTTATTAAAAGCATAGAGTTGGAGTCACAAATATGAGCTGATTTGTATTTCTATACCTTGTCAATGCCTGACATTGTGCAAGATACCATCCTCTATAAAAGGAGATAACGACAAGACCTACATTTTAATGTGATTTTGAGTTTCAAAAGATATAATCAATATAAAGAATTGAGT
>NW_017731586.1:320596-328255 GCF_001890085.2 Hipposideros armiger
ATATTTTATGATTCCATCGTATAAAATGTCCAGAATAGGCAAATCCATACAAATAGAAAGTACATTATGTTTGCAAGAGCTGGGGCAGGAGAAAATGGGGACTTACTGTTAGTGGTCATGGGGTTTCTTTTTGGATGATGAAAATATTCTAAAATTAAATGGTAGTGATATTGCACAACTCTGTGAATAAAAGCCACTAAATTGTACACTTTAAAAGCATGAAATACATGACATGTGAGTTATATTTTAATAAAGCTGTTTTAAAAATATGAATGAAGTACATTAATAGCCAAAAATATTTCATAAGGAATTCCAATCCTTACCTGCCTTTTACAAAGGACACTGATAGGAATCCAAACATATAGTTCTCTTTCTGTTACTCTCTCTCTTTACATCTGCTCTGTCACCTTTTTTCTTTTTTTTTTATTATTAGTTTCAGGTGTACAGAACAATGCAATAGTTATCCTTTACACCCCTCACAAAGTAACAACCCCCCTCCCCCCACCCACTGCCCTCCCAATATCATACTTACCTATTACAATTCCATTGACTCCATTACCACACTACTCCACATCCGTGACTATATGTATATATAATTATAGTCATTTATAGACATACAATTTTATTCAACATCGGCTTCAGAAATACAGTGCAGTGGTCAGGCCTCTACACCGTCTATGAAGTGGTCTCCCTAACAAGACATGAGTCCAACTGGCCCCCTAAAAAATATTTACAACATTATTGATTATATTACTCAGTCTGTCTTTTCTATCCCTGAGGTCATATTGTAGTTACCAATTTGTATTGTCTCTTCCCTTCCCCTTTTTTCTTGACCTTTGCAAAAAACATTTGTTCTTACTTTCTCCTACCACTTCACTTCTCTGTAAGTCATTTATTATGTAAATAAACTTAGCATCTCTCACAGTGAGAGAGACTTCATCCTCTTCACAAGACTGCATTGTTCTGTACACCTGAAACTAACAATAAAAAAAAAAATTACCATTTGGCCACCATAATAATTCAGACAATAAATATCAATGAATATTAAAAAAAAAAAAGACTGAAGCGGGTGGGGAAGAGCCTGGAAGTTACAGGATATTTTTGGGTGATTTGGGAAAGAAGGAAGTCTGCACACACTCCCACATAAAACCATCTATCCATATGTGTTTGTATACATAGAAATATGATATAACATACGTTTAATGTTGTAATAAAGCAAATTGTTTTGTAATCAATGATGCATGTTAATGTAGGGATTCTTAAAGTGATATAAGATTCTCTCTTCCCACTCCCCACCCGCTCTCCCCCAATCTGTCCCCTCACAGAGTCCAGCTCTTCCCAATGCTTTGTGAGGGAATAAGAAGGTATAGATAGTAATTCTTTCTAATGTAACTGAAGGGAAGGAGATAGGCACTAATGTCTCATGCTATATGCAAGGGATATCTTAAGGACATTAACCTTAGTGATGTGAAGTGTCTTAATGTTTGCTAGATTTTTCTACTCTCAGGTTGGATCTTTTGGTAGTCTCTTCCTTCTTCCTATTCGTTCACAGATTGGAAGCTCTCCTCTCTCAGTGTGTTAGGGANCCCCCCCTTTGCTAAACCTTTAGTAAAAGCTTATTTTCGTGGATAGGATATTTGCATGTGATAAGTCCTTTAGTTTCTGAGACTCATTGGCTAGTGCTCCTACATCAATTTTCCTTTAGTCGAAAGTGTTTGGAGGGTCGCTGATAATGCCTCTTAAAAGATGATCCTGCAAAATTATCTAAGAAATCTTTAAGATTCCTGGGTGGAGACAGATGGTGCAGCTCAGAAGTAAAATAATCAGTGTGCACCAGACTGTTCATCTTATGTGTGGATCATAAATCTCTAGACAGTGACTGATGGCGCTCGTGAACACTCTCCCACAAGCTCATCAGATGTGCTCATCGTAGTGCAACCAGAGAACCAAGTGCCCCTATTATGGTAATTGGGAATTACACAGGCAATGGAAGCACAAAACACTTGACAAAAACACAGTGCTTGATTTGCTTTAGGATAGATATGAGCCTCTCAGTATAAGAATCCCAAGAAGTGGCCTGCCATCAGATTGTTCAATTTGTTTTAGTCTTCATTTTTGAGGTTGGATTCAGTAGTATCTGAAGGTGGATTTGTACTGAGTGTTTTTTTCAATATTTTTGAGAAAGCATTTCCTCTCTGTTATTATAAAAGACTTTGAGCTTGTTAAAAGTAAAGAGCAACAATAGGTGAGCAGGCCTTCAACAAGACTGTTGTTAATTGTTCTAGAAATACTCTATCCACCCCGTTTTTGTTTTCTAAGAAACTCAAAGGGACCAAAAGAACTAATAGTGAACCACTTCAGTATAGATATATAGAATTCAGTAACACACAGCTTGAGTGATTTTACTCCATTTTATACACATAGATAATTAAATACAGTATTTTTGAATCTTTTTATTGCATGTTTAAATGGAGAAAAGCTGATGATTTAATGCTATGGTAGTTGAAGGGGGTTAAAGTACCATTAAATTCATATAGATTAATTGCAAGTCTAAGAACTGCTAATGTGTTTGAGTTTTTCTGTTACTTTCATAGTTATCCTAGTTCATCATGAGTTCTGGCATGATATGTCTTCTCAGGAAGTCTATAAAAATGTTGCCTCTGAGGATGGGCACAAAGATAAGGATGCATGGGTGTTTAGGAAGAAGTGGTTTGGATAGAAGATGGCTGTTTTGACTTGTTTGCCTTACCTCACCCTTTGACTGATCTTAATTGACCAATTAATAGCTTTAATTTATTTTTTTATAAATTCAATATGCAAATTTTTTAAAATGAGTGTCACTTGAGGAAGGTGAGGTTAGCTACATGTAACTAACAAAGTAAGTACTTTTGACATACATAATCTGTTATAAGGGAGGTAGAATAATACAGTGGTAAAAACATATCAGTTTGGAATCAAATTTCCTGTGTTCAATTTCTATCTCAGCCACCTAATAGCAATGTGACTTTATGTCTCAGAGCCTCAGTTTCTTCAGAAAAAAAAGAAGTATTATTTACCTTACAGTGTCATTATTGATAATGAGATTGGGTTTATAAAGGATTTAGCATAACAGTAATTAAATTTAATATTTTTGCCTGTGCCAACATGAGAGATTAACCAGGTGCTGTCCAAGGTCCTGAGTTAAGCCCTGAATCATAGTCCATTATATCACAGTATGAACAATACAAATGGCTGGCCCAGAGCTGTACAGTATGTACAGTCTATCAAGTAGATAGCCTTCCATTCAGTCATATTATGTCTATGTAGGGCCATCATTTTTACTAAATTGAAGTGGTCCACTGACAAGCTGCTTCACATAAACTATATGATGAGATAAAGTGTCACTAAAACAACTAGGCACTTAAGAAGATAGCTGTTTTGATTTGATTTGTCCTCCCCTCAATGAATTGTCTTAACTGACTAATTAATATCTTTGTGGACACACCTTAATTTTAAAAATAAAATGCATATGCAAATTATATTTGAGTTATATGAGTTTGATGTATGAAAGGAAATTTGTTATGAGAACCTGTTTAACCTGATAGACATCCTGCCAGCATGTTATATTCATGTATTAACTTATTATTATTGGAATACAATATCCAATGGGTTGATAAGCTCTCATCTATTAAACTGTACTCAACAATCAAAGCTGTTCCTGATATTATATTTTGTGTTATATAACTTTTATTTTTTACTTCTTGTCCACCTTTCTTATGAGAGAATATATGCTTCATTAGGGCAAGGCATTGTCTCTTTTGCTCACCCCTTATTCCTGGAACCTGGAACTGTGCCTGGCATGTAGAAGACATGCCAACAAATTAGATAACCTAAATGAAATGGACAAATTACTAGAGAGACAGAAACTATTGAAATTGGCTCAAGAAAAAATATAAAATTTGAAGATATATATATAACAAGCAAAGAGATTGAATCAGTCATTTTAAAACTTCCTACCCAAAAAATCTCAAGCCCAGGTGGATTCACTGGTCACTTCTACCATATGTGAAAAGAAGAATTAACACCAATTCTTTATAAACTTATAACAAATAGAAGAGGAGACACACTTCCTAACTTATTCTGAGTCCAATGTTATCCTGATAGCTAAACCAAACATCACGAGAGAACTACAGACCAATATCTCTTATGAAAATAGATGTTAAAAAATTCTTAACAACTGAATCCATATAAAAAGATTATATAACATGACCAAGTGGTATTTAACCCAGGAACGCAAGCTGGTTCAACACACAAAACTCACTATAATATACCATATTATAGAATAAAAGACAAAAACTATATGATGACATTTGAACAGATGAGGAAACAACATTTGGAAAATTCCAACACTCTTTCACAACACACANATGTGGGATCCGAACCGGGGCCCTCTGGCATCCCAAGCGAGTTCTTAACCATCGCGCCACTCGGCCGGCCCAGCAGCTGTTCTTTACTGAGGAAACAGTTGCATCTCAGACAACTGGTCTCTAAGTACAGAACCATAAATATCACAGATGCCCTCAGCATAGACTACCAGTGCTATGATACTTAAATTTCCAGTCCCTGTCTCTCATCCAATCATTTTTTTTTTTAGTTGCGCCACCCTGCCTATTGGCAGCTCAACGGCAGCTCAGCTTGGGCCAGGAATCGAACTGGTGACCCTGTTGCTCAGAGCTTTCATTCTCGAGTGAGTTCTTAACCAACTAAGCCACTCTGCTGGCCCTCATCCAACCATTTTATACTCTCTTCTTAGATGCCAAAACCTCATACAATTGTTTCCCATTCCTCACTGTTAGCTGGTAACCTATATTATTGGTTTATTGATACAGTATACACATCACTCTATATGATTATTCTCATGACTACAATTGACTAGGTCACTTGGGCTCCACTCAAAACACACCCACACACACACACACACACCCATGTAGTCTGGAGAAGCAGTGAAAGCCTGTCTGTAGAGAAAGAGAAGAATGAAGCAGGTACACAGGGATGTCAAGACAAGAGGAGGAGAGAATTCAGTTGGGCTCGCATTTCCTGGTTCCACTTTCCTCCTGAGGTCCAACTGTTTTTTTGCTCTGAGTTCAGTGAAACACCACTGTATCTTCATGTGAAAGCCCATTCCCCACTCCGGGTCTGAGTTGGTTTCATTTGGCAAATACAGGGAATCTGAATAATTTGCAGCCTACTTGGGACTTTTCAAATTGTCTTCTAGACAATTTTCCCTAGTTCAAATGGTGGCTTTCTGGTCTGGGTTGTTGCACTCTTCCTCCCATACCAAGTTCTAAACCAGGAGATAAAGGAGTCAGGCAAATGAAGTTGAAAGTATTGGGTTTATTGCTGATTAATGTTGAATTGGAAGATGTAACTTAAGTGTGTGACAAGAGAGAATTTCCTAATGCTGAATACCAGAATTTGACCAACTTACCCATTCATCATAAGTAGCACAGGAAAACTGTGACCTCCCCCTGCAGTGGCAGAGACTTTACCACTAAGTTTACCTTGTGGCACATTTTCTCTGCAACCAGACAAATTCCAAGGAGAAAAGAGGAGAAGGAGGACATAAGTTTTATACTCATAGCCCCTGCTTCTAAAGTCACTCAGCAGATAAGAAGTTCTTTCTTTCCTGCAGTTGAAGAGGGGTGAGAGAGTCCAGGAGAATTATGTAATGGATGTCCTTCCACAAGGATGGAAGACTATGGAGGGGGCACATAGTTACCCTTGAGCCTCATAAAATTGTTGATTCCCTATTCATTATTGTGTCCTCTACACACACAGAAGCAGGGATCCCCTTTTGTCTACCCTAATGCAGAAATGAGGCTGCCATTATGGGGAAAAAGAAGGCAAAAAATTCAGCAAATAATGGGAAAACACTTTGAGACATCTGTTAAAATAGGGCTTTCTATATAGGAGAATATCTTCATGACTTTGCAGTAGGAAGAGATAATTTTTTTAACAGAAGACACATAAAGCACAACCCATTAAGTAAAAGTTTAATAAATTTGTCCATGTAATAATTAAAACCTTTTGTGCCACAAAGGACAGAATAAACAAAAACAAGAAACTGAGGAAGTTGTTAGTAATTATATGTTAAGATAACAGTTTGGACTCCAGAACATATAAAGTTCCTACAAATCTGTAAGAAAAAAACTACTCAATACAACCTAGACAAAAGATCTCGTGAGGCAATTTATAGAAGATGGAAATAGAATGACAACTAATATGTGAAAGTATTGAGTAGAAGATTGCATTCTAAATTACAATGACAGACAATATCAAATATCTAGTGAGGGAGAGGAATAGGGTTGGAGGAGAGAACAAAGGGGAATTTAACTTGTTATATACCTCCTAGTATAAAAAAAATAGAAATTTCTCTATCTAGTATAGGTATAGGAAGTTGATATATAATCCTTATCAAGACATCTGAGTCACATTTCACAGATGATTTCCTTTGATGAGTTACAGACAATATTCTTACACACACCAGTTTATTACAACACTTACACTACTGTAATCAATTCTGAGTTACCAAATGTAGCTTATGGCCAAGGACTTCTTGCAAACAATTCCTTCATTGTGCTTCACCTATTGTGGCTAAGATAATGTGACATGCCTTCTAGAATAACAATGAGATTTCTCCATAAAAATCATTATTCATAGGCAGATAGCTCATGATGGCAGCTTGTTAAAAGCTTGGGTTGCTGTGCCCTTCTCTCCTGGCACTCCCCATATATACTGCATTTAATTCCAATTACTATGATGTGCCCAACCTGAAAAGATGGATCAAGGAAGTATGTGACATTAAAGTTCTTTCAGAGAAGGTAGTTTACCACTGTTTTTAAAAGCCATTGGAACATGCAGTCCGGGGTACTGGAATTAGATGTTGTTTTTCCAGCCTACTAATAATACTGGAATAACAATAACTGGATAGAGATCTTTATTTTGAACATCCCTCAATGTAATTAAAGTAGGCGAATCTTTAGGAAAAAGTACTCAAAGAACCTTGTAATCAGCATAATTTGTAAAGGCAATTCAATTGAACTAGAATAGCTATAGAACTCTAACTCCTTTGATAAGAGAAAAACTTTATTCTTGATTTATGACCAATTTTGTAATGAAAATAATATTTATTCTTAGTGCTGAGAAATCTCAGTGCCATATGATATTTGTGGCTGTATTATTCATGGTAATTAATTGCAACAGACAACATTGAAATCTCAGGGGTTTAACACAATAAAAGTTTTTTCTCACTTTCATCACAGCGCAATGTTGGCCAAGCAGACCTCCAGTTTCTCTGACACCTGTGCATGCTCTCCAAGCTTGCCTTCACTGGGGAGGAGACTGATGGAAAAGGCACACCAGCTCCTACATGTCTCAGTCTGGAAAACCCATATTCACAGCCGATTGGTCAATTTAGTCACATGGCCCTTTCCTAACTGCAAGGGGGATTGGGAAATACATAGTTCCGGTGTAGGCTGATCTTTAGAAAAAATTACCCAAAGAATGTCATAGCCAGCACCACTTTTAAAACCACTACCACAGACAGAGCACTTAGGTATTTGTTAAGTCTGGTCTCTGTCACTGTAGCTAAACACAGCTCTCAGGCCATCTTTTAAATCA
>NW_017731586.1:332525-335966 GCF_001890085.2 Hipposideros armiger
GTGAGTAGAGAAATGGTTATTGAGCCTGAGGTACTGTTGAGGGAGATAAGAGAAGACACAGGGAGAGGGCCCACAGGAATATTCTCTGATAATTGAGATCACGTGGACAGAGAGTCTAGGAGTAAGGCCCAATATCTAAAAGTGGAAATCAGAGATAACCCAAATAGATGAAGAAAGTCCATTGGAATTTTTGCCACCCCTAGGCCCCTGAAAACTGTATTACTTAACTCTGGTGTGATAATAGATAACATTCAGTGGGATTTTGTGGCTGTATTTGATTGGCTGAAGGAGTGGGTCGGTCACCCTTCCCATTACTCCCAGAATACCAGTAAGCTGTTTAATTTTTCCAGTCTGAGGGATGGGAGGCACAGAGAGCCATGAGTGGGACCAAGCAACAGTCCCTTCCTTGATAAAGGGCCTTCTTCCTTGGCTACAATAATATAAATTCAAGTCAGGAGTGAAAGTTAAAATTTTTTCTTTCAATTTTATATTAGCCAGATCGTGGTTACACACACACACACACACACACACACACACACACACACACACACACACGTGCACACTCAGCTTTCACATATTGGGGATCAGTAGTACAAGCCACTTTATGAGGTGGTCCTTGATTACATCAGTAAACAAATACATTTGGGATGACAATAAGATTGATTTCAAATTAGGGGATGAGAAAGGAATTGAATTTAGAATTAATATCTTAACTGATAGAAAAAGTAAAAATATTAATTTTCATAAAAATGACTAAATGCCAACTCTACATGATAAACATCCCAGGGAAACCTACAAAAGCTAGGGGTCCATGAACCTGGCATGGTCTACTTCTGTTAGAATAAATCTGCAGGGATGTGCTGCAGCCATCTAGTGGGAATTGTATGCTAATAAGACCCACAGTAAAAGAGATCTAAATTCCTGTCTAAATAAATAGACAAACAAAACCACTGCACTCACATTTCAGAATTTGCAAAAATTTTCATTCTTGATCTATTTAGATATTTCAACGATTCAAGTGTGTCTAAGAAAAAAGCCCCTATTTTTATAGGGGAGGCAAAATGACTCCTATGCCAAAATAATTCAGCATTGGCAAGGGTTGGGGTTCTTTCATTGTTACAGTTTTAGTGCCCAGAAAAATGCTTTCTTAGAAGCATATTACAGGACAAAAACATCTTTCACATGTCAGATTCTATATGCCTGCATCTTTTCCTAGTCCCTTACCTGTCATTATATGAAACTTTTATGACTAGTTCAGACAAAGGCCGGAAACACAAAGGGAAAAGGAAAAGGGAATAATTCAGTAAATAACAGATCAGCACTTTAAGCGAGGCTGAGGAATTCATCTCCCAGGCCCCAGACTGCTGAAGAGGCTGGATTCAGATGTCATTGACACTGGTGAGGCAGAGAGATGAGCTTTAAGTGCTTGTGTCCTCATGTTCGAGGAACTAACCCTGCTTCAACCACTAAACAAATAACAGGATCTTATATCAGTTACTTAATCTGCTTGCCCGGTTTTTTTGCCTGAAAAAATGAATCTACTAACATTGTACTCTCCTTTGATATACAATATTTCTAATGAAAAATAATTAGAAAAGGAAATGACAGCTATAAATTAAATAAGTACAAGTGAAACAAATTAAATAAAGATGGTGCATCACAGGCATAAAGAGGTGAACTGTGATTTCTCCATAACGATAATAGCCTACATTTACGGAGGGTTTTACTATGTGCCAGGAATTAGTCTAAATTCTTTACTTATTTAACCACTTATTTAATCCTTTTAGAAACTCTGTGAGTTCAGTTGTTCATCTATAACATGCAGAGAATAATAATTCTGCATCACAAAATTGTTGTAACAATCCCAGGCACAGAGGAAGCACTCAATAAATGTTAGCTGTTATTATTCGGTTAACAATCTACCCTTTTTCGCCCCTTGAAAATTCAGGCATTTGCTTTTCTCCAGTTTTCTGGCACTTTCTTCCATCTCCATGACATCCCAAAAGTCACATACACAGATTCTTTCCATGTCTTAGGATAAAATTAGAGCTTGAAAGATTGGATGCATTTAAAGCAACAAACATACCACGTACNTCTTCACAAGGTGGCCTTATGTGGTAGGTGTCCTGTGGTATTCAGTGGCACAATCTTCCTGATCACCTGTGCTGTGTGCTCCAGGAGTGTCCCTTTTGTGGGTTTTGTACACTTTCCTGTTGCAGTTGAGCATTGATTGCTGTTAGCACATCAATGGATGAGATTTACCCTCATGCTGCCTGGTTGTAAAGATAGGCCACACCCACATTGTATGAGCTGCTGTGTGGGGGTTGACACCACAAAGTGTGACTCATTCCAGCAGCTCTTGTGCCTGTTGAGACCACCCTTTGAGTGTGCTGCTTGTGGTCTAATTGTGTAGTGCTTTGTTGTGCCTGAAGCCAACCTCTGGGTATGTTAGTTCTGGTGCCTTTTGGGAGGGGCTACCATGCAGGCTAAGGTCAGCCACTGCCTATGAATAGCCCAAGGTTACCTGGTAAGAGCTAAAAAATGATTCACTGTTGGTAGATGCCTGTGCAGGACCTGGATGCATGTAGGACAGACCACACTGAGAACCAAGGCCATCTGCCTCCAGTACCATGCCTGGGGCATCTCAGCACAAGGCTGAGGGCCCCTTGAGGTCTTCTGCCACCTTCTGGCACCCATAGGTTCAACCATTGATAGAGCCACGTGCAGTGTGTGAGTTGGGTGAGGCGGGGTCTCAGGGAGTCACCTGGGTGAGATAAGCAGTGTTCACCAGATTAGTGTAGATTCCGCTTTGGTGCCAGTGCTGAGTCTGCAGTTGTTCAGCAAAACTCTCGGAGCACACCAAACCTAGCTGCCATCTGTCTGCGGTCTGCAGACCCCCAAGAGTTGTCCAAGAAAGAGTGCAATTTGGGTGGGGCTTACTTCTGGTCAAGAAAGTGCTCAGGCATTGCATGAGTTGGGTGGGGTGGGGTCCCAGCGTGTCAACTGGGTGGAGTGAATGGAGCTCACCAGATTCGTGCAGATTCAGATTTAGCTGTGTGGGAGAGGGCTCAACATGAAAAATGGTGTCTGCCTGCTGGGTGCATGGGAGAAGGATTCTACACAGGGAATATGGTGACTTTCCTTTCAGTCTTCACCCTGAAACTGGATAACTCAGTCTCTCACTGTATGTCTCTGACACCTCCTGAGTCAACATCCCTGGGCCAGAGCCTGGGGTGACTGCCTGTGAGTGAGTGAATCTGTGTGTGGGCCCCTTAAGAAGGGGTCTGGGTTTCCACCTGCCTTCCTTCTCATCTGGATGGTTGGAATCCCCACTACTTTTCATAGCCAATTGTAGGGGCTTTTTTTTCCTGTGACTGGTACTCCGGGTTGGGAAGCCTGGTATAGGTCTGTGGTCCCTCAATCATCTGGGGGCAGTCTCCA
>NW_017731586.1:337178-338811 GCF_001890085.2 Hipposideros armiger
TCTCTCTCTGAACCCACTTATCCGCTGCCACCTTTTTTCTTTGTTGTTTCATTTCCTGCTTTGAGGTCTTTAAAGCTGGAAATTGTAGAGGCTGTAGGTGTGGTCATTTCCTTCCTCAGGTGGGAGGACACTGAAGCACGATGAGTGAGAATATGGCCTTTGGTGCTAATAGCTTTCTCAAGTATCAGCTTCCCAATGTTAAAAAATTTACTTAACCTTTCAGCTCCTGTGATTTCTCATACATAAGATGGAGATACAGCCACTTCTGCTGTAAGGCCTATTAAGAAAACGCAAATTTGTTCAAAGAAGTTGAGCAAATGCCCAGTTTGGTATACAAGAAACACTAGATGAATGCAGAAATCTACACCCCGCTGAACCAAGCCCCAGTGGAATATACAGACGTGCACATCTGGGCAGGACAAGGAGCCATGCCCATCCACATCTGGTGTTAGAGCTTTCCCTCTGATTTCTGATAACCCTCCCTGCCCCCCACTTCACAATAACAAACAGCTGCTCTGGGCCACATAGTCGGACACCCTCCCTTCTTGTTAATTTTCCCTCTTCTCATCTTATTTTGTACTGTTTTTCTCATTTCTCTGTTTTCTCTCTTTATCTTTTCTCTTACTCTTTTCCTTATTTATTTTGTTATCTGCGCACAGGGTGGCAACTGTGAGAGGGTGGGCAGACCATGGGACGGCAGGTGCCCACCCCAAAAGCAGGCTTCAGGTTTTTTTCAAGGCAAAGTACCATATTTATTGCAGTCATTATGTATTTCCTAACTAGTTCACATCTATAAAAATGTGCTACCATTTTTATTATGTGCCACTTATTAAACATGTGCCACAGAAAAGTTGCGGAGTATTGTACCCCAACCCCACTTTCCCATTAGACCTGTGTTTTCGTGCATGATTTTTAGGAACACAAGCATCAGGGTTCTAGCAGAACAGACTTAATATCAGTAACTGTCTGCTTCGTTAGGCTAATGACTGAGTTAATATATACAAAACTCTTAGGCTAACTCTTGGCTGTAGTAAGTGGTAAATTAGCAATGGCTATTTTTGCTTCTACAAAGAGGGTATTGAAGTGAATAATATTCTCCAAAGACCTTCCAACTACAGGATTTTATGCATTGTCAAGTCCAGGCCTCCTCATATACATACACATGAGATGGGAGGTTTGAGACCTGCTCATGGCCGTAAAAGTAGTTAGTGAGGAGATAGAAGGCACCAGTATCCAGGCTCTTACCTACTTTCCAAACCAGTGACCCACAGACAGAAGGAAAACTAATTGCAAAGTCACTAAACGTCACTCAATTTCTGAAATACATATTAAATATTCACAGTGATGGTAAAATGTGTCAGATGTAAGGGACTCTAAGGCTTTTAACAGTTTTGGCTATGTTAAAAGTTACAGCTATAACTATTATATACAGCTAGAAGGCAGATGTCTGCACCTTTCCATCTTTGTGCCTAAAGGGAGAAAGGCATACAAGGGTAACATCCAGTCACTGGCAGATGAACGCCTAAGGGGCAAAGAGAAATTTATTTTTATCTCTCCTATCATATTATTATTTTTTCAATAAAAATTCCCTCAAACCCCAACATTCAGAATCCTTATGCCTTTGGATGAAGGG
>NW_017731586.1:343804-345713 GCF_001890085.2 Hipposideros armiger
TGGGAGAAAGCTGCCCCTTCAGCCTTCACCCTGAAGCCAGACAATCATTTCCTTTCCATATATCCCTGCCCCAGTGCAGGAGCTCAGAGCAAGTGAGTTTGTCAATGAGTAAGTATGCACGTGGGCCCTTTAAAAAGTGTGCCTTGGACTGCAGTTGCCTTCAGTCTCACTCAGCCACAATCTCCACTGGTTTTCAAAGCAAGAAGTTATGGGGACTTCTCTCCTTGGCACTGGAATCCCGAGGTGGGGAGCCTGGTGTGGGGCTGGAACTCCTCACTCCTTTTGTGGGGATCTCTGCAGCTGAGATATCCCACCCAATTTTTAACAGTCACATGCAGGTGTGGGATCAGCCTGTTCCACATATCTACCCTTCCTACCAGTCTCAAGGTAGTTTCTTTTGTATGTCCTTACTTGTAGAACTTCAGTTCAGCTAGACCTCAGGTGATTCTCAATGATAGCTGTTTAGTTATAACTTCAATGTGGTCATGAGAGGAGACAAGCACAGACTTTACCTACGCTGCCTTCCTGATCAGACTACTATCAGGCTCTTTGCCTGTCTACTCCACCTCATTTCAACCTGTTCCTAATGATGTAGTTTTTGAAATGTGATCCATGGATCAACAGCCTCAGCATTATTAAAACCAATATATAGCACTATGTATAAAAATGAATATTCCTGGGCCCTTGCCCATATTCCAGAAATGAATTTTCATAGCATGGAGATGGNTTCCCACTAATTTTTTTTGGAAAATATAGTTATTTATGTGTTGTTTATGTTAACATGTAATGGATTTATTATTTATAAATGCATTTCATAAATGCATTTGTAAGTAAATATTTATAAAATGTCATCATTTAAATTTCTAGTACAATATATATTGATACATATAACCTACAAAAATGAAAGCTTTTTGGGATTCTTAATATTTTTTTTAAAATTTGGATGTATCCTGAATCCAGAAAGTTGGAGAAATCACTGTCATAGTGCTCTGAACTGGATTAAAGATGTAGTTTTTTTTTCAGAATCTTTAGTAAAAGATTTTTATATTTTTATTAAAACATAGCTAAAATAGAATATTATATTATGTTCAGGTGTACCCCATAGTTATTTATCATTTATATACCTAACAAGTGAGTACCATGATAAGTCCAGCAACCATCTGAAAATGTACTGCTCTATAACAGTATTATTGACTATATTCCCTATGCTGTACATTACATCCCCATGACTTTTTTGTTTTGTACCGGAAATTTAAACCTCTTATTCCCCTTCACCTTCCCCTCTTTTTAATTTTTCAATTACAATTGACATTCAATAGTATTTTATATTTATTTCAGATGTACGGTATAGTGGTTAGATATTTATATAATTTAAGAAGTGATTCCCTTGACTAGTCTAGTACTCACCTGGCACGATACTTAGTTATTACCATATTATTGACTGTATTCCCTCTGCTTTACTTTATATCCCATGACTATTTTGTAACTACCAATTTGTACTTCTTAATTCCTTCACCGTTTTACCCTACCCCTAAACCCCCTCCCATCTATCACCGTGATAAATCTAGTACCAATCTGACACCAAACATAGTTATTACAATGTTGACTATATTCCTTATGCTATACCCTTCATCCCCATAACTACATTGTAACAACCAATTTGTACTTCTTATCCCTTCCCTTCTTTCACCCACATCAGAACCCCCACATATGTCAACCATCAAAATGTTCTCTGTATGAGTTTGTTTCTGTTTTGTTTGTTTGTTTATTTTGTTACTTAGATTCAATATATACGTAAATCACATTGCATCCGTCTTTCTCTGTCTGACATACTCCACTCAGCACAATATCCTCCAGGTCCATCCATGCCACTGCAGGTGGCAAGATCGCATTCCCTTTCATGGCCGAG
>NW_017731586.1:349283-360048 GCF_001890085.2 Hipposideros armiger
TCAATAGTGCATATTAGCTGGATTCTAACCCAAAGTGCATTCCCAAAAAAACAATACCCGAAAGAGAGAGCCCAAGGAAAGATAAAAAAGATAAATGTAGACTACCTAAAAATTAATAAATAACAGCTATAAAACTCAGATATAAAATAAATCTGAGGTGCCAAGGGGCCCTGAAAAATGAAAGCTTTTTAAAATGAGAGATGATCCTCTCTGCCTGGGGGCTGCATAAGGAAAGAGATGTACAATTCCTTTAATGTTCAGCTAAGCCCCAAAGTCCAAAGCTTCATTCCCTCAAACCCCCTGAAGGCAAGGGCTAGCCCAGAGTTCGTAAAGCTCACTTGGAAGCAGTCCTTCAAGAGCTTTAAAAGTTAAAAGCAAAAACTTTAAACTTAAATTTGTTGCTCACAAATATCCATCAAAGAGGTGCAGCTATGTGCAGACTGCATCCTCTCTGCCCTTTTTGGGAAATGTTGGAGCTGTCATTTCCTAGATTCTTTTCTAGTGACAGATCCAAGCCATCCAGTAATTCCTGAGAGGGGCTCACCATACATCTTTCCTTTGTGCCCCACATGCTGGTGGATCATTCCAAGGCAAGGCGTATTTTCCTAAATGAGCAGCCCCTTGATTTCTTACTCTGTTAACAGGGAATATGTTTAATGTTCATTTATTGCACTTTTCATGTCAGGTACTGAGCTCAGCAACGCTCCCAACAATTCTATGAAGCAGGTAACTATTATTATATCTTTTTACACATGAAGAAACTGAGGCATGGAGAGGTTGAATAACTTTCTAAACACCACCATATAGTAATTAGTTGTATCTGATTCAATTCTATGATTGTATGACTCAAGGACTTGAGTTATGAACAGCTACCCTATGTATTTCCTTACCAAAAGTACTAAGAGGCAGAATAACCACCCTCAGGGTGGTAGAGAGAGAAACGATGGAACTCCTTAGTAAAGTCTTTACATCACAATAAGTCTTCAGAAAACCATCCTAATATTTAATAAAATCTCTAGATCTTTCTGTAGATTTTATTAAAAGTCTCACCTGCATTAAACTTGATTGTTTTAATGTCTAATTTAATTTGTTTCCCACTTTAATTGTGAATGGTAGAAAAGCTTCCAGTTTCAGAAACATGGAGGCCAAAGGTTTCTGATTCTCCCATCTCCTTGTTTTCTTTTTTGCTGTGTCCATTGGTCAGGATTCAGGGCAAGGTCACGGATAGGGATTTTGTAGTATGGCCTAAATCTATAAGCAAACAACGCTGACATTTGAGCTAATTCTACATTTATTCTTTGTTCCGTAGCACCACAGTAGCTCTTATGGAAAATGTCTAAACAATACTTTCTTGAATTGCACCTGAGAGGAATGGAGGTTTGAAGAAGCATTTGTGTCTGAGAGTATCACATTTTTAGAATTAATTGTTGCTGGAAGCTCTAGAATTATGGCCTGTTTGATTTTTTCTGTTCCCCCCTACCCTCCAAACCTCTAAGCTGAGGGTAAGTTTTTAGCTACCCCCCATCATTCTTTTTCTTTGTGTCCTCCAGTTCTTCCCCCAATAGAATCCTTCTTTATATCTTACACTCTCAACATTGACATTTGTTTTTAGTGCAAAACTTACTTAAGTCATTTGGGAGTTATATGATCATTGATGAGCTGTACAGAGTGGATGTACTGCAAAAGTCTGAAGAAATAGCTTCTTTGCTCAAGGGAATGTCAACAGACAAGGGCAAGGGAGGGGGAAAAACTCTGATATTCAAGAAAGCATTCTTTTTCTTATTACTAAACTTCATTTCAGTGGAAAGAATCTTTGGAGGGTTGCCAATTTGAATTTATAAGACAGTCGAATGATAGACTACATTCAACTGAGAGAAGGTCTTTTACTTACTGTCAAACCCTCCTACTAAATGATCAAGGTTTGCCTTGTTGACATGTCTAAGATGCTTAACAGCATGCTGTCTAATTTACACCATTGTAACTCAATTTATTTAATGAAATAAATAATATATATATCGTGTTTTGCATATATTGTTGTTTGTCTTCACAGCAACGCTGTTCAGAGGGCATCATTGATAACATTCAGAACGTTAGAGAACGTATTTGAAGTCATGCAGCAAAAAAGCAGAGGAACCAGGAGCTCGTTTCTTTCCAACAGTACTAATATAAAATGTTAAATTTCCATTTAACAGACATGCTGTCATTCAACAAGCATTTACCACACACCTTTTGAATTAAATTGTGAAAGAAGTTTTCTTCAAAGGTGAGTAATAGGGTCCTTGCCCTGAAATTCTCTATTGATAAAAACAGACCTGTAAACAAACCAACCTCAGTTGAAATGTATGGACTCAAAAGAAGATAAGACTTTAGAATGTGAGCTGAATATGTATTTAAAGTTGATGAGGAGAAATTGCGATTTCATGGACAATTACCATGAATTGTATTGTAATGTGAATAATCACCCTCTAGTTAGTTTTGTCAATTAACCTTGAACAATACTTATTTTTTTTAGACTCTAAACTTTAAACTAAGATAATTTGGCTTTTAGATATTGTTATTATATCAATAATCTATAAAAGAAAAAGGGAAACTTAACTCAATCCTTTTCCAAATGAGAACAAATTCCAAGTGGATTGGGTACTAAGCACATTTTAAGAAAATTTGAAATTTCGCTCTGTTTATAAGAGAGAGCTCTGTGGAATATTATCCATGGGGCTACATACACAAATATTATCCAAATGTTACTTGGCTCAATTACAATTCTTTATAACAATGACAATCAACTCCTGACATCTTGTCTTCTATATTTTGGTTGGAAACAGAATCATTTGACTGATTAACCAAGCATAGAACCTGGAGATACTTTAGAATCCTTTGTCTCATGTGTTTAATTGGTGTGAGTAACTTGAACATTATCTTATCTAGATCTCCATAATCAAGAACTTCATGCAAGACTGTCAGCTAGCCATCACTCCCCTCTTTTAGATGCTTGGAGTAGCCTCAGGTCTTTAGCCAATAACTCTGGTCAATTCTGAATGCTAAGTTTCTTGGTATATCAATCTCTCCTCCAATAGAAGACAACATTAGGCAGTGGGAATAGCTCAGGATTTGGAGTAAATAGGTTTGGATTAAAAATCTCCTGCCAGGTACTAGCTGTGTGATCTGGGACAATTTACTTAACATCTTTGACCCTTAGTTTTCTCACCCATAAACAGAGGGCGATAATGATAAAACTTACTTTGCTGGTTCTTGTGAGGATTTAAAAAATAAATATATGAAGTGTCCAACATTGTGTTTGGAGCATTTTAGACAATGAACAAATGCTAATTTTATTCCTATCTCCTTTACTAGGTTTCTCATCATCCAGTAATTCAGAATCCAGCCTGAGTTATCAGTGAACTAGCCCCATGGTCCTTTCTTCCATCCTCCCGCCCACTATTATCTTCCCAGATAGTCAGTCACACCCTGCTTAGCCTTCTTGCTTTGTCCACTGGAGCTTGCTTATCTGGAATACCTGCCCTCTCCGTCTTGACCTGTCATTCATTTCTAGCTCAGAGTCTAACTCATCCAAGAGATCTTCCTGATTAAATCAGAAGCTGATATGTTTATGAGCTTGTCTTTCCAACATTTTTAACATTTGAGTTTAATGCTATCCATGTTGCTTTGTATAGAATAAATACACAGAAGTATCTTTTGCCTGTTTACCCATTTTATAGTACACAGCAATGGTTGGTAGGGAAAATATGTTAATCAAATGCGTTAACTGTCTTGCTGAATCCAATCATTCTGCGATTTAAGTCCAAGGTACAGAAAAGTCCTATAATGAGATACTGAGAAAAGGAACAAGTCATTATTTTTGTGCATTCTACTCCAAGTAGCTGTGATTTTAATTGATGGAAATATCAGTTATGATTTAGTGATAGCAAATGTTATATGATTCTTAAAGAAAAACACCTCTCCAGAGAAGTGCCCCTCAGTACATGACAGAAATTCACTGCGTACTGAGCCACTATTGCCCCCTATAGTCCATACAAGATATATCAGGGCACCACACAAAACGTTTTGCCTTGATGTTCTCAGGAAAATGTTTTATTTCCAGAAGATCTGTTGATTGTCCTATCCCCCCTTCCCTTTCACAGTGGAACTCTTCTGCAGGCATCCACAAAATACAGCCCACATGACTTAGGAATAGGTGACCCCGCCTCAGCCCTTCGATGGGCTTTAATTAGTCTAAAGAAATCATGGTGTCTCTTACTTGGGTTGGTTTAGTAACCTGGCTTAAGCAATCAGCTCATGGTATTCTCTTGGTAATGGGACCCATGTGAGGCCAATCACACTGAAAGTCAGGAATCTTATTGTATAATTGGGGGAGAAGCTCTTATTTGCTCTCTGCTGGATATATGAGGAATTGTGTATCCTTATTATCACTGGTAACCGTGCTCTGATCACCGGGGAAAACTGTTATAGGAAGAAGCCCACACTGCGGAAGGCAAAGCACTGAGATGAAAAGAATGTGGGGCCTGTAGTTCTTTAAAGTCCTAAATCAGCTAAACCTGAAACCCTACCTTGGACTTTTTATTATATGAGAAAAGTACATTTTATTACTGTTTAAGTAAGTTTGAAACATCTTAACTGTTAACAGTACTGAAAATGGAAATATAATAAGTGAAATAATGAATCTTGTTGATTTCCAATGAGGATATTATATAAACATACATTCTTGAATGGCACACTTCCAAGGAATATTTTCTCAGCCCATCTGTGAATAGAAATAGAATGTGTCTGTTTCAGGTTCTATTTTTATTAGGCCCTTTAGCTTTCTATAGAAGAGCTTCTTGATGTTAAACCCCACGGGTCTGTCTCTATTCAAACTAGCAACATACTTGTATGATTGCTGATTTCAAGTATTTGACATCTCTGAGTTCATTGCCACCAACTTCTTTCCCCAGAGTTTGGCTTTTCTTTACTTAAAAAATATATCCTCAAATCAAATGAGATCATCAATTATTTTTACCGAGTTGCCCATTGGTATAAAGTCATCACCATATTTTCAAAATCCTTGTCTTTTTTGTAGACATGCCAAAACCATTATTAATTTAATTCCACACTGTTCTCTTTATAAGTCCCCTCCCATGAGAAATAACTGTCTTCTAGTATGAAGATTAGCAATACGTAAGCAATGTATTTATTTTTAAAATTAAGAACATTGTCAAGTATGTTTCTCCCAAAACAAGTGTTTCCCAAAAGAGGGGGCTGGAGACTTATTCACAAGAATACTTAAATTTTCTGTTTTGTTTAAACGACATTCTAAGCATTTGTAGACCATTTGTATCTTATAATTGAAAACTGCTCCACAGTTTCACTACCTGAGTTCCTGTGTATGCTTCCTCTAGAGTTGATGCCAAGTGGTATTTCTTGAATTGTTGCCAACTAATGAGAAAAGAACACTGGTGTGCTTGATACATTGAGAGTGTCTTCTCCCCGAAGGAAGGCCAAACGGCATCACAACAAGCCATATGAACTAGGTTTCTCAGTGTCTAATTAAAGAAAAACAGAGGAAGATTGAGTCATCAAATTGTAGCATGCTAAACTTAAATGAACTGTTTTCTGAGCACTCAATTCCATATTAATGTTGCAAGCAGGACTTAGTTTCAAACATTCATTTATCATATAAAATTGTAGTTAGCTGGCTTGCTTTTTTGAGCTTTGTATTTAATCAAATTTCTTTCATATAGTTGAATATATAAAAGCTATAGCACACAGAGTTTATACCTTGTTTATCTAAGTGCACATTTAGTGACATCTCACTTTATCCCTTACTAGGCACATGATCTTGGGCAAGATAAATAACCTCTTTGTTCCTCAGTTTCCTGATCTATAAAAAGGGGTAATAGTATTATTTACTTCATCAGACTGTGTGAGGATTAAACTCTAACTACCACTATATTTTTACTACTATTACAAATAAAGTAATTTAAGCCAATGCTGAAGGTTCATCAGGATTTTTTCCTTCTATAAGGATACAGTAGAATTTGATGTTTGCCCTTTCTCAGTCGCTGCTAGAGAGCTTAGCACCAAATCTGTGGCCCACGAACAACAAGAGTGAGTTTATTATAATATGTCTTCGTTGGCCTTATTGTTGGCTCTATTTATGCTTCCATCTATATTTGCCTTTCTTCTTTGCTCATGCTTTTAGTTTATGAGGTCTTGCTGCACTTTATGTGTCTTTTAAAGCTATCTTAAGTCCATTTTGGGACAGAAGGAGTGGTACATAAAAGTCAATAAAAATGCATATTCTCTTTTAGACTGTGTGAAAGTGGGGCATTTAATAGACAGTAAGGCTCACTGGGACATATTACCACATACAGGAAGAATCTCAGCACTCATTTCCTGGACTGTGAGATATTTTCTCAGGAGTAGGAGTATAATGTACTCGACCACAATTATTTTCTGTCCCTTCTATGAGTGTTGCAAGTGTTTATTCCATTTCTGTAAAAAACCCCTGATGTAGTATATTTTTTTAATTTTCTTTTATCTCTCTCACAATGAGTTCATTTAGGACACTCAATGTTTGTCTATATTATATTTAGATTTCTGAATTTTTGATGATTTTAAATTTTTTCTTGAGAAGGAAATATAGGCATTCATCATAAAAATGCTATGACTCAGGTCCAGGGGAACAGAATTATTTGTGATGACAGTTATATAATTTCCCTTTCCTGATATCTCTGCTCCATTTTTTCTGGGCCAGATTTCAGCCTTAAACATTTTGCACTGAAATAAATGAATACCCTGGAGGAGATTTTAAGCTGCCTATTAGAATTCCTTAAGTGAGATGAGAAAGAACATGATTCATCAGGTGTTGAAATTTGCTATTTATAGTCCTTGGGAAAGAATACCTATTAGTGTATCCAGAACTAATTTGCTTTTAAAGCAATTATCACTTTGTGTTGGAAACTGAGATGGTCAGAGAGAAAGGAAGTGATAACTTCACTTAAAAGTGTCATCCATATCCATTAAGGACCTTATTCTCCAATTAAGATTCCCTACTCAACCTGACATTCAACTCTGACTTCATTTATTTATTTATTTATTTTTTCAGTCAAGGGTAAATACTTTATGGGTGATTTATTAAGAAAATATAAAGAGAAAAAATTGAACCTGAGGACTTCCAAATCATAGATAATTTTTAAGTGTTTCTTTGTGCTTCCCCACATCCAACCAATTCAGATATTATGGCATGATTTACGTAAGTAAGTGATTTCTCCTTTTATTAATTACTGTAATTTCTGCCTGCTGGATTTGCCTACAGGATTAACAGCAGAACATTTATTCTATTGCTGTGGCCATCTGTTCTTTATATGATCAGCGTCTACCTTCTTTCTGCTGGTAACATAAAATTAGAAAACTAAATGGCTTTTCACAGTGTCCTTGTTAAATGCAATCACTAACTTTAGGTTTCCTTGAGACATGTACACAACAAATAATTTTGACACATAGAGCTTTCTGGTTCTTTCTGATCTGTGAATCAGCCTGATACAAAAAATGACATGCGGTGGAGTGATAGAAAAAGCATTAATAGACAGGTATGATGTGTTTACCAATCTCTTCCCTCCACATTTCATGGATTATTATCCTAATATTAAATGTGTCCCTCCTAGTTTTCTTGGAAACCTGACAGCACAGCTGTTACATTCAAGAAGTGAAGTTCTATACATGAGAAGGAAATATTTGAAAAGAGTTGTTAGTAGATACATCAAGTTAATGAGTCTGTATGATATGTTTTGAGCAGTTTCTCTCCAATGGCCCTGGTGATCTATTTTGAATAAAATAGACTTATTCTGCCGAGATAAAAAGTTCTTAGCACTCCACTAAAATTTAAATATTCCCTGAAGGGTGACATTATGCTACTTTCAATCACTGGAATTAGTTTATCATATTTTTTTAAATGAATACATATTTCTTATTTGAAAAATAACTTCAAACAGTACAAAGGGGTATAAAGAGAAAAAGTTTCTTTCCCTTACTCATATTCAAATTCCACTCCACTCTTGGGTATCTTCCAGAAATTATCTTTGCATATGCAGGTATTTTAAATTTTTTTCAAGTGGGACAATCCACATATTTAGTCTTTTTCTTTAAAATCACCTCTTTTATTTCACTCCCAGAGGAAACTGATATTAACAGCCTTCTTCAATGCCCAGATAAAAGCAAATATTATCTTATAATGTCTGATTTTTAGAAATATGAGGATAGTATACACATTATTTGCCAGTTGTTTTCTCACTTAACAGTATGTGAACATCTCTAAAGTGTAACAGATATAAATCATTCTTTTTACTTTTTAACAGCTGCACAATATTACTTAGAATGGATATACCATAATTAATTGCTACTACAACAATGTTGTAATAGATATCTTTATAAGCAGTCTTACATTCTTATGTTTTTACCTTGATAAAATAGATTCCCAAAAGTGAAATTTGTGGGTAGAAAGATATATGTATGTTACATTTTCAGTGAGAAGGCCAGATTTTAAAAGTGTGGCGATTCATCCCCAAACTCCCACCAGTAATGTCTGAGTGTGACTGTTTTCCCACATCCATGATAGCTCTGGATTTTATCATTTTTTCGTAATTTGCCAATGCTTTTACTTGTATTTGCCCAGTTGGTTGAATATTTTTAATGATGATTGGTCAATGGATTTACTGTTCTGTGAGTTAACCATTCACATCTGATGTCAGTGTTTCTATTGAGTTGCTTGTTTATTATTATTATTATTATTATTACTATTATTATTAATTTTCAGAATTCGTTGTATATGGTGGTATAATTGGTGGTAATATATGTTGCAAATATATTTTCCTAATCAATGATGTGAGAGGCAACTTAGTGTAGTGCCCAGTTTCTGGAGCCAGGTTGTGTGAGTTCAAATTCTAGTTTTATTATTTATTGGTTGTGTGATCTGGAGTTATAGGTTCATCATCTGAAATATGGGGAAGGTAATAAAATAGGGAAGATCATAAAATGGCATGAGGATTAAATGAAATAATAACTGTAAAACATGTAGAATAGCATGTGGTGCACAGTAAGCCAATATTTTTTTTTTGCTAATATTGTTTTTATAATATAGTTTGCCCTAAAGCCTTTTAAATTGTTATATAGGATGTATGTGTTAGTTTGCTTAATGGTTCCTGAGTTTCCTGTCTTGCTTGTGAAGATTTCCTCTGCCCCACAATTATGTAAACTAATAGCTTTATTTTTTCATTTAAACTTAAATCCATATGTAATTTATTTCTGTATATGTAGTGAGATAGGGAATGAATTTTGTTTTATTTTTCCTAGATGACTAACCTACTATATATTTACACTATATATTAAATAATCTCTACTTTCTCCTCTAAGTGGAATGCTACCTTTGTCCTTGGTGGTTTTTCCTTCACTCTACATTTTATTGTCTATTTCTACTATTTTTATTATAGTAGAATTATATTACATTTAATACCTGACCAGCCAAGTCCCTTACTGAAATTCTCTTTTTCAGAGTCTTCTTTGGTATTCTCAGATGCTTTCAACTGACCTTTAAACTGTTACTCAGCTCAAAAATGTGTATATTTGAATTGAATTAAATTTACATATTAATTTTGAAAGGGTAGCATTTTATGATGTTAAAGTTCCTCATTCAGGATCAGGGTATATCATCCAATATGTTTGGTTCTTTATTTATTGGGTTGTCGGAAAAGTCATGACGTATTTTTTCTGTTTTTTCATTGCAAAAATGCATCATGACTTTCCCAACAACCCAATATGTTCCTTAGTACAATTTTATATGTTTCTTCATCTATACTTTGTCATAATTATTGCTGTCATAAATGATGTTTCTATTTATGTTTTAAATATGCTATGCTATTCTATTGGTTACTGCTACCATAAAGAGAAACTGAATATTTTTGTTTATTATGTCTAATCCATTTTTTATATGATTAACTTATTAAACTAGTTCCTTGGCGTTTCTATGTCTGTAATCATATTCTGCAAAAAAGAATAATTCGTTTTTATTTTCCAATATTTATATGAATATTTTTTGTCTAATGCATTAGCTCTAAAATGATGTTGTACAATAATGTTGATGTGGACGTTTTGCATTCTTCCTGATTTTCACAGAAATGGCTTTAGCATTTTACTGTTTAGTTTTTTGTTGGCTACTGGTTTGCATTAAACAGTTTGTGTCATAATTTCTTTCTACTTCTATTTTATTTGGAGGTTTTTAAAATTAGAAATGACTGGTGAATTTTAATAAATCTCATTTTAGTATACTATTGTTATAACAATATTCATTTTCACAACAAATTTGTTGGTGTAATGAATTATCTTAAAAGATTGTTTAATATTGAACTATCCTTGCACACTTGGAATAAACTCAAATTGTTGCTCTTTTTATTTGTTGCTAGATTATATTGATATTTTACTTAGAATTTTGCATCTATGTTATAAGCAAAACTGATTTATAAGTTTCTTGATTGTACTATCTATTGGGTTTTATTTTTGAATTATTTTATTAATTTCAGGTGTACAAAACAACATAATGATTAGATATTTGCACCCCTCAAAAGTGATAACCCCACCAAGTCTACTACCCATCTGACATTGTAGATAGCAATTATAATACATTGACTATATTCCCTATGCTGTACTTTGCATCCTGTGACCATATATATATATGTATATATATATATATATTCATATATCAATATATATCTCTATA
>NW_017731586.1:362426-363264 GCF_001890085.2 Hipposideros armiger
TCCACTCTGCTCTTTATTTCCTTTTCTGTACTAAATTTTGGCTTTGTTTGCTTTTTATTTTTTTTCCAGTTCTCTTAGGTGTTGATATGAGATTTTTCTTGTTTCTTTAGGTGGGCCTGCATTGCTGTGAATTTCCCTCTTAGGACTGCTTTTGCCATGTCCCATAGATTTTGGGTTGTTGTGTTTTCATTTTCATTTGTCTCAAGATATTTTTTGACTTCTTCCTTGATCTCATTGTCAACCCATTCATTATTTAGTAGCATGTTATTTAGTCTACATAAGTTTGTGTGTTTTTCAGCTTTTTCTTATAATTTGTTTCTAGTTTCATACCACTGTGGTCAGAGAACACGCTTGATATAACGTCAATCTTCTTAAATTTACTGAGACTTGTTTTGTGGCCTAACATGTAGTCTAACTTGGAAAATGTTCCATGTGCACTTGAAAAGAATGTGTATTCTGCTGTTTGGGGTGAAATATTCTAAAAATATCAGTTAAATCCATCTGGTCTAGTACGTCATTTAAGGCCACTGTTTCCCTGTTGATTTTCTGTCTGGAAGATCTGTCCATTGGTATCAGTGGGCTGTTAAATTCCCCTACCATGATTGTGTTATTTTTGCTCTCTGCTTTTATGTTGATCAATATTTGCTTTATATATTTAGGTGCTCCTATATTAGGTGCATAAATGTTTACTAGGGTGATGTCCTCTTGTTAGATTGATCCCTTTATTATTATGTAATGTCCTTCTTTGTCTCTTATTATAGTCTTCATTTTAAAGTCTATTTTTTTGATATAAGTGTTGCTCCTCTAGCTTTTTTCTCATTTCAACTTGTATGAATTA
>NW_017731586.1:365834-366988 GCF_001890085.2 Hipposideros armiger
GCCATTATTTCTCCTAATAAGTTCTGAATCCTTTGCTTTCTCTCTTTTCCTCCTGGTATACCCCTATGATGTGAACGTTGGTACACTTGATGTCCCAGAGGTCTCTTAAACTATCTTCATTTTTTTGGATTTTTTTTTTCCTTTTATTTTTTCTGATGCCTCTTGTGAGGGGCTCCTGTGCAGGCCAATTTCAGCCTTGCCTGTTGCCTGCCTATGGCTACCTGGTAGGAGCCACAAAGCTATATGTGGTTGGCTGTTGCCTGTGCTCGACATGGAGGCAGGTGGGGGTGGCTTTGCTGTGGACTGAGGCTGGCTGACACCAGTAATGGGCCTGGGGCAGCTTAGCAAAAGGCCCAAGGCCCCCTAGGCTTACTTCTACCCGCTGGTTGACCATGAGGTCCAGCCATTGAAAGAGCCTCCTTAGGTGCACGTGGGCCAGGCTGGTTGACCCAGTGTTGAGAGTGTGCCTGGTGATGCAGCACTAGCTCGGTGGGGCAGGGTCCTAGGGAGTCATGAGATGTGGCCAGTGATTTTTAACAAGTTAATGCATATTCAGTTCTTATGCCAGTGCCCAGCCTGTGCTCACTTTGCAAAGCACCTTGAGAACATGGCAGCAGCCTTTGCTCGCTTGGGGGTTTTTTGTTAATAAGGTCTTCCTGGCTGTATAAAATGGAGGTTAATGCATTTTCCTAAGACATGAGTACATTAAATGACATGAATCGCCAGTTTTTAAAGACTCAGTAGTTCTGTAATGCCAACTGGCCCTGTAACTTTTCTTAAGGGTATATCTTTAGTTGTCTTCTATAATTATTGGTCTGTTTAGATTTTTATTTTTTTCTTAGGCTAATTTTGGTAATTCATACTTTGTTGGAAAATTACCACTTCCCTCTATATTTTCAATTTATTGCCAAAGTGTTGCAGAGATTTCCCCCCACAATTTCCATAATCTCTTCCATATCTGTGGTTAAATCTCTTTTAAAAGCATGTCGATTTTGCTTTCTATTTTTTTAAAATCAGGCTTACCTTTTTATTTTTGTTAAAGAAACTACATTTTTTTTTCCTGGTTGTTTTTCAAATAAGAATTAATTTAAGTTGAAATGGTGTGATACAGGCAGAGAAGAGAGCAAGTCCAGAGAAAGGCCTTGTGTGTGGAG
>NW_017731586.1:369553-377661 GCF_001890085.2 Hipposideros armiger
GTGAACTAAAAAGGAGGTTTACTAGAAAGAAGGAACAATGTCATAAATAATTTTGTCTTATTAAGAACTTAATATGAGAAAAGCCATTAACAAAATTTGTCTTATCACTGTTAAGACATAGCTGCAGATGTTTACTGCTCATGCTTCACATACGAGTGCAAAATAATAATAGTCATAATTTTAAAGGCTTCAATTTGGCCAAATATGTGTGTGTGTGTGTGTGTGTGTGTGTGTGTGTGTTCACAAAGTACTAAAATAATATTTCTTAACTACTATTTCTTAAAAATAAGCATATAACTAACAGTTAGGAGACATTAAATTAGATCAGAACTATTTATTGAATTCTTAGGTTTGTGAGTTCTCATAAAACAAACCTCACAAGCCCTCTAGAAAAATTAGAACCATGGAGGGCTAGCAGTGCATGCAAAATGAGTGGGGATTTTGTTGGAGGTGCTGGTTACAGTCCCCAAATCCAATGCTATAGTCACACCATTTGCACCACTTGATTATTTACAAAACCACCTAGATTGGTGCACTTTTAGTTATGGGTCCAAATTCATTTGCATGTCTTAATACTGAAGCTACAGCATTAGTCTTGTTATAAATGCCTTAACTCACATTTTAATGTAAAATGTGTGATATTTAAAAGGCCCTGTATGAATTATATAAATGATAGAGAATTTGGCTACATTAAGGCTTTTAAAATTATTGCTTTTTGCACTAGAACCTTTAGGTTCAACAGTAACTTTGTGAAATCAGGTCTTAATGGTGACCAGTTTTATAACTCTTAAAATGTTAGATTTTCAGTTACAAGGCAAATTTTGTCAATGGCCTTTCTCTTAGTAAATCCTCTAATATTAATGAACAATGAAATGTTCATTAAACTATTAGGTAATGAGATATATTGTACTGGATTGCATAATGCTGAGAAGTTTGTCTTCAACACTATTATTAGACCTGGCCCTGACTTTGAGCAATATCTACATCATAGTCATTAACTGAAAAATAAAGACAAAAATATGCCATTGTGTCCACTATGAGAAAAATAAAATCTCGTAATATCATAGGCATGGAAGTTGCTTATCATTTCACATTTAGTGCTTTGTTTAAAACTGACCCATGACCCATCTGAGATCAAAGTTCAGGCAACTGGCAAGTAATGGTGGCATTATTTTGTGTCTCTGACTTATGAAGTGCACAAAAAAAGAATTCATAGAGATAAATTGTTTGGCATGAACAAGTCCCCTCTAAGCCTTAAATATTTTCTCAAATTCAAATAAGGGTAAAGAACGAGAAAAATAAATTATTAAAGGTAGTCAGTTTTGTTCTTTTTTCCCCCTCCCAAAAGGCTTGATATTCCTAGTTTCTTATTTTTATGCCTTTCAGAGTGAGTTTTATGGTCCAAGACTTAAACATTTACTAAACATGACAGAGCTTTTAGCAGTGGAATAATGCTATAATTTAGCTATGTAATGTGTTAAATAGGCTTTTATGTTTAGGCTTAAACCCTAACTATGATTTACTATATTTGGGGGTGGGTGTGATGGGAGAGAAATAAATTCAGAATTGGAATGCAATGTTCCCTGTCACCTGCATGCAGACAAAATTATTTCCAAGCACACCTGTGTGCCATGCACAGGCCAGGCCGAAGAGGAGGGGAGGAAGTCTGATGCTTTACAGTATAAACTGAAAGGTGGACTTACCCCTGGAATAAGAGAAGCCATTTAGGTATATAGGATTCCTACCTCCTGCCTCTCCTGGATGGATGGGATAAATCAAGGAAAGATGGGCGGAGTTTCCCTTGTCTCTTCAGTACCATTTTCCAGAGAAGGAACTTATATGGTCTCCAAAGGATGGCCATTTAAGAGAAAAATGACAGGGTAGGGTTGTCTGTTCAGGCAGATATTCAAAGTTCAAGGTTTGTTGTTGAGGTAAGCATGCCGAAGAAGGGGCATTTGTTTTGAAATGCGAAGCCCTTGGTTTAATTCAGAGCTCTAGTACAGAGATCTTGGAGAATCAAGGTCTCTTGATTTTGTTAATCAAGTTCTGTTGGGACACAGCTGCATCCACTGGCTCATGTATTGCCTGTGGCTGCATTCACGATCCAACTGCAGAGTCGAATAGTTGCAACAGAAACTGTGTGTCTTGAAAATTTACCATTTGACCCTTTACACAAAAAGTTTGCTGACTGCTGATCTAGACCAAATGTTAGGACAGCAAACTGATTAAATTAATTGACACTAAGATGTAGATGACTAATATTTCTCCTGTAACCACCCCCAAGAATATTAACCTATTAAAATGTTTGTAAGACTAAATTAATTGAAATTTTGTGAATAAGATCTCAGTGGGCACTTGACACATATTTTTTAGTAGGTACCCTTCTCAGGGCCTACCAGGCAATGCTCACGTCTTCAGGTACATACATCCTTCACTTCAGCCTATTTTTAATAAGCTGAATCTACTACATTTACTCATTTCTCTGTTTTCTCTGGTTGGGTTCCTCTTTCCATTTCCACCCCACTTCTTGTACCTGAAAATTCTTACTTGTCCTTAAAACTTAGCCCAAGTTTCCCCTAAGACATTCATTCCCCACTGAAGCATTCCCAACACCTCTGCCATCCCATTCCATTGTTTTTCTTGCTGATCCTCAATACTAAGTACCACAATGCATATTATGAAAATACTTATCACACTATATTATAATTACTTGTCTGTATGTTTCTTCCATCAAACTATAAACCCTTGAGAGTTTAGACTGTCTCAATTCACTCTTATATCCCCAGGGCATTTGGCATACTGTAGATGAACAATATTGAATAAATCAGTATTTACTAATCTCCCTCAGTTTAATCTCTGATAAGGAAAATATTGGCTACCTATTTCAATGAGAGGAATGTTTATACGTAGAGAAACTCCTCAGAAAATTCCCTTGAATATTGTAGAAAGAAAGTGGGTAGATTTCATCTACAATTGTATCCTTGCATATTTCAGAGAACTTACTTTTTGAGCACCACTAATAGCAACTGTGGAATTCCAAGATAAATTTCTTTTGCAGTAAAAATTACCAACAGGGTCATGTGTTCAGAAAGCACGGATTCCAGCTTTTTATAAGCCCAGGTGTAAGAAGGCGTCGATAATGTGGGCAGTATTTTCTTAAGAATGAAATGTTCCTGAATAATTTTCCCATTACATCAGCACACAGCATTGAATTCAACAGTATTAAACAAATCCTTCTTTTTTATTTAACTTTACTGGAAAGATTTACAGGGTTATATATTTTTCATGTAAGACTTCATCATGGAAGTAGCAAACTAAGGACCTGAATAGGAAACACCGTTAATATTATTAAGTCTTATAGAACGTGGGAGTCCTGGCCTCTATTTTACAATGGTCCAGACTTTTATTGATCAAGTTAAAATTACCTTACCATGAATGCTACTTCTAAAAACCAGCCCTGATCAACATTCATCATTAGGCAGAAGAATTTATTCAGACATATTATCAGACATCCTGTAATAACTGGAGAACTACATGACCCCAGAATGAACCTCCACTGCTAGACAATGGAAGAATATTTCAATCATCAGTTAACACAGTGAACGTTTGTTGTTTGTTCTGCTTTCCATTCACTTTCCCTTCTTTTGGTACATCTTTTGGGGACCCACCTCTTTCTCCCTCATAGTCCACGAGGTTGTGGAAGACCCAACACTCCCCTAACTCAGCCTAGGCTCTAGGAGATGTGTCCCAGACTGGGCCAATCAGTATTTTCATCACAGTGATTGGTTCAGGGATTGGCACATGACCCTAAGACAATCCCAAGAGGCTGAATCCTGTAATGATAAAGCATGCCTGCCTGGATTTGCCAAGGGCTGCCTTGTTGAGAGGGCTTGCTGGCTACCACTGCAGGAAACAGCAGAGCTGAAAGATGGAGAGATACTGAGTGGCAATATTATTTCAGTTCTGGCAGCATTATTTAAGCTGTGCCCAAAGCTAGAACATTTTTTGGATGTTTCAGTTATTTCAACCAATAAATAGCTATTTTTGGATTTAACTCATTTGACTGGAGTTTCCATTGCTTACAAACAAAAGATTTTATCAACTCCAATAACAGTGTAATGAAATAAAAAAGTTGTCTAGAAGAGGTGTCTGGGGAAAGTCCAGAGAGTTCAAATAATAAAAAAAGTAAAAGAAAATATAAAGAAAATGAATGTTAAACATCTCCGAAGGCATTTTAAATCTAGTTTTAAAAATTAGACATAGATTTATTTGGGTGATCACCTCATAAGTTATATAAGTAATTACTGTGTTGTGCACCTGAAACTAATATAATATTGTATGTCACTGTAACTGAAAAATTAAAAATTAAAAAAAATTAGACAAATTCTCATTTAGGACTGATATATGAGGAAAAATGTTATAATATTGTCACTTTCCATTTTTTAGTTTCATAATTTTGAGCATAGCATAGTATTTTAGTCATTATTTAGGGCATTAATATTTTGAATATTGTAATTGAAATTGTGAGAGATGTAAATATCTAACTATTACATTGGTTTGTACACCTGAAACTAATTAAAAAACTAAATAAAATAAAAATATATTATCCTGAGAAGAGGTCCATCGGTTTCACCAGACTGCCAAAGAAGACCTTGGCATAAGTTAGGTTAAGAGCCTTTGCTCCCAAGCAATGCCCCTCCTAGGCATCTACCCAAGAGAAATGAAAGTATACCTCCTTACAAAGCCTTGTAAGTGAATGTTACTAGCAGCATTATTCATAATAGCCAAGAAGTGAATGGTCTATCCTTACATTATAACACTACTTTAGCAATAAAAAGAACTAAGTACTGATACTTGTACATGCTACAGTATGGATGTGCTTCAGAAACATTATGCTAAGTGAAAGAAGCCAGATGCCAAAGACCACAAATTTTATGATTTCATTTATATGAAATATCCAGAAAAGGCAGACCTATATATAGAAACTAAATTAGCAGTTGCTTGGAGCTGGGGTGAGGAAGATGGGATTAACTGCAAATGGGCATGAGGGATCTTTCTTAAGGTAATGGAAATGTCGTAAAGTTGGATTGTGATGATGTTGCACAACTCTGTAGATTTGCTAAAAATAATTGAATTGTACACTTAGAATGGCTGAAATTTACGGTATTTAAATTAAACTTCAATGAAGCTGTTTAAAAAGCAAGAACCTTTGCTTCATTGTATAACCAGAGCATTTATTTATTCTTCAATTAATGGATATTTAGGTGTTTTCCATTTTTTGGTTTGACTAATAATAGCAATATTGTTTTGAGCATTCTTGTATATTTCTCCTTCTGTACCCACTGGGATGTCTCTCTGGTATCTAGCTAGAGACAAAGTTACTTTACTACTTCAACTTTACTAGGTTTTGAAATATTGCTTTCCAGATGGTTGCAACAATTTATATTCCAGCATCAGTGTGGAAGTGTTCTTGTCAATTCATAGCTTCACCAATACTTGCTATTGTCAGTCTTTTAACTTTTGACAATCTAGCAGGTATGAAATGGTATCTTGTTTTAACTTGTATAACTTTTTTCATCTGGTATGAGACACTGGTGTTTCCCTTTCTTTGACTCAAGGCAGAACAGTGGTTAGTTGCTAGGAAACATTCTGTCTATATTTGAATTATGGTTCTACCATTTTCTAGAAGTTACATAACCTGGGAAAATTATTTTATTCTTGTGTTGTTGTGCTGCTTTGAGTAGTGTTATTTTATATATTTCCCTGTTTTCTATGTAGATAACTAAATCACTTGTGACATATACAAACTATTATAATGAATATGTGTTACAAAAGTTAGTTGGATTTTTATGCAGAAAAAAATGTATCATAGTTAAACTGAAGAACACCAAAGATAAAGCAAAATTCTTTTAAAAGGCAGAAAAAATGTATAGATTACCTTTAAATAATAAGCAGCAGCTAATGACAGTTGACTTCTTAATGGCAAGAATGAAAGCCAAGACATAATGCAATGATATATTCAATAAGTTGGAACAAATTAACTGCCACATACAATTCAGTTTGTTCCTTTCCAATCCTTATGTATGCCTTTTTGTTGGTGGTGTTCTTATTTAACTGACTAGGATCTCCAATAGAAAGTTAAATAAAAATGATGATGGAGGAGGGCATATTTGTCTCATTGTTGATCTTAAAAGTAATGCTTTTAACGTTTCACCAATAAGAATAATGTTTCTTGTAGAAATTTTTTGCAAATATCCTTCATGTTAAAGTAGTTCCTTTCAATTTTCCTTTTGCTATGAGTTCATCATAAATAGATGCTGAATTTCTTATATCTATTGAAATGATTCATTAATTTTTAAAATAGAGTTAAGAGTTTTTCTAATGTTAAATTATTCTTTCAGACATGCAGTGAACCCAACTTTGTCATCCTATGTTAATTTTTTTTAATAGGGAATTGTTTAGAATTTGTGCATCTTTGTACATGAGTGATTCAGATTGGTCCATCATTTTCCATTCTTATATTCTCTAGTCTGGGTTTGGCAAGTGGTACACAGGCTGATTCGATCTTCTACCCTTGCCTCCTCATTAGTCACCCTTCTGCAGTGTGTGCCCTGCACACCCATACATATTGAACATGATGTTCATTTAAACTAAACTCTTATTAATAAAGATTGAAATTAGCATCCTCCTCCTGAACACTAACTCTAATTACACCAGCCTCAAAATATATATTTATTCCACAACTTAACTTTTAAATTTTTACATACATTTCTTCATTACTATATTATTCATTATTATTACCATTATTCTGCTCATAATTTTTAAAAACAGCCACTTTGCTAAGGGATGATCGACACTAAAAAAGCTGTACATATTTAATATGTACAACCTGATAATTTTGAAGATGAGTTTTTTGATAAGAAAACAACGTAAGTTCAACCCTCTTAGCAAATTTTTAAACATACAATACAGTATTGTTTCTTATGTCTTGAGACCTCCTTTAGTGTATATTACATAACGAAAATTAAAAATGAAGACCCAATGGACAGGTTAATGGTAGCTTAGACACACAAGTGAAAAAGAGGGAATTAATGAACTGGAAAACATCTGAAGAAATTCTTTCAAATGCACTAGAGAGACAAATGGACAGAAAATATAACAGAAAGGTTAAAAAATATGGAAAAGTGAGTGACAAAATGTAGTTCACATCTGAACTGCATTCCAGAAGGCAAGACTCATAGAATGTAAAAAGGTAAATTTCAAAGGGTAAGGCCTCACTCACCTCATGCTAATTTCTAGCCCTTCAAAGACCCTGACCTGATTTTCTTCCTCCTTTTGATCTGTTGCCTCACCTCCCTAATGGCCAGACTCAACCAGAAAACAGAGGTCATAAAACGTTTTTGAAGGTTTGTTTTCCACATTTAAAACTTGATTTTAGCAACTGATATGTTTTTTGTCTGTAGTGTGAGTCAATTTGTCTGCAGTGTGTCACGTTTAATATTCAAAATATGTAAAAACTGATATAGCATGGGCACAGTCACTTGGAAACAATGCCCCTGTAGTCAGAATTGATGCTGCCTGTTAACATGAGGTAAGACTATGCATATGCACATCAGCTTTATATTCTATCTCAGCAGAGGTAGAGCTAGGTCTTGTGGGGCATGAGACATATATAACTTGGGGGTCCTTTTTAAGAAAAATAATAAATTACATATAAAAGGGACTGTTTGTTAAGAATGAGAAAAATTTACAAAAGTACAAAAATTTAAAAAACTAACAAAAACATCACAAAATCCAGAAAAATAGCATGATATTTTAATTAATGAACTGCCTGACCCACTTCTATAATACTTCTTTTCCTACCTTTTTGGCTGCATATTCTTCTGAACATCCATCTGGTATGAACAAACTCATGTGTCTCGTTAAGAGTTGAGAAAACAGGGCCGGCCGAGTGGCGCGATGGTTAAGAACTCGCTTGGGATGCCATAGGGCCCCGGTTCGGATCCCACAGACGCTGCCCTCCACAGCTAAGATGCTGAACAACAGCTAGACCTGGAGCTGGGCTGCCATGGGTCGTCGGTGACGGCGTAGGCTGCAGTCCCTGTGGC
>NW_017731586.1:377695-388615 GCF_001890085.2 Hipposideros armiger
CAGCAGCCGCAGTGAGCGGCCGTCCAGAAGCTGGCGACTGATCTGCCTCGCCAGAGAAGAGCGCAATGATGGTGCCAACTTGGGCCAGTGGGGCGGCGTCCTCCACAACTAGATTGAAGAACAGGACGACGGCAATTTGTCTGTTCCCCTTCCCCCAATTCCCCAGCGCTGTTCCCATTCCCCCAATTCCCCCAATAAAAATAAATAAATAAATAAATAAAAATCTTAATAAAAAAAAAAAAGAGTTGAGAAAACAATAAAAGCTATCCTTTACTCTTGCAATAGCCCAAACAAAATCTTATAGTGGCTTGACCATTTAAAAACTTGTTTGTTTGTTTTTTTAATATCTATTTGAGAAGCTCTTTTGCTCATTGTATGATTTGATTTTCTATAAATATCAATGGGATGACTATTTTGAATTTTTTTCTTTTTTTACAAAAGACTTTCATTAAATGGTACTGAGTAAAATCATTATCCATCTGAACAGAACAAAAATGAAAGATCATGGTCCTTGTCCAAGTCATCACATTTGTCAAATTGAAGTTGCTTCAGACCTTCCTATATGTTGTATAGATCATATAAACTGTATTTTTCTTTATATTATTTTCATCTTCTCATCTTTATTTCATGTTTGGGAGGGCACTAATTCTCATAATTTTCATTATCCTATTTTCATTATTATCATCTATATATTCTTGGCTATCTTAATTCTTTTCTTTGTCTTAATGACATTGACTATCAGAGATTTTGGTTCCCATTGTTATATAAAAGGATAGTTTTTGACATTTTAAAACTTTAAACCATTTTTTTCAAATTTTGTTTTATGTTTTCGACATTCCCTAGAATACTTCTTCCTCATTATAGTTGAATATTGGCATAATCAGTAATTATGAAAAACAAAATTAATTTTAATTTTGCAATCAAATGCAATTATTATCAAATTACTTGTACTGATACTACATATCAACTTCTATTCATAAATATTTTTAGATTTGTCACTGGAACACTTGTTTCTTCAGGCCATTTCACTGCACTGGTGATACTTTTGTGTACTGTTTTATTTGAAACCATCAGATTGTCAGAGTGAGGTGTGTCAGACACAGTACATATGTGATTCAATAGTTTGGGAATCATGAAACATGAGACTTCACTTGTAGATGTATTTGCTGTTTGCAGTGGTAATACAGGTTTGTGCCCTTTGAATATAGGAATTCTAGTTAAATTAAATTACATTTCAGGTACTCCCATCAAAAGTATATAGTTAGCATTGTAAACACTACACTATTTCATGTATGTCTGACAGAGGAGAACTTTTGAAACATCTTATGATTGGAAGAATTTTCCATACACTAGCTTCTGGCTCCATACATTTCCTGCCTTGTTAACCCTCCACATATTTCTGTGGTTTGTGATATAACCTCTAATCAGCACCTACAGGTCATGACTCTAGTTAGGTTCACATAGTGTACAGCAAAAGTATTTCTGGAAGTTATTGTTTACTGAAACAGAAGCTGGCAATAACTTAAGTGAACAAACAGTGACTGCAAACCACATAATAATACCCAACTAAAACTCACATGCAGTCAACCTCCAAATCAATTTCTGTTTAGCCATATCCCCCAGTACCACAAAAAAAAAAAGAAAGAAAGAAAGAAAGAAAATGTTCATAGCTGCTCCAGTGACAGTTTACACAAAGAAAAATGTTGTGAAGAGGTAGTTCAAATAGAAAGGAACAATTTTCTTCACCAATGTGCCCAAAATATCTCACTTCTCTAGGTCCCCTTAGGGCCTTGGAAGAGGCTTGACAAGTGAAAGCCCTACACTTAAGCCTCTGGCCTTAGTTGAGGGGCAGAGGTCCAATTTTATTATTTTCCATATAGATAACCAATTGTCTTAGCATATTTATTGAAAACTCCATTTTTTCCCTCTTTTGATCTGCAGTACCAGCTGCTGATACATTGAGTTTCCAATACATTTGGGAACTCACATTTATATGTGCTTACTGCACATGGTTCTGGTTTCCCCTCATGGTTGGTTCCTTTTTAAAATGTCCTGGTCTCAGTGATTTCCTGGACTTTCCATAAGCCCAATAATGCAAGAAAGTCATGTTTTCTGCTGGGTCTTGTTGTTTTACAGGAAGAAATCCTCCAAGAATGTATAATATTCCTCACTGTCAGATGCAGATGTCTCTGTCCTTGGAGTTCTAAATTTGGGTTATCGTATTTTTCACGTTGAGAATCCCTGGTCATTCTTGATGGCCCCTATTCTTACTTGTAGTTTTGAAACATTCTTTCATTTTTCTAAATGTATTAAATATATACATCTTATAATCTGTAGCTGATAATTCCAACATGTGACGTCTCTGTGGGTCTGATTCTGGTTATCTACTGTTTCTATTGACGCACTGGGTTCTTTTTTCTCACAGTATTAGTGATTTTTTTATGATGAACATATAAGTAAATTCAATGCATCTTTATCTGTTGTAATTCTTTGAAGTCTGACTTAAACAAATTTGAATTTGTTTCTGCCAGGTGCCTGGAAGCACTTTCAATCCAGGACCACTTTAAAATTAATTCTTGATTGGAAGTTTTTCAAATCAAACAGAAGCATAATTTGGGCCAGAAACTCTTAAGAACCAGATTGCAGTTTCAAATTTTGTTGAGAGAATTCTCCTGCCACCACCACCTTATGCCAGTATTGAGACAAATGAAAAATTTTTTTCTAGTTCACCTTTTCATTGGGAGTTTAAATACTGAGGATGGGTCAATTTTTATGCATGAGTTTCCTGTCACAGTACTTCACAAACTACTTGCTTGCAATCTATCACAGATGCTTTTGTAAAATACAACCAAAAAGAGTTACTAGAAAAATGAAATGCTGCTTGGGTGTTACTACACTATAACATTACTATAAAAGTTTCTAAACACTCTCAATTTCTGTACATATCTCTGGACTGGCAACAGATAATTTGTAGATAGATCTGCAAACCTCACATACAGTAGCATTATCCTATCATTCTTCTCTCCTTGGGCACACCTAGATTTATCTCCTGTTCCCACATTCCACATGTCCATCAAAATGTAAGTTCAAGGTCGATGGAAATGGGCAGGTGTCACAGAGTCCTGGGTGGGTTGGGCACTCACTGGCTTATCTCTGAGTTCCTGCTTTCACTTCAGTTTTGGCCTCTAGAGATGTCTCTTTATATCTCACAAGTTTGACAATGAATTAAAAGAGGTTCCCCACAATCCGATACTCCCTTTTTTAACTGAAATATATGTAATAACATTCATTAAAAGACATGCACAAGAGTATTTTCAAGCACATTTTCCATAGTTGCCCCAAACTGAAAATAGTCAAAATTTTTATTAACAATATATAAACAAATTATAACTTCTGCTCCCCATATACTATATAATAATAAGAATAAACAAATTATCACTACATGCAGCAACATGGATGATTCTTACAAACATGATATTGAGCCAAAGAAGCCAGGCATAAAATCATATATATTGTATAACTCCATTTAGATAAAGTTTAAAAACAGGCAAAATGAACCATCCTGAAGATACGTTACGTCCCTGCTTAGCATCCCTTCCATGCCTTGGGGAGGAATGATGGCTCAAAGGGGCCACAGGTACTTGTGCCTCATGCCCTTTGGATGCTGTTCACATGGGGTGTTCCATTTATGAAAATGCACTGAGGGCCGGCCGAGTGGCGCGTTGGTTAAGAGCTGGCTTGGGACGCCAGCTCTGAGCAGCAGGGCCTGGGTTTGGATCCCACATGAGGGCCAGTGATGCTGCGCCCTCTACAGCTAAGATGGTGAACAACAGCTCGACCTGGAGCTGGGCTGACATGAGTCGGCAGCGACGGCGTAGGCTGAAGTGGGGCTACAGTGGGCTGCCATAAGCTACCGTGAGTGGCCGGCAGCCAGCGTGAGCTGCCAAGAGCCACCGTGAGTGGCCGTCCAGTGGCCAGTGACTGATCTGCCTCACCCAGGAAGAGCGCAATGATAATACCAACATGGGCCAGTGAGGCGACGTCCTCCACAACCAGACTGAAGAACAAAAGGACAGCAACTTGTCTGTTCCCTTTCCCCGATTCCCCAACGCTGTTCCCCTACCCCAATTCCCCAATAAAATCTTTAAAAAAAAAAGAAAAGAAAATGCACTGAGCTCTACACTTGGATTCGTTTGCTTCTATGTGCATAATTAATTATACTTCATTAAAAAGTTTACTTAAAAAATGTATTTTTAAAAATTGTTTATCCAACAGCAACAGTCAACAAGCTGTAAAAACCTGAAAGTCATTGTCAGCACTTCTCTCTCCCCTTAGCCCTTGTCCAGCCAATGATCCAATCTACTGACCAGTCCTATAGTTCTCTCTCTTAAACATTCTCAGTTCCATTCTCTTCTCTCTATCTTCTCTCCAGACCATCATCTCTCCCCTGAGCTACTTGTACCATCCTAATCCTTTCCCAGCATCTTCTTCCACTGCTCTCCAATTCACTGTAACCAAGATGGTCTTCCAAACATGACCATTGTATACATCTCTGCTTAAACTCCCTTCCATGCCCACCACTGTTTCAGAAAAAAGACCCAAATCCTGCTGTGGCCGACAAGGCCCTGCCCAGTGTGTTCACTGCCAATGCTAGGAGCTCATCAGGGCCAGTCTCGCTGGATGTTCTCTACCCCATCAGCACTGACATTCTTTTAGGCCTCGTATCTGCCACTTGCATTTCCACATAGGCTCCTTCTAACATGCAGGTGCTTTGGTCCGAAATATTTTTTCCTCCTCTCCTCAGCACTTTTTACCAAACTAACTACTCATAGATCTTAACTCTTCCTAAGTTAAGCCTCCACTGTTCTTTTTTTCTTGCCATCCCTTATCTAAAGCATGCATCACTTTCAGAACTCCATCATTGATTATAGTAATTGACCTTGACACCTGTCTCTCCCACTGAAATATAATCTTTGTGGAGCAGGAATTATATCTGCTGGTTCACCACCATTTTCCCGTGCCTAATAGTTGTTCCATTAATATTTGCCAAGTAAATAACTGAATGCATGTACTTTGCTATACAGTAATAGAAACTGTGCTGGAGACAATTACATTAAAATATTATGCTGGATATTTATTTAAACCCTGGGAAAAACTTACTAGAAATTTCTTCTCAAAGCTTTTTGGGCATTCCTAGATATTCTATTCCTTAATTAATTCCTTTGGCTCATGTCACTCTCACCCAAATCTCCCCATCATAGTGATATGATCTGCCCTTGCCTGCTTCCCTGGCCTCATCCCATACTGTTCTTCCCTTCTCCTGCTGCCCTTCCTGAGCTTTGAATGTCCTTACTGTCGTCCTGCCTTAGGCCTTCATACTAGCTGTGTGCTCTGGCAGGACTGCTGTTCTCCTACATGTTCATGTGGTGGGCTCTTCCAGGTTCATGCAGTGTCAGCTTCAATTTCACTCTTCCAGAGATGTTCTCCCTGATTCCTTAATGTAAAGGAACCTCCCTGCCCTAGACACTGTACTTCATCGTCTGTACTCCTTCATAACATTTACCAATGGCAGAAATTATCTTGTTTATTGTAATGTTTACTGTTCTATCCCCAACACTACAGATTGCAAATCCCATGAGGGCAGGCACTTTATCAGCTTTATTCACTACTGTACCCATTGCATCTAGCAATTTGACTGGCACATAGGAGGTGTTTGATAAATATTGATTGGATGAATGTGTTGGTGACTGAGCATTCATTCATCCATTCAATATAGAACAGTGTTGTCCAATAAAACTTTCTGAAGTGATGTAAAAAAAAAATCTATGTATTAGTGTTCTCTAGAGAAATAACCAATAGGAGATTCTATATATGAGGACATTTACTACAGGCATTGGCTCACATGGCTATGGAGGCTGAGAGGCCCCATGACCTGCCATCTGCAAGCTGGAGAACTAGGAAAGCCGGTGGTGTGATTCAAACTGAGTCTGAGGGCCTGATAGTGTAAGTCCTGATGTGAGTCTAAAAACTTGAGAACCAGGAGGGCAGGTGTCTGAGGGCAGGAGAAGACAGATATCTCAGCTCAGGCTGAATTTTCCCTTCCTCTATTTTGTTCCATTTGGGCACTCAGTGGATTGGATAATGCCCACTGATTTTGGAGAGCCAGCTGTCCAACTGAAATGCTAATCTCTTCTGTAAACACCCTAACAGATACACTCAGAAATAATGTTTTATAAGTTATCACGGCATCCCTTAGGCCAGTCAAGTTGGCACATAAAATTAACCATCACATCTATAAGTTCTCTGTGCAATACAGTGATTACTAACCACGTGTGGCTATTGAATACTTAAATGTGCCTAGTGTGACTAAGAAACTTAATTATAAATTTTATTTAATTTTGATTTGAATAGACACAGGTAGGTTAGGGCCTACCATAATGCACAGTGCAGCAATAGATAACCTAATTTAGGAAGCGGGGTGCTGGTCAGGAAAGGTCTTTCAGAGGTTAAAACAAAACAAAACAAAACGTGTGAATGGATACTTGGAGGACTAGTCGATAGCACTTAAGAGAGAAGTGAGGCGGGGGAGGAGAAGCCTGAGGATGCGCAGTTAGGGCACAAGAAATCGGAGGAACATTCCAGAGACAGGAAAGAGCACATGTAAATCTCTGGAAGCAGAGAAGCTTGAACAAAAGGATTTTTACTGTTGAGGAATTGGTTCTTTTTCAGAAATGTTATGATATAATGACTTTTATTGATCCACGACTTACTTATCTCATTTCAGTCTTTAATTTTGGGGTGCATTAAATAACATGTTCTGGCCGGACATGTGTATCAGAACCAATCTTCAACTATCTCACCTTTCCCAGTGAAGTTTCGTTCACCTAAAGAATTAGCTAAACTTTTTTTACTGAAGAGCCTCAATTTCTTCAGATTGTACCATATTTTATGGGTAATAGGTATTATATATTTACTAAGTGCTATGTAAGGAAGGGTTTTCTCTTATTTGGCCTTTTATTACCCTTTTGGAATCTAAAGAGTTGACTGATTTCAGTTTGTTCACTCTCTTCATATTTATTTTTATATATCTTTTGATTTTTATATACTTTCTGCTTGACTTTTACATAATAAGTAAGAGTGATTCACTTTCCCATACATATCAAAATGTTTGGCTCAAAAAAATCAATGAAAGGCAGACAATGAATAAGCTCTTGCAACTTTTAAACATAATTCAATGTCTGTTTTTGTATTTCATTTGGATTCATCACCTCCCAATGATTTGAAAGTTGTGGGTCTGACATATATAAAATATATGTATATATTATATATATATATATAATTTAATTCCCATTGTGTTATGATTATTCAAATTCAATCCTGGAAAATAATTTCTACTTATCATCAAGAAAGGATTTATAGTTTAAGAATGCTTAAGTGTAATTTTTTTGGTGAACTAATTACCGCTTTAAATCTCTTTTAATTGTAAAGGAATCTTACCCCATTTAAAACTCCCCTTCCCAGATTTTACTCATTTACTCATGTTTCACCTCTGACACTACCTTTTTTATTTTTTGCAGATTTTTTTTTGGATGTAAACCGATTTATCTTGAAAAGCACTTCTCTATCTTTTTCATTTAGTTTGAGAGTTTGTAGGCTTTGTGGACCAGACAAATATCCTTGAAGATGTTCGTTATGGTTCGCTAAATAGAATTAAAATCTAAGGTTTAGAACATGCACTGGGAAACAGGAAGTTTTGAATTGTAACCTGGTTTACCATCTTATTGTGTGAATTAAAGTAAATTGCTCTAGAAGGAAGATGCTATTCTTAATGTTTAAGGTGATTCTATATTCATATTCTGTGTTTTCCTGATTTATTTTTAAGATTATTAAAAAGCATTAATAATAAATAGTTGAACTGGATTCAACCAAGAAAGTCTCAGAGACGTGTCTGCTTGGGCCTCTATTACTAAAGGCACAATCCAGTCTAAAGGACTGCTAAGTGGGGTGTACCAGCAGCTACCCTCTTTTCAAGCAGCTCAACAACACTCAGTGCATTATTTAAACAGTCTCTCTGCCTGTTAATGAACAGCCACGGGGCTGTAGTCAGAGATTCCAGCCTGAATAGTTAAGAGTGTGGAAGTCTCCTGAACGCACATAGCAAAGTAATGTAGAAAGTTAAGAAAGCACAAAAAAGGGGGAAGATTGAAAAATAAACCGAGTCACATAAATTGAATGTTAAAAAAACCCTGGTGAGAGAGGCCCAAGAGAGTACTCCTTATACAGTGGAAAGAGGGGGACCTACTGGGAATTGGGGACCTTCTTGGAATTAAGTTGCAGCTATGTCCTGGACCAATTATCACTGTTTTACTAAAGGTGATTTATTTAAAACAGTGACCTGGGATCAAGTATGGCCAGATTTGATCCCAGGCTTCTCTTCTGAATGCCCTTGACAAATTACTTAACTTCTATGAATCTCAACTTTCTCTTCTTAAAAAATGAGGATAATTATACCTACTTCACAGGCTAATAAAAGGATTAAGTGAAGTAATCTGACACTAAAGACTAGTTAGTTCTCTTCTCATTCTTCTATCAACATGCATTCTTTAGAGACATATTCCAGGGTTAAGTGCTGGGACTCTAGAATCAGACTATTCAAGTTATTGCCTCCCACTTATCAGCTGTGAGGCCTTGGACAAGTTACTTGACCTCTCGGTGCTTCAGTTCATTATATGTAAAACGAGGCTATCAATAGTACTTTTTCTATAGGGTTGTTATGAAGATTAAGGGAGTTAATATGTATGTAAAGGACTTTAAAGTGTTGACTAAAAACATTCTCCCTAGAGGTGATTCATTTTGTCTTAGGTTATATTCACATAACTGGACAGGAAGACATGCTAATAGTCTTGTCAGCTATGGGTGACTTTCTTGTAATTCTGTTTAGGGCAACATTGCCTGCCCAGAACAGGGGATGGTGGTAGCTTCCCTCCTAACTCGGGGTGTAGATAGTTGCAAGGCAGTTTCCAGTGAGGGCCTTTGGTGCTGGTGGCCAAGTTGCCTTGCATCCAGCCTTTGTTAACTACATTGGGCAAATTGACATTTCTGACTGCTCCCTTCCTTGTGAAATGGAAATAATTTTTGTCCCTCTCGTTGGTTTGAGGATTAAATGAGGTAACTTTCCTATAGCCCATATACCCTGCATCCATCACAGAGCTGAAGTGGTAATGATTATTACATCAAATGTGTGTGTGTGTGTATACACACACACACACACACACACACACACACACATATACACACACAGAGGGTGCCCAAAAATGTATACGCATTTTAAGAAAAGAAAAAAAACTGTATTAAAATTGTAATAATATATACTGATAACAAAAGATGAATACAAGTCATGTGTATACAGTTTTTTGGATACACACACACATGCACACACACGGGGTGCCAGAAAAATGTATACAAGTGGACCCTTTGGTCAACGTTGCTCAAGCAGTAGTTCGCTGTAATAAGAAGTGTCTGGCTGCTGATGGTAACCACTTTGAGCACCTCCTGTAATTGCAGAAGTCAAATGCGACTTGTAGTCATCTTTTGTTATCAGTATATATTACTACAATTTTAATAGTTTTTTCCTTTCTTAAAATGTGTATACTTTTTTTTGGCACCCTTCGTATATTTCAGTTGAGCTCTCTAGGATTTTGAAGGAGAACCAGAAGGCAGTCAGAAGTGGGCCCTTTCTACCTGCCTGAACTCTGGGCCTGGGTAAGAAGAAAACAACCAATCTCTTCTTTGTGCAACTAAGTGACTACAGAGGTCTCTCCCCTTGGAAACTGCCTTTCACTCCCTCACCCCAAATGCAGGCAAAGACACCATCCCTTCCAATTTTATAATCTACTCATTTCTGTACGCGCAGGTTTATCTGGGTTTGGTGGCAAGCCAAGGGTGGGTGGGGAGAGGCATTAAAACCTGGCAACCCTGCTCCCCATCTCCCGATGCCCCAGGGCTCCTGCCAGCCGTGCTCGGTTAAAACGTGCTTTTTATTTCACTTCCCCGCAGTCTCATGTGCAGCAGCTCATTACCACCGGATTCAATCAGCGCTGCCAGCATCTACCCAGAACGTTTTCCCCTTCCCCCATTTCAGGGACATTGGTCGTAGCTGACATTTAAAGGAAATAAACACTGATTCAAAAATGAGGACATTCTCGCCTGAAAACCCCAACAGCAATGAATAACAGAACAGTCCAGCAAGAGAGCGCCTGTCGGGGCTCAGCCCCGCCAGCCCTTCCTGCCGCACAATTCCCCACACCCGAGCTGCACAAATCACCATTTCCAGGCACCACTCGAGGCTGCCAATTCCACTTTCGCTTAATCTCATTTTAAATCCCGCTACAGATGAGGCTCTGTCGCTGCGGCGAGGAGCCGGGCAAGGGGCAGCAGGAGGGGCGCGAGGCCTGGATGGGAAGGGAGCGCAGGGGCCCCTCGCGGTTCGGGGCCGCGGGCGGTCCCCCAGAACAAGTGCCGGCCGCTAGGGCTCGGAGGCGGGCGAGCCCCGAGGGGCGCGGGGCGCAGCCGGCACACACACACAAAGAAGCCGGCGCCAGCTCCCGTCCCAACCGGCTCTCTCCTTCCCCCGCGCCTCCTCTCTGGAAAAAGAGGGAAATCCGAGGGCCAACGGGGATGGTCTCCCGTTTTGCTCTTCCAGACAGCCGGGCGGGAGGCTCTCTCTCTGCCCGAGGCGTTTACGTCCCCCACTGCAGATTCACAGACCCCATGGCCCCCGACAGCGTGCCCAGACCCCCAGCCTCAGCCCGCGCCCCTTCCCGGGGCGACCGGGGCTCAGGCGCTGGGGCCCCGGGAGGCGTGCGCGCCACGCCGCGCGAGGTGCGGGCGAGCGAGCCCGAGAGGGCGGGGACGGGCGCG
>NW_017731586.1:389045-420844 GCF_001890085.2 Hipposideros armiger
GGCGTCTCCAAAACTGAATGAGCGAGCGGCGCTCGGGGGGCGCGGCAGCGGCATGGAGCGCAATTGCTGGGCCGCGCGGAGTTTCCTCCTGGCGCTGTGCCTCGGGGCGACGCTGAGGGCGCGCGGGGCGGCGGGCTATTACCCCCGCTTCTCGCCCTTCTTTTTCCTGTGCACCCACCACGGGGAGCTGGAAGGGGATGGGGAGCAGGGCGAAGTGCTCATTTCCCTGCACATTGCGGGCAACCCCACCTACTACGTACCGGGACAAGAATACCATGGTAGGTACCGCGGCATCTCCGCGCGGGCTGCCCGGCCCGGTGCGCCCGCGAGCGCAGCGCTTTCCCCTTTCCTTCTTCCAAGAGGCCATTTCAACAAGAACCGAGAAGACCGTTCCCTAAACATTGCGCTCTGTGGAGGCTCAGAGAACAAAGTTAGTGAGAATCGAGTCGCGAGTTGGGTTTTTCTCGGCACACACCACACACTCCCCTCACGCATATCCTCATAAGGAGCTGGTTCCTGGGAGAAACGCCTGAGAATTCTCGGGGGTCGGTGTCTTTCCCCTTCACTCCTCGTTCGCGCAGCTGACACTTTGAATGAATCCGCGTTATCTTGTTTCCTTAACCCTAGTACTTGGGTTCCAGAACTTCGTCTTGCCTCGGGTTCCCTCCGAAGGGTCCCCGGGTGGCCTCGGGGCTGGCCCCAGGCGTTGCAGATGGGCTGGTGACAGATCGACGAGCCCCGGTGCTCGGCCGCCCCGCGCGGTGGCCCGCCCGCCCGCTGCAAAGTTCCCGCTGCTCAGCAGCCAGGGGTCCCTCTCATTTTACTCAGTGTCTCCCAGCCCTCCTGAAAGGTAGCGGCTGCGCCCAGCGCTCTGTTCTTTTTAAAGGGTTGTTTAAAATGTCAGTAATTGATGCTTTTCCTGATTCCTCTCTTACTTTTAACGTGCTGCTTGTGTTTAGAATGATCTCTGTGATGCTTATTATGACTTTGTCTTTTATTTGCTTATGATTTAAAGGTACCTTTAAAAAAAGGGTCATTATGGAGTCCTTCATCAGAATTAGTGTTTTTGAAGAAGTAAAATTTGGCTCCAAGAAATTTAATTTGATGTGGTGCCTGTATTTTTACTATTTTAAGCTAGTAAATCTAATATGTGGGAAAATAAAAAAGGCATTGTCTATTTTCTGTATTTCCGCTGGAAGGAACTTCTGAATATTTCACTTCCATGGAGCTTTTAAGCTGCGACAGGCACTATTTAATAAGAATTTCAAGGCAAAAATACTTAGACCTGATCAAATAGAAACCACTATCTAGTAATCTCATATTATAGTTTTGATCTCTTGTAAACTAACAATTATTAATATAGCAGAAGATAATCCACGGAACAGCTGGCATTTCAGATAAACATACATATAAAAATGATAAGAGTCCTTGTTTCAAATTTAAAAAACCATATGTGCTTTAAAATGTGTAGCTTAAATAAATGTTTTCTAAATATTTAAATTAGTGCTTTTACAACTTTCTTGTGTATGGTGGCAGCCTTGTCTGTAAAGTAAGAGTCTAATTTGGTGGAATTTTCGACTTCGGAAAATTAATTTTTTGTAGCTAGTCCCTTCTTTAATAAAAGTGTTTACTGCATCCTCTTCCCAAGAAAAATCTGGTGTTTTTCTGGAGCCATAAGAATCTTTTAAGTGGAAAGACCAGCTGATGCGATGGCAACCCAGACCTAACCCAAAGACTGACTGATTGAGCCCATCCATCATTTGATGTGACCCTTAGCTAAAGTGCTAGCCTGTTATTAGCTCTAAGTGAGAGTAACAGTAAGTGAGCCAAAGCTGGTCTAAAAGGTGTGATTGTCAGGTTGTGATGGAAGACCATGTGATAATACAAAGCCGTATTTCCTATTCTGTTTTTCACATCTTTTGTAAGGTGCCAGCATAGAAAACTTAAAAATACCAAAATATGACATAGTTTTGGTTTTTGCTCTAAAGTTAGCATAAGTCAACCTAAGACTGACCATAATCACATCCCTAAGTATGAAAAGGAATGGATGACATAGAGTAAGAATAAAGTGTAATACTTCAAGTTGGACATTGGGTGGGGGATGTCTCGATTTCTGCCTCTTTTCCGCTACCAGAAAAGATAGAGAAATTTTATTATGTAAGTTTAAGACAATCATAGGGTTTATAGATTATAGATTATAACCTTATATATTATAAGGTTTGAGAATCGTTAATGTCAGATTTGAAATTCCTGTTACCGGTTTCATCAATATTTGTATTTTGACACTGGCTGCAGCTATAGGCCTTTAGTAAGGAGAGTTTTACCCTGTAAAATCTTCTACAGGTAGAAGAAATGTCTAAAAGTGAAACAATGCTTACCTATGTCTCTTGTTCTTAGAGTTTTGAAAATCAATGTTAAAAATTATTTACGTAGTGTCTTTTAAGAATTGATTTGCTGATAGGAACACTTAACCTAATATACTTTTGTGGTTGACTCATTTTACATAGGAACAAAATAGGTCATTTAGTCAAAAAATTTTAAAGCTGAGATACCTGTAAAATACTAGCTGAGACTTTATTTCTAAGCTTCTAAATCTTTAAAACATAGCAATGTGACAGAAAAAAAATAAGTCTTATCTATGATTTACATTGAACTCACATGTGAAGGAGTGGTATTTGGGTACAGCTGATGGTTGTCACTTTTTTACCTAAAAGAATGCATTGAGATAGAGCTGGTATGTACAACGGCACCTAACACAGACCATTACTGTAAATGAAACTGTCAGCTTCCCTCTGCGACTTGTGCTGTGTGGCAGAGCTCGGAACGTGACATGGAGAGGCAGATGTCAGTCTGGTGTATGAGGTGGTTCAAAATGATGGTTCTCTGTATGTGTCATATTTATTTAAATATTTCGATTGAAAATCTTTTGAAAAAACAACAAAACCAGAAATATAATACTGAAGAATTTGAAGCCTGTGTGTCTAACAGAATTGTCACATTTCCAGTATTAAGTAGCATATCCATCTATTTGCAGTTTTAGCAACTCTGTAAACCAGCGGTTCTCAACCTTCCTAATGTGACCCCTTAATATAATTCCTCATGTTGTGGTGACCCCCAACCATAAAATTATTTTCGTTGCTCTATAACTATAATTTTGCTACTGTTATGAATCATAATGTAAATATCTTTTTGTTTTCCGTTGGTCTTAGGCGACCCCTGTGAAAGGGTTGTTTGACCCCCAAAGGGGTCGCGACCCACAGGTTGAGAACCGCTGCAAACAGTGCGTGATTACTTCCGCTAGTTCGTATCTCTTAATTAAGGGGTGTCATTTGGTTTCCCTGTTGTCATCTTCTTATATCTTTTCAACTCTGTTCTCTATGAATGACTCTCTTGAGATGGCATTGTTAGTCACAGTGAACTATGATGTCTCTGCATGAGTATTCCACAACGTAGAAGCACAGCAAAAGGTCTCACATACATCCTGTTGAATTAGAAAGAAAGGCCTCAGGGTCAGAGCTTTTTTTCTAGAATTTCCTTTTTCTTGCACAAATCTCAAAATATGGTCAATTTCTGCAACATGGTTTCCAGGTCCAAACATGAAATTTTTTTGTAGAGCGTTGCAGATGATGGGAAAATAGGGAATGGAAATCTAGATGGTCCAGTCAGGTAGCCATTGCTCCTTCCTAGCAAAGCCTGGCGGCGAGTCCCTGCTCCTTCTAGGGACCAGGGCCATACTGTGGGTCAGCAAAGGTTGAGCTGATGTCTGCACCTTTCCTTTCCCATTATAATCCCTCCTTCTCATCCCTACCTCGCAGGTATCTACCTACCATTTTTTTTTGTTCGCACCCCCTCCCCTATCCAATTTATAGTGAATGTGCCAATATTCAGTTCTCCCACAGTCTTAATTACAACTGTGGAAAGATGTTTTCCCCTTTTTGTTTAAAAGAATTTTGGCATCACTGAGCAGGGAGATAATATAGTTGGGGATAGAAAGACTTTAGATACAGCTGAAATCATGTCATTAAGGACCCACCTATTCACAAGATTGGCTTTACTCAGTGTCCATTAGAAGGAGAGGTCAGGCATTAGAGAAAACATTATCTATGAAAGCCAAGCATAGGTATATGAGTCTTCCCAAAGTGCTTGAGCTTTGGTAAGACAATTTATCTGAATTAAAAACAATTGTTTAATTGAGGTAACGTTTGTTAATAACATATAAATTTCAGGTGACTAGAATCTCTTATTATGGTGGTATAAGGTGGGAAAATGTTTGTTACAGTGCAAAATATGCTCTAAAATGATTGAGAGAAAACAGTTCTGTCTTAAGCAGAAATGAATTGGTGATAGAACATGATGCTTTTAAAAGGTATGTTTTTTATTTTTATTTTTTTTTATTCTGTAAATCCCATCTTGCTATTGGTAGTTCTTTCATGCTACATGTACATTCCATTTTTTATTGTGGGATGGGTGGGAAAAATCAATTCCTACTGCTAAAACTGAACATTTGCCTAAAAAAAGATATAATTAGGATAGAGTACTTAGGGCACTGTGTTGTAACAATTGCCAGTATTACTGTTATACATACTTGTGTTCTGGAATCAACTGGTTGTTACTTAAAAACCACTGTTCAAAGGCAGTGCAATATAATGACCTTTCAAATACAGGAATGAGATATATCTCAGACATAATTTTTGGTAATATACTCCAGATTAAATTCTGTTCAAAGGAGTGATTTTGTTATTTGACTTAATCTGCTATTGCTAAGGTAACGATGTTGTTGATCAGGTGTATGGTTATTTATCCTTTATATGTCTCAGATTCCGGAATCAGCATATTTAAACCCTCAGAATCATTTGTCAGATGCCATTTATACATGAACTGCAGCTGTGTCCTTCTTTTATATGACTGAAAATTGAGCGTTTTAAAGCATTTTGCTCTACTCGTCATATATTTCATCTCACTTTCTACAATTTATTTCAAACACTTTACTGATGTGGTTCAGATTGCTTCATATAAATGTTGCTTTAATTTATATTCCCTGCATGAGTTTCAATTCCAACCATAAACTTAAAAAAAAATCAGGTCTTTAGAATTATAATTGAAAACATCTAATTTAGGCAGATATTCGTACTTCATTCACAGCACTACATTACTAGAAATCATTTAATTAGAATACTTCCCTCCATTTTTTATGAATCTTTCCTTTAAACAGTTATTTTTACTTTCATTAAAAATGTTAAAGAATAAAATAAGAAAGTTGTATCATTGTAATCATAATTTTACAGAACTATCTTATTCAAATTTTTCTTTTCATATTTAAAAAGTAAATAATACATATTTTAACAAGGTTTTAACAAGATTTTAAAGTCATTACTATTGACTTCCAATTCTTGTCATAAATTAGTTTCATTAAAAAGAAAATATCTAAAATCTATCTTTGATTTATCTTTTTCCTCTCTGGAACTGGTCAACTTTATAAAATGATCTGGGAACCTTACATTATCAATTATTTAGCATATGTTGCATATTAAGCTGTAATTGTTCTTTTGATTATTTCAAATGCTAATTGACATTTATTATGTCTTTAATCTTCACAAATAATTGCTAATGCACTGAGCCCTTTATTCAAAATAGTCTTTACTTTTGAAAAACAAATTGAGCGACCTGTATTTTTTGAACATTGGCATTAAAAAAAAAACCTTGTATATATTCTCACACAAAAATATAAAGTTCTCTTTTAATTTAAAGTGCTTTATGTATACAGAAATAGAACAAATGGTTGGCTCTACAGTCTGTCAGGAGAAGAAGGAAGGCGGAAGGTATGCGTTTGGAATGGACAGATTCACTGTGAACAGAGAGGTGGTTTAGGCTGTGTCTGAGTAATGACATAATGCACATATAAAAAGGGGAAATGCATTTACCTAACTATTTTTGTTTCAAGAATCATTTGGGTGATTAATCCACTCCCCCCCAACCCCACTGATTTTAGACTCATTTATAATCTAACTGAACTGTATAATTTCAATCTCATCAACCTTAAGCAAAGAAGTATTAAAAACACATTTGCAGAAATTGGAATTCCGTTTCCAAATATGAAGATTCCATAATAACTGGTCAAACACAGGAATGGTGTTTTTTTATTTTATTTATTTATTTTAAAATTATTCTTGGCTCTCAGGAAACTCCCCCTGAAGTGATCTCACTTGGGTGTCGGTTGTGTCGCTCAGAGAGTAATTTTCACCGTGGTCACGTGCCATGCTCATCTTATTGAAGGCAGAGCTTCTGAAAGGTTGAATGCTGTGCTTATGGATTAACCAATTATTTCTGAAATGTGGGATTCTCTAAAGCTATACACTTCTTCCTTCTTTACTTGATCCCCTGTAGGAACCAACGATAGCAACTGAATTTTGGGGTGTGCAGAAGGATTAGTACACATGTACAAATTTTGATTTGTGGTTTAATAAAAAAAAAAAAGCAAAGCTAAGGTAATTTTTAGAATGTCACGAAGAGATAGCTATAGGAACTCTGAGATTCCAGAGTAAACATTGAAAACTCAGGTTATCGTTTAATGCTGAATTAACTTTCCTTAGGAAAATAAAACTTTAATTTGAAAATGAAATAAACACAATTTTACTGATCATAGAGGCTTCTTTGAAACTATAAGAGAGCTCATGAGTGTTTCGAATAGCACTGGTTATTGATGTACATGGTGCCTGCATACCAAGTGACCTGGAAAAGGACTGATAATAGTTTACCAAAACCTGCTACACTCACCTCCGAGTCATCTCCCTCTACGCTCCTCTTCCCATCAGTATCTCACCTGCTTTCTCCCTTGGTCTCTCTTCCTCCCCCTAAATTTTTTCATTGTCTTTCCTTTTTTGCTTCCTTCCACCATGTCATGGGTACTTGCTTTCCCTCTCCTTGTCTTTCCTCTTTTCTGCTTTACAACTGTATTTCTTTGCTCTTTCTAGTTCTCTTTTTCTTTTTTCCCTTCAGATTTCCTATCACCATCTCTATTCCTTTTCTCTCCTCTGAAAAATATCAGTACATTTACATCAATTGTACTCATTGCATATTTGCAGTAATAGAAGTGGGTGTGTAGGCTTTTCAATTGCTCTGTTAAAAATTTAATGTTATCTTTCTGTGACATGCACTTGCCCTTTTGAAAATGTATGGGTTAGTTATTCCTAATAATGGCCCCTTCTTCCTACACTGTAGAATCTCTCAGAAGAACCGGCAAGCCTGTGGCTGTTTAATTCTGAGTTAGCTACTTTCCCCACTGTCAGTTGTGTGGTCAAGCTACAGATTCTGGAGTTTGTGCACAGCAGCACACATATGCCACGTGGGAGAGTTGTCGAAATTAGAAAACTGCATACTGAATTAGCTTGAACCTTAAAGGCAGCTCAATTGGAGATGCCTTGAATGCGTGAGTAGATAGAGACTCTTCCAGTAAATCGGTGAAGGACCATCCCTATCATCACGTCAGTCACCTCAGGTCACCTCATTTACTTGCCGGTCTCATTGCCAAGGCTCACAATTGCAGGTGCACAGCTATGAAACAGTGATGCTACCTTTTTAGGTAGCTGGCACTCAGCAACGGGGTGGGGGCCGTTGGAATAAGGCAAACCCTTGATTGGGAGTCAGGATGGGAGGTGTGTAGCTCTGGGCTAAGTCCCGCAGTCTTTCTTGAATGAGATCTATTTCATTGTTTTGTACCATGTGAACTCTAATGTCTATTCCAGCTCAAAAATTCAGAGATTCCTTGGCTGAGAGCTCAGACCGCTTACACTAAAAGAGAAACCCAGGGAGGAACAGTGATGTAGTGGAAAGTATTTAGGCTTTGGCAGCACGGAGACTGTGTGTGGGTCTGTTCTCTGCTTCCTTTAGTTGTGTGCCTTTGGCAAGTTACCTGTCTTCTCCAAGCCTCAGTTTTCTCATTTTTAATGTAGAACTAATAATAGCTGTATTTCAGGTTGTAATTTATTACAGAGGGTAATGCACATAAGGCACCTGGTACACGATAGATACTTATTAGAGAGTTATTATCATCTGGTACAATCACCCAACATTAGATAAGGATGTTTGAAGCATTATATATACAGATAGGAGCTACCCCCTCGTGTCTGTTTACGTTGTGCCTTCTTAATATGTGGCACATTTCAAGGGAAATTCCAAATTATTGAGGAGGGTCACAAAATTAAAAAGATAAACAAAAGCTCATCACCAAATACTTATGATCAGAAAATGCTTTCCAGCCAAAATAAATATATAACTTGCCTAGAATGGACAGAATTAGTATAGCTCTAGTCCCACCAAAACTGTTATGAACTTAGCCAATTCCTAAGGCAAACCTCCCTCTTCCTAAATTGGGTATTCTTCCTTAGTTAGTGGTCATACAAACAACCAAGTTTTGTGTTTAGGTGGTAGTCTAGGAAAGATGTCAAGATAAGTAAATGGCAACCTCAGTTTAATATTTTGTCAAAACCCATAATATATATTTCTACAACCCCATGTAACATAATTTTAAAACACAAAACTATTTCGGCCCAATTAGAAATAAGAGAGATTGATTTTGAGAGTGGACCCAGCGTTCATCAGGTCCTCAGGGACTGAGGGAGAAAACTTAAATCCATAAGTGGTTAGGTGGTGAAGTGGAAGGCTATTTCACGTACAATAAAAAAACACTTGTCAGGATGAAGGCATTGGCTGGCCAGTGTGTTCTGTCTGTCCACTGTAGCAAAGCTCACATGGGCGGGCAACTGACTAGTACATTGTTTGGCAGCACAGAGTTAGATGATCTCAACAGCAGATTCAGCATCTAGGAAAATTTCTCTCTCCAACTCATGCCTGCTGGGCTAGTTGGCCTCTTTCCTAGAGAGTATTTGAGGAAGACTGTCCTGTTTCTGGACTCCATAATGTCTTGTTATGCGGCATAGATTGCTTGTTAGCTACCCAGTCATTACTGAAGCCCCCTTTCTTTACTAACTGATTTTATCAAAAACCAATATGTGTCCAGTTAAGAATATTCACCTCCCAAGCTCCCTTGCCATGTAATTTAGTGAGATGAAGTGTAAGTCTACTGGGTGGGGTCTTGAGAAAATTTTTGATAAAATGGATAAAGATGACTTTAAAAAAGACTCAGCAGACACTTGCTTTTTACTCTGCTCTTACCCGTTTCTTCTGGCCAGGGTGTGGTACGACCATCTTATGACCTTGAGGATGATGCTCACATGCTTAGGATGGTGGGCTAGGAGTTTAGAAGGAGCTGGGTCTTCATTTATACCTTTGAGCAACTGTACCAGCCCTGGATTACCTCTTCCTGACTTCTTGTATCATAAGAAAAATTAGGTTGGTTCCTGTTGTAATCCTAGTGATTTTTTATAAGCACACAAGTGACCCAGTTTACATTCTCTTTTAGGTAAGTCACAGTTCTTGTAGCAAGCTCTGAATTGCCCTCATCCTCCCATAGAATTGCTTTTGGTTACTTTGATGAAACTAGGATGTTACCTAAGGTAACTGTTGATAATATATTTTCAAAATGTCCCTCAATGTGCACAACTCCTGCAGGTGGCAAACTAGTGCATTTTATGTTAACTTTTCTGGCGATGCTTTGAGAAGGTAACCTGTGCCTGACCTCCAATTTCTGGAATTTCTTATAACTGACAATTTATGCTGGTTAGTTTCCTTCACTGAACTTTGTTTCCCAACAGTCCTATCTCTCTAAAATGCAGTATCACCATATGTAAACCCTGTTGACATTTAAAATGCTTAGATGTGTGACATGGTTGTGAATGTGAACTCTGCCCCAACCTTAACCTTGTTGTTATGTCTGGCTCAGCCTCTAGGACCAAATCCAACATTGTCATTTCTGTTGCTTGCTACATATTGACAGAGGAAACAGGCCTGTCAGCTTTACCTTCAGGAACATGTAATCTTTTCACTGAGGCTACATTTGTTATGAATGTTGAAATAAATATCTGATGATCATAGTTCCAGTTATTTTCTTATTTCCTTTTCTTTGTAAACACTTCCTGTATTCTCATCCTGCAAAAAAGATGTTATATGTCCTGTGTTTGTGATGGAGCAATAAGGAAATTAGTTTGTTTTTGGCTCTTTTAGAAAAAGTGGGTTCACGTTCCCATTCCAAGCACTGATACTCCAAAATTTTTTTAAAAGGCAACTCAAGGCCTTAGAAATAAATTAATAACAACAATATTAACAATAGCAAACCCTAAATAGCTGTTAGTATGTGCCAGGCACTGATTTAAATGCTATACATACATTAATTCATGTAATTTTCACAACAGCTTCTTGAGATAGGTAACTTGTCTTTCTTGTATGGATGTAGAAACTGAGTCACAGAGATATACAAGGTGTGATCACAAAATATAGTGACTGTTTAAATAAAAAAGTTTGTTACAGTAAAAGACACATTGCCATTAATCCACCTCAAAATACCCCCCCTTGCTTTGAACACACTTATTTCATCATTCTTGCCACTTTCTGAAGCAGTTCTGGAAGTCCTCTTTCGTGTCTTTAGTTGCGCTGTTATGGCTGCCTCGATGTTCTGACTCTATTCAGAAAGTTTGCCTTTCATTGTGTTTTTGACTTTGGGGAAGAGCCAAAAGTTGCACAGGTGCCAGATCCGGTGAATAAGGTGGATGAGGACACACCATAATGTTTTTATTTGACAGAAATTGCCATATACCAGAAGCGATGTGTGACACGGAGCCTTTCCGTTGTGATCACAAAATATGGTGAATGCTGCTGCCGAGTGCCATCCAAAGGAAAGGCAGGAATCTTCAATACAGGAAGTAGCGCTTCGAACCTTAGTAACAGTGTGTAACAAGTTTCAACTTGTTCAGTGCAGTCAGTCGGGTGTGAGCTATGGTTGAGACAAGATGTGTTTTAAAGTGTGCCATAAATCATCCTCCATCATGACAACGCTCCGTGTCACACATCGCTTCTGGTACAACAATTTCTGTCAAATAAAAACATTACAGTGTGTCCTCATCCACCTTATTCACCAGATCTAGGGCCGTGTGACTTCTGGCTCTTCCCTAAAGTCAGAATTATTCAGGACATCGAGGCAGCCACGACAACGCAACTAAAAACACTCACGAAAGAGGACTTCCAGAACTGCTTCAGAAAATGGCAAGAACGATGTGTTCGAAGTGAGAGGGAATATTTTGAGGGGGATTAATGGATGTGTCTTTTACTGTAATAATTTTACTATTTAAACATTCACTGTATTGTTTGAACATACCTTGTAAATGTTTTGCCCAAGATCACAAAGCTGTTATGCAGGAGTGCTCAGTCCATCTTGCTCCAGAATCCATACTTTAACCAGTATGCATTTATTTTAGAAATGACAGTTATTTCAGGAAAGGGATAATAAAAAATAGTAAGAGACATTTTAAGAAAGAGAAAAAAGCGAAAAGTAAAAGCTAATATTGTTATTTAAAATAAAGATTGTAAGATCAAACCAGAGAGAGGATATCTACGCCTAAGAAGGTGAGAATTTTATAGTACTAAATATTTCTTGACTAGACATTATCTTCCAGAAAAAGCACAAAGCAAAGGTATCATTAGGATACCGTTGACATGAAAGAATTAATATACCTTCAAAGTATGATGACAAATGCAAATATAGCACAATGATTTGCGAGAGTTTTTCAGATTTAATTTTAGCATTTTGTTAAATGTAACTTTTATTAAGATTTTAAAATAAATAGGCAATTTGTTCTCTGACTCACTAATAGAACTTAAGTAGGTGTGAATACAGGAGGAGAATTACAAACTTTGGCAGAGAGACATTTTAACACATTTTCACTATTTGTAATATATTTCTTTCTTTAGCATGTTCCTTAAGTGTTACCAGTCTGGAGGTACAGCCTGTGAAAACCAAGATCTTTCTGTGGTGTCAGACCTGCTCACTAGTCAGAGGTCTGCTCTCGCAGGGATGTTGATATCAATGGCGTAACATTCGTTTTGTACTTATCTTTCTAGGGTTATTTTTCACACATGGGTCAGATGTTTAAAAATCCCTATCTGTTAAGCTCATTTGAATGAGAAAAAAAGAGCAACTGCTGAGCAGCTCTCCTGCCCTTAATCCCCAGTAATTCACCTAGGGCGAATGTCAGCCCTGGTTTTGTGGCAACCAGGCAAAGGTAACATGTGAGGGGTTAGCAGGCCAGCAGGGTCTGCCCTTGTCTCATACTTAAATCAATAATACGAGTGTTTTCCTGATTTGTCATCATTGTAGTTTATCCCAGGGTCTACCATCAGACCTGACCTGAGATCCACTGACCCTGGTAGAAGCTAAATCAGAGGGTGGAGGACAAATCCAGGGTGATAGCTACCTGTTGGGAACCCACAGAGGTTCTCAGAGGGCCTGGAAGGAAGCCCATGCTTTCACTAGGAGAGAAGACATTTGCCTTACTAGACTTTAACAAAAATACGGTGGCCTTCAAAAAGATGTTACAAAAACATGTAGAGAAGGTCCATATGTAGGTGTGTTTTTCCCTCTGGTGGGACAAACCAGACTGCTTCTCCTTTTAGCGTTTGCCAGTGAGCTGTGCCAAGTTGTAGCTCTAATGGGCAAATCTGAGAGCCTCAAGGGTGGGGCAGGAGCTATGTGGCTGCTTGCCTGGTGATCTGACTCCATGCAGCTATTACACATTTCATAGTATTTCCCTCAAACACAAATGGTTTATGTCGGCCTTTTACCAGCGACTGTGAGGCAGTCACTTCAATTGTAAGTAAATTGTGAAGTATTTTAAACGTATAGAAAACCACAGTAAATGAAAATTCAGAATTGGTTTCGCTAATGAGTACCCGAGGGATACCTGTCTGTGTTCACTGAAGTGAAAGCCAAAACTCTGGAGACAAAGCTTTTCACAATTATATTAAAATCATGCTCAATGATTTGGCCTGCATTGCTGAATGTTGTTTGCTCAAAATACGTTTGTCCTTGTTTATACCAGGTGTTCCCAAGTGTTTTTACAACATAATGAAAAACATGGAAGCCCTGCAAACATGGAAGAATAGGAAATGAATGACACACATGCTTGGTTGCTATCTTGTAGAAACAGCCATAAAAAAGTTCATTACTTTGATTGATTAAAGACAAATAAATGTTTACAGTGAATAAAAAAGAATGTTTTTTCTTAGATACCTTTGTCAGTGAAAGAAGCATTTACAATCAGAGTTCAAGCATGGTTATTGGACTATTACTAAATAAAGGAATTTCTTAAGCTTTTATTTTGCCAACATGACAACAGCCTCTAAACCTTTTTTTTTTTTTTAAGATTTTATTGGGAAATTGGGGGAGGGGAACAGCGCTGGGGAATTCGGGAAGGGGAACAGACAAGTTGCTTTCCTTTTTGTTCTTCAGTCTAGTTGTGGAGGACGTTGCTTCGCTGGCCCATGTTAGTATTGTGATCATTGTGCTCTTCCTGGCTGAGGCACATCGGTCACTGGCTGTTGGACTGCCATTCATGGCAGCTCATGGCTGCTCACGCTGGCTGCCAGCCACTCATGGTAGCTCACGGCAGCCCACTGCAGCTCCACTGCAGCCTATGCTGTCACTGGCGACTCACGGCAGCCCAGCTCCAGGTTGAGCTGTTGTTCGCTGTCTTAGCTGTAGAGGGCAAAGCATCACTGGCCCTTGTGTGGGATCCTAACCGGAGCCCTGCTGCTCAGAGCTGGTGCCTGAAGCCAACTCTTAACCAACGAGTCACTTGGTCGGCCCTCCTTCCCTTTCTTGTGTCACTGAATTCTGATTTCTAGGACCACAAGTCTCATTGGCCAACTTGGGGTATGGCCACCCCACTGAGATTGATGTCGGGTGGGAGGGATACCTCTCCAAAGGAAAATTGAGATGCTGTTACCCCAAAGAAGGGGGAGTGAGGATAGGGCAGGCAGAAACAACGGGTGACCAACAGGTATTCAGTAGGTATGTTTAAGGGGAAGAAAGGTGTGGGATGATCAATGGGACAGCCAGGCGCTGTTCGCACCACAGGCCGTGTGGAGAAGCACTGTTCTCTGGGGTACCATGGCATCCTTCATCACATGCGAAGATTTAAGTGATGTTTTGGTGGGGAGGGGCAAGGGGCAGAATTACCCTCTTAATATACATATGTAGATCTAGCCTAAAAATGATTTATCATGCTTTTGGAGTTTTGTGAAAATGTCTAATTCTCCTCTGAAATCTGCACAGTACAGTAGAGACTGCCTGTCCTTGTAAAAGAAGCTCAGATGCTCTGGGATCAGATCCGCCTCACCTCAGACCCCCAGAGGTCTTACGTTCAGTGACCTCCAAGGGAAATTCAAAGGTGAATTAGTGAGTATGTGGCTCGGCCTTCATGTGTCTCTACAGACAAACCATCCCTTCATTCACCAGGAAGATGTCAGAATGCTTCTCAGTCCGCAGCTACCAGGACCAAAGCACCATTTACCACAGTTGGTCACCCCCTTCTCCTTGGCCTCCGGGATTTCACTCTCCTAGTTTCTCCCCACCTCCCTTCTCAGCCTCATTTGCTGTTTCTTCCCTCCGCTTGGACCCAGGGCTCGGCCTCCCTCCTTTCTTTCATCTACCCTGTGTTCCAAGGGATGCCATCCATTCTGATCCTTTTAAGTGCCATTTACATTCTGGTGACTCCCAGGACTCCTGTGCTCCCTACACAGCATCTCCACTTGGATGTCTGTTGACATCTCAAACAACATAATGTGCCCCAAATGAGTTTCTCGTCTCCCCTGACCCTGCTACCTCCAAAGTAGCTCCTTGAGTCTCCTCGACTCCATTACTGCAAACTGAGTCCTTGCAGTTGTTCAGTCCCCAAAACCTTTTGTTAACACCTCACATCCGATCCATCTGTAAGTCCTGTGGGCTTTACATTAAAACACACCCAGAATCTGCCATTGCCGCCACCATCTCTCACCTGGATTGTGGCAGGCTCCTAATCACTTGCCCCATTCCAACACTTGGTCACCTTCATTCTAGTCTTAAAATAGCAGCCAGAGTGATCCAGTTAAAACCAAGATCATGGAGTCACTCATTGGCTCCAAACCTAAGGCTACTGTACATCCCACCAAGTGGCCTGGAACAGGCCTGGTCGGCCTCTGTTTCCCCAGCATCCCATCCAGCTAACCAACAAAGATGCCAGCATTTGAATGGCAAATCCTATTGTAACTCTGTCCATCCCTTCTGTTGCTCCTCGTCTCTCTCTCAGAAAGAGAGAGTCCTTGGCATGGCCTGTAGGCCCCATAGCACCTAGCTCCTCTGTTACTTCCCTGACTTCAAGTCTTACTGCTTTTCTTACTCTTTGCACTGAATCCATGAAGGCCTCTTTTTTGTTCTTCAAACACATAAGAGGCTCAGTCCCCTCTCAGGGCCTTTGTACTTGATGCTTCCCTTCCAGCTTGCTGTTCCCCAGATAGCTCCATGCTCCCTCTCTTCCTGATTCAGGTTCGTGTTCAGATGTCACCTTCTCAGTGAGGCCTTCCCTGACCATGCTGTTTAGAACTGGGGTCCCGCTTCTCACCAGCACTCTGTACCCCCTTAGACGGCTTTATTTTTCTCATACCTGTTTTCATCATCTACATATTTTACTGTTGACCTTGTTTGCTTTCTCTGTGCCACCAGAGTAATGCCTTTAAGCTCCACCAAGGTAGGGGGTTTTGTTTACTTTGTTGGCTGCTCTATTGCCTAAAATAGTGCCTGACACATAGCAGGCACTTGAAACATTTTGATTTAATGAATCATTGAGCAAAAGTAGCGCTTAGGAACCCTGTCTAATCTTAATTATATAGTTCAAATCGTGTGAAAATGATAATTCCAAAATAATAAAGTAATTAAGAGAATAATTTATAAAGATGGATTTTTGAGTACAATGTCTAAATTTTGATCTTTGAATCCATGATAACAATGTTAAAAAAATCTGAAAATCATATTTCTACTTTCCCACCCTCCAAACTTACAAGATTCTCATGACTTTTGTGAGACTGTGTAATACTATTTATAGTAGTCTGTTGGATTGGCTTTGCTTTAACTATATGTTAGCATATCCAAAAAATTCTCATAGCAATTAGTGACTACAATTATTAATAGAAACTATAATAGACATTAAAGTCTTATTCCCAGAAGCTCCTCTATGCTGCACCATAAATAAAATTGATGCAATTTTGATGATAAACGGGTAGCTAGTTTGTATTTAAATTTTCATCTGAATGGGAATAAATAATGGGAAGAATAGAGATCGAAATAGCTTGGCTCTGCACTCAACAGATATTTAATAACCTTATAGAAAACACCAAAAAGGAGACTCATAAAACTTCTCCAAAGATTTCCTCTTTTAAGAGAAATCTATTTGGGCAGAGATGAATCTACGAAGGGAACAGCAGCTGAGAATCCTGGATCTTCATTACATTTTATTTACTGATAGCCTGTGAGCTGAGAGGACCAGAGGCTCCAAACTTGTATATATCAACATGAATGGTCCCAGGAGTTGTTAGTGAGACTTGCTCAGGTCTTATAGATGAGATGTAATTTTTCCCCCACTCTATTTCTAACATATTTGGATACTTTAATGGATGAGCCTTTGAGATCAGAGGAGACTTAACTCTTAGAGATTTGTTGTGATGCAAAGCACACAAGCTCAGGGGACTGGCTGGGTTCATTTCCAACTTTGTATATTCAAACTATGTGGCCTCCAGCAGGTGACCTAACAGCTCTGTGTCTCAGTTTTCTCTTCTGAAAAAGAGCAGCGATGATTGTATCTGTCTCATAGGTTTGTTAGGAAACTTTAGTGTGCATACAAATCAACACAATGCCGAACAGAAAATAATGTTAAGTATTGCTATTACTGTGGCATACTTTCTGATTTTTTTCCTGTGAGTAAGTCCATCTATATTTATAATAATAGGATTTATAATTTTTTTCTCTTAACATTATGTGCTCATTATATTGACATTTAAAGAAACCATAATTTTAATGGCAGCATGGTAGTCTACCGTATGGTTGTAGCATGATTTATAAATTTATATGTATTTGACATTTTTTTTTGCATTTTAATTTTGTTTTCAGTGTTTTAAATACTATAATGAATATCTTTGTATATCTTTCAAATTTTGGCAAAAAATTTTTCCCCCAAGTTGAGGCCTTATTTTTCTCATGGATTTGTATATGCACATAATGTTAATATGTTTATAAAAACAAATGTACCTTTGTTTCTTTTGTTCTTTCCTATTGCTTTTGTGCTTGAAGAGTCTTTTCCTACTTAGGAGACTAGGTAAATATTCACATAAGTATTTTCCCTATCTTATTATATTTTATGGATTATGGTAACTTGGATGCACCGTTACTGCATTGATCTCATTTGTTTATGTTCCATTTCTTGGGCAGGCGTCTCTCCTATGACTGCAGAGACACTCTTTGTTACAGTAACCTTCTTCCATTACCCGCTTTGTCTTAGCTACTCTTAGAAATGCTCTTGAAAAAGCTGTCCTATGCACATATGAACTGAATTATTGCTACTGACTGTGGTGGTTGAGTGCAAATGCCAGATGCCATTACTTAAGCTTTCAGGGACCTTTGCTTCCTTCAGCAGGCTATACTTCACTCTCCTGCACACAGTTCTTTTTGGGATGCTAATATTCTCCTTTGTGAAACACCGCTGGATCAGAGAAACTGCTGACATCATGAGTGCATTCTTGTGCTGATGGTACTTTTTTTGGGTGCCAGTCATAAAAGCATTTCTATCTAATCTTGTAGCACATATGTATTATCTGTGCTTAGCAGCATGTGAAGCGCCTACATCTTTATCAAAGAAAATATTAATAAGCCATTAAATGAACACATATGAAATGCAAACTGTGTTCTTTCTAATTGACTTCTCAAGCTACTCTTGTTGCTCTTAACTCTTACCGTTTTTTTTGTAAGCCCGTATGACAGTGATACACTGTATCTCATCATGGCCTCTTTTCCTAAATTGAGTGATGTTGAACTTCAGGGATCCTCAAAGGATGACTGTCCCCTCTATTCCAAACAGATGTCAGGTGTCTGATGCAGTGATTGTGACATGGGATCTGCCATACCCCTCCTGCATTCCAGCCCTCTTGGTGTTTCTCGGTGGAACACTGCCGTATCTCTGCCCTGTAATTCCAAGAACTATTCAGTGGGAAAATTCAGAAAGTTTCATTGTGAGATCCAATGAAATCCTCTTTGATACTGTGCCCTTCCAGTGTGAGAGAGGAAACTCATCTCTAAACCTAATCTCTTGTAAGCAATTTGTGTTTTTATTCACATATGTACATGCAGACATTAATGGGATCGAACTATACCTACCACAGTTGGCTTTTTTCACTCAGCTGTGTATCTTCAGTATCTTTCCATGCCAATAAATGCAGAGCTTTATCTTTGTTTAGTGGCTACATAGTATTACATTGTATGGATATACACAAATATACTTAATCCCTCTAGTATTCAAGTTTGGGATAATAGCTATAAGATTTTTTTTTATTCATGTTCGTTATTCATTCATTGATGTCCAAATACTTTCACAGTATAAATAACTAGAACTGAAATTTCAAGTTCAAAATTTATTAATAACACTAAGATATTGATACCTATTGCCAAATCCTCCAAGAAGATTACATTAGTTAACAGTTTTGTCCAGCAGCCTATCTGCAAACACACACGTTAAAGCTGGGTAATAAATTCTTTGTAGTATTTGCCAAATCAATAGATTTGAAAAATAGTATTTTATAATTATTTTTACTTCTTTGATTACTAGAGAAGTCAAATAGGTTTCTTAGGTCTCATTACTAATGTGTGTGTGTGTGTGTGTGTGTGTGTGTGTGTGTGTATGAAATATCTGTTAGATTCTTTGCTCATTTTTCTATTTTAAGGTGCCGCTTTTTCCTATTGATTTGAAGAAATATTTTTAATTTATTTATTGTTATTATTATTATTATTTATTTGTTTTTAGCTGAGCCATCCTGCCACCTGTTGGCAGCTCAGCAGCAGTTCCACTCGGGCTGGACTCGAACCGCTGTTGCTCAGAGCTCAAACCTTTGAGCGAGCGCTTAACCAGCTGAGCCATTCAGCCGGCCCCTGAAGAAATCTTTTTTAATGTTAGTAAATATTTGTAATATATGTTACCAGTATTTTTTCCAGTTTGTCCTTTATCATTTAATTTTTATGTAGTTAAACCTATCAATTGTTTCCTTTATACAGAGTGACAATGACACAAACTCTTAAGCTGAGGTGGGGCTTGAGCAAAGTAAGGCTATGGAGACTTCTAGGAAAGGTTTGTGAAAACGGAGCCAGTAGTCCCATTGGAGCTGAAGAATTCATCGAAAGAGAGGCAAGACGAAGGGCTGATTTTAGCAAGTTCAGCTTGAGGCTGAAGCCCTGCATACTAGACTGAGGCATCCTCCGTTAGTCTGTGGGCAGCAGGGAGCCACTGAAACATCAGGCGGGGAGTTGTACCTTGAAAGACTGTTTGGGATTTCAAGCTGGGGCGTCTTCTGGACTTGACTAAAGTAAAGCCCTGCTCCATCTGAGGAGAGCTGGGGGTGTGTAGCTTTGGGGTTGTGTGGGGAAGCACAGACAACTGCCCAAATCAGCTGGTGATCGGTGAGGCAGAAGATAGCAGGCCACTCTTGTCCTGGGGAAGTGTTTTGGTTTCTTGTGGGCTATATAAAGGGGACTGGAGCAGTGGAAGCCTAAGGAAGGGAGACCAGGCACTAGGTTGCTAGTACTGAGAGCAGAGGCAGCCTAGCAGAGTGAGTGAGAGTGTGGGCTTTGCTGTTGGTCTGTGTCTGTGAGAATCCTGACTCCACCACTGCCATGCCTCAGTTTCCTCATCTGTAAAGTAACAGCGCCTATCTCTTAGTAAGTCCATGTAAGGGCCTAGCCCGTTACCTGGCATATAGTAAGTGCTCAGTGAATGTTAGTTACTCCTGGGGCGAAGAGGAGGCTGGGAAAGGTCACGGCGAGGCTACAGAGGCAGGATAAGCAGGCGTGACTAACTGGGTGTAGGGAAGAAACAGAAGAAGGTAGAATGAAAAGGGATCCCAGCATCTAATTGTTGAAGAAATGGTGGAAGCGGTAGCCGTTGGGAGGAGCAGAAGTTTCAGAAATATGTGCAGGTTCTCGTGTGAGGTTGTGGATTCATTAGGCGTATTTTCCTCCAGAGGAAAGGTGTGTGAGTTACTGTAGGACAACCAAACATTCTAAAACTGGCAGTTTTAGTTCATCCAATGCTTACATTTGGAAAATAAAGGAGGTTCTATAGACTGGCCCCTGGTACATTTCTCTCTGGTACATAATCTGAAATATTCATCTGTACTTTCTCAAAAGAATCATAATGAATTTTATTCATGTTTTGTACCCTTATTAAAAAATTAAATTATTTAGTTTTCTTAATAAATTCTAAATATAATATTTTGACATGGTAAACATAGGTATAGGTAAAAATAATTCAAGTGTGAGGAATAGGAAAAGAGCCAAGAATATTGGTTTAGATCAGTTAAGTTCTTACATAAGTTTATTAAGTTAAATTATTGTTTAAATTAAAAATTTTCTTGTAAAATAAAATCGTTTCCAAATATTGAATACTGTTCACATAAATGGTCTAGATTCTCTAGCTTTATATGAAAAGAAGGACTCTGCTCTGCTGGCAAAAAAAAAAAAAAAAGTCTGGAAATTGCATTGATCCGCCAGGTGAGGAGGGAAAAATTTGTGAATAAAATGTGCTCTCATTGCCATTAAGGTCAAGATCAATTTTCTGTGCCCAAATGGTTTATTTCAAATACAGTCTGAGCCTCTGTAACACCAAGAGACCAAGAACCAAAATATGAAACGGAGTCTTTACATTATATAAAAATGATGGCTTCGTTATATTATTGCTATTCAAAGGCACGGTTTTATAAGTATAACACTGTAGTGCTCAATTTTACTTATTTAATTTGTCATTTAAAAAGGCTACTCTGTAATGTATTTTCTACCAAGTATGTTGATGAAAGTGCTCAAGTCATTTTATTCATGTGGACAAAGGTAATTTATTGATTTTAAATTCTGGATTCTTTTAAGCATTTCTTGTGATAAACTAATTGTTTACATTCGTGTAGTGCACTGTGTAGTAGCCTCTGAATATACCTATAAGCACCAGCTAAAAACCCTATCATTTTGATTGAAAAATAGATGTCATAAGACAACAACTTAGAAAATCTTGGCCTCAAGGTCTATAAAAGAAGCAAAGATTCTCTAACCATGAATTTAAAAAGCACAATGCATTTACATAAAAGTGTGTTGTTGTTTTTTTTTTTTTTTAATTGGGGAATTGGGGGGATGGGAACAGTGCTGGGGAATTGGGGGAAAGGGAACAGACAAGTTGCTGTCCTTTTGTTCTTCAGTCTAGTTGTGGAGGACGTTGCTTCACTGGTCCAAGTTGGCACCATCATTGCGCTCTTCCCGGGCGAGGCAGATCAGTCGCCGGCTTCTGGACGGCCGTTCACTGTGGCTGCTGGCCACTCACGCTGGCTGCTGGCTGCACATGGTAGCCCATGGCAACCCACTGCCACAGGGGCTGCAGCCTACGCCGTCGCCAGCGACTCACAGCAGCCCATCTCCAGGTTGAGCTGCTGTTCAGCATCTTGGCTGTGGAGGGCAGTGTCACTGGCCCTCAAATGTGGGATCCGAACCGGGGCCCTCTGGCGTCCCAACCCAGTTCTCAACCATCGCGCCACTTGGCCGGCCCAAAAGTGTGTTTTTAATAACATTATATAGTATTTTTTACAGTGCTTTGAAGTTTCACCATGGCTTCCTATAAATTATTTTTGTTACAACAAATCTGTGAGGTAGCGTTAGTATCCGTATTTTCTTTCTTAAATTTATTATCCTTATGTTAGAGATGACAAAACAGAAGTTTGGAAAGAGTCCAAGATGTGCCCGGGGTAGAGCTGTCACGCATGCCCAGGTCTCTGGCTTTGGGTCCCTGGCTTGTCCCCTGTCAGAGTGGCCCTGCTCGGCATTTCTTCTCTAGTGGTCTCATTTTACAGAGGACTCCAGGACCTGAAGTCTCTGAGAATACTTTGGGGACTGTTAAGTGGTTCCTTTGCATAAAGATGAATGAAATGGCAGATGTTAAGGGCCTGTGCCCATGATTTTATTTATTTTTTTCATTTTTGGGCCTTAAAAATGGGGAGAGCAAGTTGGAAGTTTCTAATCCTTTACACGGCCTCAAAATTAGGTGCCAAGGATTTTCATGTAGTGGACTCACAGGAGTGACTGTTGTGGTATAATTGTGGATTTTGCCCTAAGTATTCTGGGTAGGTGAGGGTTTTTTTTGTTTTGTTTTTAAGTAACACCAAGTGGTGGTGGTGGGTGCTAGCTGGGAGACCCCAGTAAGATCCGCTTGCTACAAGTGCTGGTCTCAAAGAGAGACACAGCTTGAGCCTCAGATTGGGTATAATTCATCTTGGCTAGTCTGGGAATAGCCAGTATGCTGAATTGAGCTTGTATTCACAGTTATTATGATTGACAGAAAAAAAAAAGAGAATATCTATGAAAACTCCTAATCTATAGAACCTGTGACGCTAACGTCATTGAGCCTTTGTTTATCTGTTTATACATTGGGGATAAAAGATTTTACTTACCTCTGAGGGTGACAGGTCATTATGTGGAAATGTTTTGTCATCTGTAAAGTGATACAGAAACCTATGGCAATGTTATATTATCTAGTTCTAAGGTCTGTCTTATGATTGCAGCTGGTTAAAGAGAAAAGTCTGGGGTGAGAAGAGAGGGTAAATCAAAGAGGAAAGAGAAGGAGCGGAGACAGACAGACAATAAAAGAGAACGGGAAGGAAAAGAGCAGACAAGCAGAGGGGGAGAGGGGAAACGGTATCCACGTAAGGCAGCTGCAGACCGGCTCCCTGTCTCTTCAGTTGTCTTCTTGTTCCTGTCCCTGGCTTACTTTTACCTCCTGTTCCTGCCCTTTCTGCCTCTAACCCACCTTCCATAGCTGGGCTTTTCTCAGCCTTATCCCATGGTCTTCATTGGTTTAGGGTACTATGTCCTTAGACAATACAAAGGAAATTTTATTGCTGCTTTTTTATATTTTATATTATTAAAAAAATTTTTTTTACCTTATTTTCATAGACATACTTAGAAGTTTTTATATCAGCTAAAGTAATCATAATAGTTGTCTTTATTATAAAGATGAAGTCATAAATTTTTACTCTACTTTTTAAGTCTTTTCTGGTTAGATTATCATTTCACAGTGTACTCTGTGACATTCAGACTAACTCGTAGTTGTCTTGCTCTGGCCGACTGATGAATTCGTTAGGCCATCTATCTAATAGATATGTACATGTATATACAAACATATATGTACACACACACACACACACACACACACACACTTATAAATGACTTCTGAATGGAATATCCCCCCCAAAAACAACCTGCTTTGAAATGTCTTTTGGGAGGTGCTCTCTTTTCTCCTTTGTGTTTCTGTGAATATTTTGTGTTTTCCAGAGCTAAAATCCAGTGAGGTGCCTCAGGGCAGTGACATTGTGGCAGACCACCTCTTTGTGGCTCAGAGCTGTTGGTAGAGGCACGTCACACTTGGTGCTGGTTGGAAAGGAGCATAAGGAACAAAGAGAGGTAATGTGGCAGGGAAAGATGCATGATAATGTGATAAGAGAAAGGGAAGAGGTGAAGAGTCTGGCAAGTTATACCAAGGTGTGTGTGTGTGTTGGGAGGAACGTGTGGGAGGGAGTTCAGGGGATAAGGCCATTGTGAGGAGTGGAGGGAGCTTGTATGTAGCTCAGTACATTTCATTTACTGAAGGGTGGTACTGACCAGCGAGGGCGATGAGAGGAGAGCTCGGTGAGGGGGGTAGGGAAATGTGTTTTGTTGCAGGTGTTTTGTTTGTTTGTTACAGGATATTACTTTCTATAACCAACTGTAGGTAGTTGAATGTATTAGGGTTTAAATGAAATAATCCAGAAACAAAAACGGAAAGGAAAGGAAAGGAAGGAAAGGAAAGGAAAGGAAAGGAAGAAAGTTTTGCAGAAAGAAGAATGAACTTTGGGAAAGTCTCCCTCCTAAATGATTTAAAATAAGAACTTACTTTTATTTTTGTGGTGGTAAGGAGAGGGATAGAAAGACCCCTTTCAAGCGTGTTTGGAGGACACAGGATTTAAATCCTACCATTACTAAAAAGTAGCTAATATTGATTTCGTGCTTCTTACTTACAGACACTTTGCTAAGTGCTTTATGTACATTATTTCATTTCATTTTCACAACTGTTTGAAATGATACTCTTCTGCATACTTTACCTGTGGAGAAACTGAGGCATGAAGAGAATTAAGTGACTTTCCTAAGGTCATAGAATTCACAGGTGGCACAGCAGAATTCAAACCCAGGAGGAGGATTTCTAGAGCTTGGACTAAAAATCCTGAATCACTTTTGATATATTTGTCTCAAAGCAAAACAGACAAACAAACAAAAACCTCAGAAACTAGTTCAGCAGCACATTACGTTTGTACTTGCTTTGCTCTTGAGCTCGTAAGCTCAAGCTCATGAGTGAATTAGGTGACCCGGTGAGTGCGTTATCCAGTCAGCTGGCTTCTCTTTATTCTTTCTTGGTTTTATCTTGCCCTTTTTATTGTTTATTAGTTACCACAAGAATATTAATGATTAAAAATGGGGTTGGGGGTGGAGGGACCTAAATTCATTAGTTTATGATTTCTCAGTCTTGGTTTAGCTTCTCCATAGGTAAAGCAAAACTAGATCAAAATATTTCTCTGATGGCTGTTGCCATCCATGAATTGAAAGATAAATTTTGAATTCCTTAAAATTTAAAGTATATTAAAAAGATACAACTTGGGAAATATTGGATTGGTTCTTCATCAGCACCTGGAACGGTTATGTGATGTCTTCTTAATTCTGTCTTCTTTCAGAATTGTCAGCTGTTTACCTTAGTTAGCCAAGATCACAGGAATCTATAACAGACCTGTTTTCTGTTCTGTATTTCTTGCACAAGCAACATTTTAAATGTTGTGTTCATTAGCACTTTGCTGACCAAACATAGTCCACATTCATGCTTAAAGAAATCCATCTGCCCTAGCAATTCACGTATCCCTCTTTGCACCCTCACCTCTGAAATACCAGCTAGCCCTAAAGCTTGCCCACACTCGTTAGTGATGTCTGAAGAGTCAGATTAGCTTGTCTGTGAGGGAAGCACCTACAGCAGTCTTTGTTAGCTACATATCTCTGCCATTTCTAATCTTTGGGGAACAGTTTTACAGTCCTTTTTTCTGTATATAAAGAAGGATTTGGGGGCAGATCAGAGTACCAACTTTGCTCATTCATAGGCATCTTCACAGTAAACACACACGCACACACAGGCGTGGACCTACACATACACAAATACCAATAAAGATATGTAGGCACATTTATAGAAGCTTTAGTTTTTTTTCCTTAGTGATTGGTCACTCCGATCCTGGCTCAGGAACCAGTTTTATTTAGAGGGGATTCTACTGTTTCATTCATTACTTTCTTTATTCACTCATCAAATACACGGGAACTTTCTGTCCTTAGGGAGATTATAGCCAAGATGGGGGAGTCAGAAAATAATAAGAGAAGTAAATAAGAATGTGATATGTTAGATGAGAAAATTAAAGCTAAGGAGGAAAAACAGGCCTGGAAGGGGGTGGGGAATGTCAGAAGGTGGGAGCTGGTGAGGAAGGCCCCCCCACCCTGCCCCCCAAGCTGACTTTTGAATGAAGACTTGTAGGAGATGAGGGCGTGAGCTCTGCAGCCTCCTGGGGGAAGAGCTTTCCACACAGAAGCAACGATAAACACACAGGAGCCTGCCGCTGTACTTGAGTCACAGCAAGGGCGGGCAGTGTGTCTGGCCGGGACAGTAGAGGGAGGTGAGGAAAATGGGGGAGAGCAAGCCGGTAGAGTTTCATGGGCCTTTGTAAGGACTTGAGAGAAAAGGAACCTTTTGAAGGGTTTTGAGCCAAGGAGCAACACCATCTAATGTCTTCCCTTCTAAAGGATCGTTCTGGACTGCTGAATTGAGGATGAACTGGGGAGGAGGGGGCAGGGATGGGCGCAGGGAGCTGTTAGAAGGCAGTTGCAACAGTACAGTGGGCAAAGGATGCTGAGCTGGACCAGGGTGGTATCCCATTCTAATTTGTTGAAGACAACGTGTGTGTGTGTGTGTGTGTGTGTGTGTGTGTGTGTGTGTGAGAAAGAGAGAGAGAGAGGGAGAGAGAGAGAGAGAGGAAGAAGGAGGAAGAAGAGAAGGAGGAGGAGGAGGAGGAGAAGGAGGAGGAGGAGATGGAGAGAGAGAGGAGGGAGATAGGGAGTGACTGAAGGAGGGAAGGAGGGAGGGGGAGAAGTCAGGAAGACTTCAGGAGTTCTAAGCGACTGGGGAATGGAGTTGTCATTTATTGAGATGGGGACAACTGCAGGAAGAGGAGGTTGGGGCAGAGTGTCAGGAGCTCAGTCTAGGACATGTTAGGCTTGGGGGGACTGTGGGGCACATGTGGGGATTTCTAGTAGGCAGTTGGATGCAAAGTGGAATTCAGGGGAGAGGTCTGGGCTGGGATATAAATGTGGGTGTTATCTGCATGTAAATGTTATCATAAGGAACGAGTGTGGTTAGAAGTTCTTGGGAATTCACCTAAGGTATGCAGGAGCAGCATGCGATTATGAAAAAATTACTGGGTTGCGTGTTGGGAGGTTTGTGTGACTTGAACAGATCTCTATTTTCAGACTCAACTTTCTTGTCTGTAGAATGGGAAAGTAAATAGCCGAAGACATCCCTTTTTTGGACTAGCTGCTCTCTAGGGCTCTGGTCATCTCTAAAATATAAAGTCTAATGTTTCTGATTTTTTTCATTTTGGCAGTGGATAAACTCAGATGCTTTAATCTCAGTTCAGTAAGATTATTTCTGAGAGCAACTGCTGAATATGTCATCTGTGTATGACTAGTCACAGATACTGCTTCTGACCCTGGTCTTCTATTTGTCTAAACATGAGCTCTGACACAAAGCACGCGTGCGCGTGCACACACACGCACACATGACACATTCACTGAAATCAGAAACACATTGAGATCTCACCAGTATGTGCTCTCTGGTGGGAAGGGAGATGGTTGGGTGGCAGAGAGAACCATGAATGGTAGAAAACTACCCATGAGACTGCTTCATTTGTGTTGTCCAGAAGCATCTGTGTACACATAGATTTTCTTTAAACTTGCAGGAAGTCAGTCACAAACCAGACCTTAACTCCTATGTCAGTAATCTCAGCCCATGGATCTTACTGTCTTTTCTGGAAATAGTAGAAGCCATGGACCAAATCTACAAAAGACTTAAAAAGTTTCAGGCACAGGGATTGGCACTGGGTCCTGTTAGTTTTAGAAGGACTAATATACACCCCATGAATTCCCAGTGAAAAGTAAGCTATTCTCAGGGGAGGGGACTATTTATTGAGTACTTCATCCCTGTGGGCACGGCCGGGTGCTTATTGTGCATTATCTTGATTTAATCTATATGAACGTGGTGAGGTAGACACCATTCTATCCATTGTCTGGGTGAGGACCCGAGGCACAAGTAGCTTGAATTCCTGGCCTTGGGTCAGATCAGTAGGGCTGTTCATTGAGGCAGTAGGAGTCAGACAGCTCTCCGGGGCCTCAGAGCCCATGTTGGCCCGTTACACACATGGTGGTGTGAGCTGTGCAGGACAGGAAGCCAGATTTAGGAGAGGTGGGGTCTGCTAGGGGAGTCTGAAGGGCTCAAGTCTGTGGTTCCAGTGTTTCCGATGCTTCGGGGACAACTGGGCTATGTGGTATCCTTCAGACTATTACTAGTGCTTTTTAAACCCACATTAAGGTATATATTTTGCCTTCAAGCGGATTTTCTGAAGATTTAATGTATTTTTCTCTGTCATACAAACATGTGAGCATTACTTAGCCAACAATCCAGGAATGACTGTGAAATCTAAAAAGCCCCATCTGAAAATATTCAAATATGTACAAAGCTAATACAGGGGCATTTAGGAGAGGGAGCCCTTGTAAGGGAGTACAGAGGGCCCGGGATGAAAGTGAGATGAGCAGGCATCACACCAAAGCCCTGGTCTGTGTGTGTGTGCGCGCGCGTGTTTGTGTGCGTGTGTGCGTGTGTGTGCAATACAAGATAACTATGAAGGTTGACTTAGACATGTGGCAGTGCTTTATGATGTGTTACACACACAGAAAGGACTGCTGTTATGATGGACTCAACCCTCTTAGAATTAGATAACTTTTTATTATAGTTACAAACCAGGGACTCATTCTTCTAGTTTCAATCTCTGAGATAATTATTGTAACGCCAGCCATTTCTGTTGAGCAAACTGTATATAAAAAGAATAATTTGTTTTTCTTCGTGTATTAATTTTCTTCTTGAGTGATGAGAAAAACTTGAAAAAATATTTTTTTACTTGAGACAGATTTCAATGTAGTGCTCTCTCTCCCTCCCTCCTCCTAACTCGAGTGACTGAATTCCATAGATATTTCCAATGAGAATGGCTTGATGAAGCCAAGGTAAACAGCCCAGTGGTCCTACCATTACACTGCAGCATGAGTCATTTGTTCGCTCCTATACAATGCCAGTGTTCTTCCTTGCTTTATGGCAGATGTCTTAGTCTCCTGTTACCTGTGTTATGCTCCCAGTTCTCAATATGAAGTGTTAATCTTCTCTGTGGCTTAGAGACTCCCAAGACACCAAGAACATCCATTCACCGCCCTTCCCCCTCTTTTCTTTTCATATTCCTCTTTGACTGTCATTTCTAAGCACAAGTTGTAAAGTTGCCAAGACATTTCTCTTTTAACACTCCAGTGATCCTATTCTTTTTTATCTTGGTCCAGGACAACAGAGCTTGCCATCTACAGCTTCATCCTTCGCGTCGACCTCCTTTGCAAACCTGCATTGACATTTTAGCAGTTTTAGTGTCTTAAATCTTCACTAATAACCTCTTTCGGGAGAAGATGCAAACATATTTTTTTTTCAGTCTAACACACTTTCATATCTTCTCCTTGTTAACCAAGCTTCAATCCAAAGATTGTGGCATATCAGTATGCTTCCTAATTTAAAAGTTTTGAAAACTAGCCCAAAGAAGAGATCTTTCTCATAAGATTATTTTTCATTATACCCAAAATCATTCTTTGAGGATATACTTTTATGTCATGCTGATTAAAATATTTTCTTGTTGTGTTTCTCAAATTCTGTTTGGCTCTATCCTGGCCTTTTCTTTCCATTACAGGCCATTCAGCAATATTGTTACGTTTTTCCCCTTATTAAACACTTCTAACGTTAAAGTCAGTTATATCAGGGTCTCATGCCATTAGGGAATTGCTTCATTTCAGGTGGTGGCTCTTCTAGACATTAGGAGGGTGACTCTGTTGAATGACAACAGCAAATTAAGTAGAATGGATGCTGCAACTGAATTTTTTAATGTGTCCAAGGGACCACTGGGGACGTAACACTTTATTGTCTGTGTAGACGGCAGATCCAGCAGTAGCTAGAGGGTAAATTAACATGGGAAAACCCTGATGCCATCCAAACATATTAAATGCTGGATATAATAATATGACAGAAAAAAATTTAAAGTTATTAATAGTTGAGCAAACTAGGGGATCTCTTTAAGTGCCAGAAACAAAAAAAGACCTAAAGACATAGTAGTTAGAAAGAATAGAAGCTACAGTGGCCCATAGGGGTATCTGGACCTAACATATACCTTAGGAGCTGAGATTTTTAACTCTGAATCAAAGATTCAGGTCTCTGAACAAAGAAAGACAGACCTGAACTCCCAGCATGAGGCCCAAAGCTGAAATGGGGTTTCCTGTTCCTGCATGAGTACCAGAAAATCTCTGCCCATCAGATCTGACATGTGACATGGAAGCAGGCTTCTTGCCCTGGTTCTCGGGTAAGAAAATAGGTCACCTGAGAGAAATAGAAGCTAAAGCCTGCTGTACCTGTAGGTAGGGGCCTGAATCTGTACCAATCACAGCCTGAGCCAGCCTGAGCCAAGGATGCGGCAAAAGCACTATCCTACATCTAATAGGAGTTCCAGAAGGAGGGGGTGTAGCAAATGAGGCAGAGAGTCAAAGGGGTAATTCCTGAGAATTTTTTAGAATTGGAAAATGTTTTGAGTCCTTAGGTTGAAAATGCACGTGAATATCACTGACTAGGGTTAACTTGGATGGTATAGAATTACAGGAATGACCAAGTCATGTCCATTTGTCTGCTGCTGGGGAAATAATCTTAGGTTCTAGCAGAAAGACATTTGATTATTTTTAGTCATTTTTAATTTCTAGAGAAAGGAATTCAATAACTTCTTGGTAATATATTCATACATCTCATAAAAATGCCATAGGGTCATAAGAGATTTTGAGCTGGAAAACATTTTGTATGCCATTAAATCTACTTGTGTTTTGTTGTGGTTTATTAAATTAAGGTCCAGAAAAATTGGCTGGATTACTCAAGGTCTTATGGCTATGGAAAGATAGGACTGGAATCCAGTTAAGATTAAATTACATAATATGCTCTTGGAAAAATAGAATGGCTGGATACCGTTAAGGTGTGAACACCAGGCCACAGCTGCTGGCTGGTATCCTTTCCTGTGATTGGTGAGCAGAATAGCCTGCCGTTAGCTAAAACCTCTTTGATAAATGATAGCCCTTGGCTTTTTCTTCATCTAAAAAAGCTTTTTTTCTTGTTCACAATCTTGCTATTAATAATTGTGTTTTCTGAGGTGTTTGAAATGACTGTCCTTTTCTTTTAAAAAAAATCAACATAAAATATACATGGAAACATTTACTTCTGTCTTGTGCTTCTGAAATATTGAAAATTTATCTAGATTAACTCCTCATCATTTCTGTTTTAGTTTACCAGAACACAAAATTGGTTCTTGCTCATTCAGATTTAAGCACTTTGATAATCTAATTATAAAATCTATTTATGTTATAGTAATTTTATGTCTAATTGTTCATTTTATATGTTTCATGCTAGAACTTGGTTTCAAGAGTACTGGGGAATTCTGGTATCTCATGTGTATTTTGTTCTGTACCAGTTCAGACCTTAATTCAGATAGCCTACAGTTGGAAAACGATTGTCAGTGGATTACCAGAAAGGATGTATGAAGAATATCCTTTTTTCCCTGTAAAGGAAAGTGAAAATAAATAACTCACACACACTCATGTGTACACACACACACACACACACACACACACACACACACACACACACACACTCACACTCACAGTATTCTCTTCCAAAGTGGTTAGGTGCCTATCACCATAGCATACTAGGCAACTGTATTTAATGACCAGAGAGACAAAAGTAGGATATGAATTAAATAAGTCTGGTGGGTTTTGATCATTTATTTTTACCAAAACAAATTCACTATAGCTGCTAGTTAACATTACATTCTCATTTGATATTTAGATTGGCATATTTAATATTCCTTATGAAATTCTCTCTGTATGTGTATTTTTCCCCAACCAGGGCCTTGAAAATATCAGCACTGCCCAAACATGATTTGTCAAGAGCACATTCAAACTGCTTTTAGTGAAGCTGTGGCGGACTGAACGCTGCTCGTGACTGAATTGCGTTGAGTTAGTTTCCCCGAGTCCTGCTGACGCTCTGTGCAGACAGTGCAATAAGCTGTGCGTGTGGGCTCAAAACCAAGCAAAAAATGATAACCTTTTAAATCATTACTGTGAGCTTTTCGTAGGGCAA
>NW_017731586.1:425514-429078 GCF_001890085.2 Hipposideros armiger
TAAAAGTAATAGTTGAGGTTAAGTTTGCATCATCTTAATAAAGTGAAAGGACCTTAGTGATAACTTTACCTTGATTTTTCATTTTTAGGTGCTCTTTGATTCTTTCGGTAGATATTATTCAACATCTATTATGTGCTCAACACTGGAGTAGCAGTCAACAATGAGTAGGATTGTCACAATTTCATGAAGCTTACGGTTTATTGAGGGATTTAGAGACTGAACAAGCAATTACTCGAATGTGTAATTATTGGTATTTACAATATGGTAAGTTCTAGGCAGGAGAAGCATGAGATTTTCTGGGAATATTTAATGGAACTTGCAGCCTGGTCAGGGGAGGATTAGGGAAGCTTCTTTGAAGAAAAGCAATTATGATGTGACTTGCAGGCAGAGTAACATTTGACCAGGGGAAGCACTGAAGGAAAAGCATTCTGGGTAGGGGTTACCACTCACAAAAGCCTTAAGGCCTGTGAGTCTCTGGGAGGGAGGTAAATGAACCAGATGTGAAGTCCGAAGTAATATGACAGATGAGAACTGCTTTTCTCTAAGCAGAATCAGTCCTGTAATTTCAGTTTGTAATAATGGATTCTGAGTATTCATGATTAAGACTGATCCTAGGTAAAGGAATAATATTACAAGATTTCTTTAGCAGGGTTGGAAGTGGGGGAAGAACTTTGTCACATCAGTCAGGTTTGTCCTGCTGTACTTTCCCCTGGTCAGTCTTTGGAGAATCCCCCACCACCATAAGCTCTCCTGATATTTGACAGAGATTTTTGCTGTTTGCAGCTTACCTTCTCTTTCTGTGAGTGTGCTTAACTGTTATAATTGTAATTCTGTTTTGGGGGTGAGCTAGCGGCACTGCTAGGTGAAGCTATAAGCAGATCCATAGGTTTAAAACATATCTGGGGGCTGGAACTTTGACTTCTCAGGGAACAGCCATGGGGAACTCTTTCTCCATGGCTTTAGTAAAGAAGTTACAGGTCCTGTTATCTCAAACTGAATTAAGCATGAGGCCATTTCCATCACCCAAAGTTCCACTAGTGTTGGGGTCCTCAGTGTTTATTTGCTCATTCAATATTTGCTCAAACGCCAGAGGAGAGTACTTAAATGTCCCCATGTATGGCACACCTTGCCACACTGGAAGCCAACTCAGACCCTTAACTGAGAACCTGCAAATCTGTACCAGTCAGGGATTCATCTTCAAGAGACAGAGGCATAAGTTTACCACACCTGGTTTTCTACATCCTCATTTGCAAGATGGGCACCAAAGTTCCCTCAGTCTCCTTCTCAGCTCTGAATAGCATTACCACAAGTGAGAATTCTGGCGTTCGTTGATGGTCATCCTGTAATCCTAACACTGTCAATTCCTGACTTAAATCATCCTAACGTGAACTGGACTTGGCTGTTTCTGGGCCTCCAAGTCTTGCTCTGCCACCCCTTGGCAGAGGTCCAGCTGCAGTGTTTATCCCTGGGAGAACATGTTGTCAGAGCATGCTTCCGGTCTGCTCATGAAGATAGAGAATCTCAGTCACTGCCCACCCACTGTCTGCCACACTCTCGTAATTCTTAGCAGAAAATCAGTTATTATTAAGGGTTATTAATTAATTTACTAGTAAGAATGACTTCCATTAATAGTATTAAAACTACATGGTCACTGGTCTAACCTACCATAGTTTTACCTCCAATCTCTTGCTGTACGAGTTTTTCAAGTTTCTGGAGACAGTTGGTCCATTCCAAGAGTTCCAATGCCTGCTTGATCATGAGACCCACAGCAGCCATCAAATTCCCAGGGTCTGGTCTTGGCTAGGGGGTGGCATTGAAGCCTTAAACTAGTCTGACAAGGTCCAACATTATCTTGCTATCCAGAAAGGATTCTGAATTTTAAAGAAACTGTTGTCTATGGGAATGGTGATGAAATTAGTAACGGTGGTCAGGATGGAAATGTGTTTTTGGGTCAGGGCTCCTTTCACAACTTTTTAAAAATTAATCTTTATTAAATTTATTGGGGTAATATTGATTAGTAAAATTATATAGTTTTAAGTGTACATTTCTATAATACATCATCTGTATATTGCATTGTGTGTTCACCACCCAGAGTCAGTTCTCCTTCTATCATCATGTATTCGATCCCCTTTACCGCCTTCTACCACCCACCCCTTACCCTCTGGTAACCACTAAACTGTTCCTATGAGTTTTTGTTTCTTTGTTTGTCTTGCTCATTTGTTGCTTTCAGCCTTATATCCCACATATGAATGAAGTCATATGGTTCTTGACTTTTCTGTCTGATTTATTTTGCTTAGCATGATAATCTCAAGATCCATCCATGTTGTCACAAATGGCACTATTTCACCTTTTCTTATGGCCAAGTAATATTCCATTTTATCTATCTATCTATCTATATCTATATATCTATATATCTATATATCTATATATATATATATCACATCATCTTTATCCAGTCAACTATCGAAGTTTGATTGTTTGGTTGGTTGAACAAACTTTGTTGTTTCCATGTCTTGGCCACCGCGAATAATGCGGCAATGAACATGGGGATGCATATATCTGTATGGCGAAATAGTTTCAGTTTTTTTTGGGTAGATACCCAGAAGAGGGATTGCTGGGTCATATGGTAATTCCATTCTGAAGTTTTTGAGGAACCTCCATACTGTTTTCCATAGCGGCTGTACTAGTTTACATTCCACCAGCAGTGTATGAGGGTTCCTTTTTCTCCACAGCCTCTCCAGCACTTGTTATTACTTGTCTTGCTGATGATAGCCATCCTAACAAGTGTGACGTGGTATGTCATTGTGGTTTTGACTTGTATTTCCCTAATAGGTAGTGAAGTGGAGCATTTTTTCATATATCTGTTGGTTGTTTGTATGTCTCTGTGGGAGAATTGTCTGTTCAGGTCCTCTGGCCAATTTTTAACTGGATTGATTTTTTGTTGTTGTTGTTGTTGAATTGTATGAGTTCTTTATTTATTTTGGATATTAGTCCCTTTTTGAGGCGTTGTTTGCAAATATATTCTCCCATTCGGTGGGTTGCCTTTTTGTTTTGATGGTTTCTTTTGCTGTGCAGAAGCTTTTTTAGTTTGATATGGTCCCATTCATTTATTTTTGCTTTTACTTCCCTTGCCTATGAAGTTAAATTTATAAAATCCTCTCTAAGACCTAGGTCCATAAGTTTAGTACCTATGGTTTCTTCTATGCATTTTATTGTTTCAGGTCTTATATTTAGGTCTTTGATTCATTTTGAGTTAATTTTGGTATATGGTGACAGATAGTCTAGTTTCATTCTTTTGCACATAGCTTCCCAATTTTCCCAGCACCATTTATTGAAGAGGCTTTTTTTTTCTCCATTGTATGTTTTTGTTCCTTTGCGGAAAATTATCTGCCTATATATATGTGGCTTATTTGTGGGTTTTCAGTTCTATTCCATTGGTCTATGTGTCTATTTTTCTGTCAATACCATTTTGATTATTGTTGTCTTATAGTATAAATTGAAGTCAAGGGTGTGATACCTCCAGCCTTGTTATTTTTTTCTTAGGATTGCTTTGTTTATTTGGGA
>NW_017731586.1:435856-441778 GCF_001890085.2 Hipposideros armiger
CTGGGTGCTCCTGCTGGGATCATCTGGGAAAGATGGGGGTGGGGTGGGCTGGAAGAGGCTGCTGGTATGTTTGTGTCTTTGTTCACCTCTGTGTAATGGCAACTGCCAGATCACAGCTGCCTCACACCTGTAGCTCTTCCATTGTCACTGGAATTAGCCTTATTGTGCATCTGCTGCTCAGGAGCTCTCTCTAGTTCCCAGGGCTGTAGATATTCTGCTCTTTAGTCCTACACTGCTACCATTTTTTCTGGGTCCCTCTGTTAACACTAGGAGTGTGCGGGGGGGCTAGCTCTAGGAGGGTGGGGGGAGCAGCCAGTCTCTGTAGCTTTGTTTTGTGCCTGGAAGTGAGGGCTGCTAGGTCACAGTTGTCACATTTCTGTATTCGGTCTTTGCCCCAAGGTCTCTTCTCTGATCCTGGGTTCAGCCGGTTTATATGCTGATCACTCAGGCTAGAGTGACCACAGAGAGTGTACCTGCAGCCTGAATCCTCCCCTCTCCTGGGATCACCGTGAGCTCCGGCTGCATTGGCAGCCCCCATCTCTGCACTGCTCCCTTCCCTCCTCCCCTGTTCACCCGGATTCGCCCACCTTCAGATGTTTTGATGCAAGGATATCTCAGAAGTGTTTGGATGTTGCATAGGGAATTGCATGTTAAATTATAGCTGTTCAACTTGTAACTTCAAGGGGAGAGATCAAGAGGGACTCCTCATGCCCTCATGTTTCTGAAGTCACCATCCTATCACATTTTTAATCTAAATTGTGCTCAGTGCTATCTTATCTACAACCTGGTACCCACCCCTCTATTATCTGTCATGACCAAGGTTAAACCTGCTTTCTCTCTAGCAAAAGAGAAGACTTTCTCTTTTGAAAGGGGAAAATTAGGATTGCAATGGTATGATTCTTCTCATCCCGTGACGTATTATTGTATTCAATTTAGAAGAAAGTATCATCATAAATAAATAATATTAAGTGTGCAGTTATTACTGGCCAGGTCTGTACAGTGGTACTAAAAAATGTAAATCTGTTTCTTTGAGTTTTTATTCTCAAAACAACCAGTTTCTGTTCTGTTAATTAAGACAAAGCAGTGGTTCTCCAAATTTAGCATTTTTAAGAATTATTTGGACTACCTATTAAGCATGAATATTCTCCACATTGTCGTCCCTGTCATTCCCACTTAGTGCCTGGAGTTCTGTTTTCTTAGATCTTGGGAAGTGTTAAAAATCTGCATTACTACCAAGTCCCCCAGGTCATTCCTATATAGGATGTATTCTGTAGACCACACTTTGAGAGTCACTGGGTTAAGAAATGTATTCCTTAATAAGTGTTACATATACAAATCTAGTTTTTGGTTTTTAGAATATGAGGCGTGATCAAACAATACAGTGAATGTTTAAATTAAAATAATTTATTATAGTAAAAGACACATTGCCCTTAATCTCCCTCAAAATACTCCCCTCACTTCAAACACACTTATCCCATCATTCTTGTCACGGTCTGAAGCAGTTCTGGAAGTCCTCTTTCGTGAGTGTCTTTAGTTGCACTGTCATGGCTGCCTCAATGTCCTGCATCATTTTGACTTTGGGGAAGAGCCAGAAGTCACANCTTTGTTGCATTAACTTTTCGTATTGTCTTTTCTCTATTTCATTTAATTCTGCTCTAATCTTTATTAGTCCCTTCCTTCTGCTGACTTGGAGTTTCATTTGTTCTTCCTTTTCTAGTTCTTTAAGGTGTTATGTTTATTTATTTGGGACTTTTCTTGTTTCTTGAGATAGGCCTGTAATGATATAAATTTTCCTCTTAATACTACTTTTGCAGTATCCCAACAATTTTGATACAATATATTTTATTCTCATTTGGTTTTACGTGTCTTTTGATCTCTCCTTTTATTTCTTCTTTGACCCAGTTCTTTAGTAGCATGTTGTTTAATTTCCACATATTTGTGGTTTTTCCTGCTTGCTTTTTGCAGTTGATCTCCAATTTCAAAGCATTGTGGTCAGAGAATATGATGATGTGATTTCAATCTTCTTAGGCTAGCTTTGTATTCCAACATGTGGCCTATCCTTGAGAATGTTCCATGTGCACCAGAAAAGAATGTATAGTCTGGTGTTCTAGGATGAAAGGCTCTGTAAATGTCAATTATGTCCATTTGGCCTAATGTGTCATTTAAGGCTGATATTTCCTTATTGATTTTCTGTTTGGATGATCTATCCTTAGATGACAATGGTGTATTCAGGTCCTGTATTATAATTATGTTTTTGTCAGTTTCTCCCTTTAGTTCTGTTAGTGGTTGCTTTGTGTATTGTGGTCCTCTCTGATTGGGGGCATAAATATTGATAAGTGTTATGTCTTCTTATTGTATTGTCCCCTTTATCATTATGAAATGTCCATCTTTGTCTCTTGTTAACCCTTTTTATCCTGAATCTGTTTTGTCAGATATAAGCGTGGCTACACCCACTTTTCTCTGGATGGAATGTGCTAGGAGTCTTGTTTTCCACCCTTTCACTTTGAGCCTATATTTGTCCTTGCTGCTGAGATGTGTCTCTTGAAGGCAGCATATGGTTGGGTTTTGTTTTTTTATTCAATCTGCTACTCATTGCTTTTTTTATTGGTGAGTTCAGTCCATTTACGTTTAAGGTGATAATTGATACATGAGGATATCCTATAGCCATTTTATCTTTTGTTTTCTGGTAGCTCGGTNTATATATATTTATATATATATTTTTTAAGCTGAGCCATCCTGCCACCTATTGGTAGCTCAGCGGCTGCTCAGCTCGGGCCTGGAATCGAACCGCTGTTGCTCAGAGCTCAGACTCTTGAGTGAGCTCTTAACCAACTGAGCCACTCGGCCAGCCCTCATAGGGCAATATTTTAACTTACACAGTAAACTGTTTGCAATAAATGTGTTTAGAATACTCTCAAGAGTTTGTCTTTCTTTGGAAGCTTTTTCTGGCCCTGATTTTCCCCCTGCCTTGGCAGTCAACAGGAATCTTGCTTGGATCAACACACAGGATGAGAATGAGACAGGGAGAACCAGGTCTTCGTAATTGGTCCCCACCAGAAGGCCCACTGGCTATGACATCATAGAAGAGTGGGACTTCATCTAATGAGGGGTTAGCAGGGGGAAACACCTTTTAATAGGCCAGAGCTCATTTCCATGTTCTTTAAAATACCATTTTCTTCAGTAAGATGAAATTTGAAGATGGATTTCTTTTTTCAAAAAATAAAAAGCACAAATATTTTTCATCCACTGAGCAAGACACTGTGGTATTGCTCCGCATACTTACTGTTTAAACAATATAATGATTTAGAAAATTTTTCTAGGTGGGTACTAGACCAGTCGGGGGGAATCACTTCAAAAATTATATAAATGTCTTACCACCATGCTGTACACCTGAAACTAATATAAAATAAGGTTGAATGTCAACTGTAATTGAAAAATATAAATTAAAAATATTGTTCCTGAACTCTTGAATGTGAACAGAAACTGTGCACACTTTTTAAGTGTATGAGTATATCTCCCTAGTGCTTTACATGGAAGATACTGGTTCTTCATGTCTCCATTTACTTCATACAGATTTGTGCATTGGTGTCATTTCTGGTGACATATTTTAAGACCCCAGAGAGTCTTATAGTGTCAAGTTTACATCAGAAGAGAGAGAGAAACACAGAGACACAGAGAAAGTATGTTTAAAGAAAGGTTTATAGAAAGAAATATATCAGGAGAAATATTTATTTTAGTTGAAAACTGGAAAGGGCTAAGAGCAAGTTGTCAGCTTACAATTGCTTAAGTACCAAAGAGTAAAATTTTAAATGAATTTACCTGAAAATGAGTATTGTACAATGCGTTAGCAAAATCAAGAATCATAGGGAGTTGTATGTAACAACACACTTTAAAAAAAGTTTCTTATATTTTCTGACTTCACAAAGAGACTGTAGGATATGAAGAATATTAAGGTTCTCACTGACTCTTGTGCTCAACCTTTTACTGCCTGAAAGTTCATCAGATTAACAAAATCAAAACATATCGGAATAGCAACAAAACCACTGGTTTTACACAAGACCTAAAAAGCAATAAATAGCAAAATATAAATTATTATTATTTTTTTTTAGGATTAACTTGACAGTTACAATGAAAAGATGTTTGACTGCCAAATAGGAACTGGTGTTTGAATGTGAATATAAGTCCATTAGACTTTTAAATTTAAAGCCTCAAAAGTTAAATAAGCCCCAGAACATAGATGCTTGTGAGAGCTAAATCACATAAAAAAAACAATAGAGGATATAATGAAAATGTTTTCATAGTAAGGAGGAGTGTTGGAAGATTTGCCAAAAGCTCAGGCTAAATACTAGAGTGAAAGGAATGTCTCCTTACTGCAGGCTGCTGTAGAAAAAACTGAGATGAGTGTAACTCCCACCATGCCAAGTGTGCCTTATTAGGACTATGATTTAGTGATATATGCAATATCCAAGGCAGTAATTACATAATGATAAAGCAATTACAAGATTTAAATTAAAGAACATAGTATTTATTTCCCCTCAAAAATACCATGTTTTCCCTCTAGGATATTATTCCTCCCTCTCTATTTCATTTAGATATAATCCAAAGACGATGTATTGAAATAGATGTTATTTGCTCATTGTTACAGGTACTTGACTATTAACAGTTGGTAAGCTGATAAATGAGTTGGTGTAAGTAGTATCAGATTTCTAATAGATCTGATTGTTGGTTGACTCAGGAGAGGACAAGGGAACTCACGGGTTTAAAAAAATCAGCTGCAATTATAGTGACAGAGCATTGGAGATTCTGATTTTGCTGAACAACATTTCAACATTATTTACCCAAGTTTATGTTTTCAGTAATGTTGCAGCAGTCTCTTTAATACAGAAACAGGAATAGATTATCTTGACAGTATACAATGTAGGGAAAGAAATATTCTCTTGAAAACTATTCTCTAAATCCAAAATCACTTAATAAAGAATCTGTAAGTAAAAAAAAAATAGTGCATAATTTTTCTTGATAGTAGAAGACACTAGGGAATACCTTTAAATAACTGAATAGGACAGATGTTAAAATAATTTAGTAATATTTGATGCCTGAAATGTTTGGTATTTATTTTAAAAGTTTATGTGATTGCATTAATATGAGGCAAACTCTCAGGAGTCACTTTAAAAACCATATCTAGATTTAGCGTTTTATATGCCTACTTTTGGATAACTATAATAAATTCATGCTGCGAATTTCTTTCATATTTTAGTTAATCATGAAGTAATTTATTAGTTTTACTTTTCTATACATTTACTTTTCCATACATTTCTCTTCTGTAGAGTATGGTATATTTTATAGAGTCTTAGTAAATTATAGTGTTAATTATTTTAAATTTGGCTATATCTTGAGAACATGATTTCCTTTAAAACATATGTGCTAAAAACTTGCTATAAGTTGCTTTGTTTAGCATTTTGATACAGAAGTTCTGGGCATTTACTGTGCATCTTACAGCTAAATGTTGGATATAGAGCATATGAGAGGTGCAGAGGAGAAAATAAAATGTTCTTTTCAAATTTATATTCTTAAAATTCCACACTAGTTAACTTGTCCACTAACAATGAAAGGAAGGGTCATAATCTAGAATATCATTGCCCTCTTCCTCACATGTGAACAGGCTAGTCCCCGATTTGGCTTTTGAACTATGATCTTGGGGAAATTGCTTTTCACTCAGTGGACATTTCTGATTATAAATAATACTGTCCATTTTGTATTTTTCAAACTAGGCATTTTGAGAATTACAACTTATTAAACTGAAAAATGCTCAAATTATGAAAAAAATCAATTGTGGGATGAAGGAAGTTAAAAAAATATACACATATATACACTGATTATATAAAGAAGGAAATGTGTGTATGTATACACACACACACACACACA
>NW_017731586.1:442453-469052 GCF_001890085.2 Hipposideros armiger
CTGGCCCTCATATGTGGGATCCGAACCGGGGCCCTCTGGCGTCCCAAGCCAGTTCTTAACCATCGCGCCACTCGGCCGGCCCTTATTGAATATTCTTAATGCATTAATGATTATACTGGTCATGACATTAACAGTTCTCTGTATTAATATACATGTAGATATACTTGCGTATGCAATTACGTATATCTGTTCTGAAGTTGTTTTTACTTGATGAAAGGTACTGTTATTCATCTGATGAAAATGGCCATATTTTATACTTTATTCTTTGCAGTAGTTTTGTTATCGATAGATAGATACAGATACACAGAAATAAATAATTTATTTTGAGAAGAAAAAGGCAATATGCTAAAAATCTACATCAGTTTGGAAAAAGTTAGAAGTATCAGAGGAACAAGTGCCGTATTAACTGTAACTCTCCTAAATAACATTGACATTGTAAAAAATAACATTTAATAATGCATAATATATAATAATTTCTCATGCTCTTCTATTATGTCCATGAGTCAAATTGCAGCTTCACTGGGAAAGTTAATTTTTGTAGTTTATGAATGGAATATTTCTGTTGTAATGCATGATATTTTACTACATCCCTGTATTTGTTTTCTAGGGCTGCTATAAGGAAGTACCATACATGAGGTGGCTTAAAACAACAGAAATGTATTGTCACACAGTTCTGGAGGCTAGAAGGCTGAGGTCCCCAGGGCAGGGTTGGTTCCTCCTGAGGGCCGTGAGGGAAGGGTCTGTTCCAGGCCTCTCCCCTCGGCTGGTGGTTGGCCATCTTCTCCATGTGTTATTTCACACTGTCCTTCCCTTACGCCTGACTCTGTGTCCGGATTTCCCCTTTTTGTAAGGGCACCGGCCAGATTTTATCAGGGCCCACACTAATGACCTTATTTTAACTTGATTACCTCTGTGCAGACCTGATTCCCTAACGAGGTCACATTCTGAGGTACTGGGGGTTAGGACTGCAACATATGATTTTTTGGGGGGAGGGAATGCACAGATCAACCCATAACAGTCACCATTGTTTTGAGTTTGATGCACAAAGGTGCTTCCCTGATGATGTTAAAGGAACTGAATAGCATCTTATAAGATATGATGAGTCTTATAAGATATGCTGAGTCTTATAAGATATTATGAGTCATAGTTAATTTTTTTGAGATTTCTGAGTGATAGCATATATGTAAGAATAAAACAGTATGGCTATTATTGAATTTTTAAATAGCATTACTTTTAAGATGCCTGAGAGGACTTGGAATGAATGAATTCGTTTGGAGGGGTTATTATTCTATTTCCACAGCTAGTGTTTAGAAGATTTACTGGACTAACATGCAAGCATGAAAACTTTGTATTATCTAAATTGCCTTTAGCATACCCCTTACATTTGTCTAGGGGAGTTCATTAAAGCCAGATATTTAGTAAGTTTCTACAAAAAAATTCATCATGGATGAAAGGCAGTCACATCCCACAAGCACTTACTTCACTTACTGTGAGTGTTTTTGTTTTCTTCTTCTCTATTTGCATGTGAGATAAATGTGTTGAGAATTTCATCAAACGCTTAATACACCACAATTTCCTCTAATGTACAGATCACTATGGAACCAACATTCTCAGATATTATGTATCAACTCTATTGTTATTCAGTTGTAAGAGACATAGTAAAGTGTAATAATTTCAAGAGACTAGAAGCACTAGCATTAAATATTAAACATTTAAATGAGGAAGCACTGATTAATTCATAATATTCTGAGCAGCTCATGAATGTTTAATACCCGTATATTGCCTTGATTGGATATTATTTAACTGGAACCATGGTCACCGTAGGACTACTTAGTTACCATTTTTTATATGTTGGCCCAGTTTACAAAATGATTCATAGGTATATATTATTGTGAACTCACAATTTTATCACTGTTTCACAAACTAGAGCAGAATGAAAAATTAAAGGTTAACAATATCTGTTAAACATTTTAAACCATAGTTATCTTTAAAAGTAATAGTTGAGGTTAAGTTTGCATCATCTTAATAAAGTGAAAGGACCTTAGTGATAACTTTACCTTGATTTTTCATTTTTAGGTGCTCTTTGATTCTTTCGGTAGATATTATTCAACATCTATTATGTGCTCAACACTGGAGTAGCAGTCAACAATGAGTAGGATTGTCACAATTTCATGAAGCTTACGGTTTATTGAGGGATTTAGAGACTGAACAAGCAATTACTCGAATGTGTAATTATTGGTATTTACAATATGGTAAGTTCTAGGCAGGAGAAGCATGAGATTTTCTGGGAATATTTAATGGAACTTGCAGCCTGGTCAGGGGAGGATTAGGGAAGCTTCTTTGAAGAAAAGCAATTATGATGTGACTTGCAGGCAGAGTAACATTTGACCAGGGGAAGCACTGAAGGAAAAGCATTCTGGGTAGGGGTTACCACTCACAAAATCCTTAAGGCCTGTGAGTCTCTGGGAGGGAGGTAAATGAACCAGATGTGAAGTCCGAAGTAATATGACAGATGAGAACTGCTTTTCTCTAAGCAGAATCAGTCCTGTAATTTCAGTTTGTAATAATGGATTCTGAGTATTCATGATTAAGACTGATCCTAGGTAAAGGAATAATATTACAAGATTTCTTTAGCAGGGTTGGAAGTGGGGGAAGAACTTTGTCACATCAGTCAGGTTTGTCCTGCTGTACTTTCCCCTGGTCAGTCTTTGGAGAATCCCCCACCACCATAAGCTCTCCTGATATTTGACAGAGATTTTTGCTGTTTGCAGCTTACCTTCTCTTTCTGTGAGTGTGCTTAACTGTTATAATTGTAATTCTGTTTTGGGGGTGAGCTAGCGGCACTGCTAGGTGAAGCTATAAGCAGATCCATAGGTTTAAAACATATCTGGGGGCTGGAACTTTGACTTCTCAGGGAACAGCCATGGGGAACTCTTTCTCCATGGCTTTAGTAAAGAAGTTACAGGTCCTGTTATCTCAAACTGAATTAAGCATGAGGCCATTTCCATCACCCAAAGTTCCACTAGTGTTGGGGTCCTCAGTGTTTATTTGCTCATTCAATATTTGCTCAAACGCCAGAGGAGAGTACTTAAATGTCCCCATGTATGGCACACCTTGCCACACTGGAAGCCAACTCAGACCCTTAACTGAGAACCTGCAAATCTGTACCAGTCAGGGATTCATCTTCAAGAGACAGAGGCATAAGTTTACCACACCTGGTTTTCTACATCCTCATTTGCAAGATGGGCACCAAAGTTCCCTCAGTCTCCTTCTCAGCTCTGAATAGCATTACCACAAGTGAGAATTCTGGCGTTCGTTGATGGTCATCCTGTAATCCTAACACTGTCAATTCCTGACTTAAATCATCCTAACGTGAACTGGACTTGGCTGTTTCTGGGCCTCCAAGTCTTGCTCTGCCACCCCTTGGCAGAGGTCCAGCTGCAGTGTTTATCCCTGGGAGAACATGTTGTCAGAGCATGCTTCCGGTCTGCTCATGAAGTTAGAGAATCTCAGTCACTGCCCACCCACTGTCTGCCACACTCTCGTAATTCTTAGCAGAAAATCAGTTATTATTAAGGGTTATTAATTAATTTACTAGTAAGAATGACTTCCATTAATAGTATTAAAACTACATGNAAAATCCACATGTAACTTTTGACTCCCTCAAAATCTAACTACAGTTGCCCCTTCATATTTGCAGGGGATTGGTTCCAGTACCCCTGAGGATACCAAAATCTGTGGATGCTCAAGTTCTTTATATAAAATAGTATGGAACAATGCATACAGTTGGCCATCCACATATGAAGATTCCCAACCATGGATCAAAACTACTGTTTTTGATGTGCGGTTGTTGAATCTGTGGATGTGAAACCCAGGGATATGGAGGGCTGACTGTATAGTTATTGAAAAAGATACACGTATAAATGGGCCTGTGCAGTTCAAAACCATGTTCAAGGGTCAACTCTAAATTATGATGTGCACATATCAGCTTCACTTAAAGTGATACTCCTGCCTTGCAAGTTCTCTCTCTTTCCCAGTGGACTCTAGTGTTCTAGCAATCCTTGAAACAATCTGGCAGCATCACCAGTAGACTCATAGCATCAGTTGTAAATTTTCAGCTTTAAAAAAATTGTGAGCTCTTTGATTATCAGAGAAGTAGTGAACAAATGTCTTTTGGTTAAATGTTATAATTTTATATATAAGCCTGGAACAAAATGTTTACAGTAGAGATTTCTGGATAATGGTATTTCAAATGACGGGGTTTTTTTTTTTTCAAAAACTTTTTAAAAATTTCAAAATTTTAGAATGAATAGGCATTATATTTATAGGTAGAAAAAAGTGTAATTTAGTTTTAATAAGTGAAAAATAGTTTTCATCTGTCTAGGTATGGTGACGATAGAAACTACAAATAATAGAAAAAAAATTTAAAAAATAGAAAGGCTTTCCAGATAAGAGAAAGAATCAGCTTTGTTTTTTTGTTTATTTGTTTGTTTTGACTTTGACTAAAAGAGAACCAGTCTTATTTAAAAGGAAAGAAACAGCCTTAATTCTTCCATGCCCTTTTGACAATCTTGACAATCTGTATTTGTCTTAGTAAGTTCCAGAGTATCGAGAGGTGTTTTAGCTACCATTTAGAGGAAACACAGGAGGGCCTGGGATTCATGGTCAGAGTAAATGCAGTAGAAATTTCAATATGTCTTTCTCTTTTTCATGTGCACGAAGACTTTCCCAAGGTGACAGTTCCGGAAGTCTGATCTCTTCTGAGGGGATAGTTTTGACCTGGGGGTTATGGAGGCAGAAAGGGAAAGGAAGGTGACCAAGGGAGTAATGTCATCCAGGGAGGAAGATTTGGACCTTGAATGTTTATTGAGTAGAAGCTAACTTTAATTCATTCTTGACCTTTGGAAAAAGAGGTTATCACTAATTTAGCAATGAAGTTTCCTGTCTAGTATTGAATCCAAGCATTTATCAAAGAGTAGATGATATACAAAAGCTTAACAAAGGAAGGAAATGCTACCCACAGCTGATATCCTGTAAGATTACTTCATTAATAAAGCCAACTGTGGAAATTTTTGGTTTCAAATATCTCTTCTCTAAATCCATTATCTAATCTATCACCCAGCCACCTACCACCAAATTAAATGATTTAATTGAATCAGGAGACAAATTAAAGCAATTTGGTTATCCTTTAGGTTTAAGCTTTGGTTATTTTATCAGGGATCAGATGAGAGTTTATGCCTTAGGGTGCTCCCAGGAACCCTAGAACTTTATGGGGTGCTGTAAGGAATGAAAGGTTGAGGGCCCACATCAGGAGATGAGTGTGTAAATGATAGCAGCTGCTAAAAGGGGTTTGATGACAGTAACACAGTAACCTCTCCAAACCTGTGCTTTTAGTGATTACTTTCAATAATCTCATTCTCAGAATTATTCTTACTCAAGTTCTGTTCATTGTAGTTTTAAAGGTTAGATAATGAATGTAACAGTTTTGAACACACAACATCTACCAGGCAGTATTCTAAAAAGTTTATGTAAATTATCTCATTTAGTTCCTATATTTCCATTTTGCTTTCTAGATTTCCCTTTTTGCTTTCTGGATAGGACTTCCTTCAACCCCAAGAAATTACCAAGGCAAATACTGAGGAGATTAATTTTTTTTTTTCATTTCCTTCTATTTTTTTTGACTGGGTATTTGTGTCAAACATAATAAGTCAAACTTTATTTTACTGATGTATATTATGCCTACAGAAAAAAAACCACAAATAGCATAAATGTATAGCTTATTGAATTTTCACAAACTGAACTCACATGTGTAACCTTCACCCAGATCAACAAGCAGAGCCTTTGTAAATATACTTTTAAACAGAATTGGATCCTGCTGTTACCTGGAGTTTGGCATCCTACTTTTTCAAAACACTTAATATTTTATTTTCAAATATTGTTTGCTACATATTGCTACATATTCCTCAAAAAACAAGCCTTTTAATGGCTGCATGATAGACCTTCAAGTGGGTGTATAATAATTTATATAACTGTTCTTTGAATATTGGAAATTTAGGGTGTTTAAGTTTTTCATTATTATAAATAGCATTTTAGATTATAGTAATGAACATAAATCTCTGCATTGTTGATTATTTTCTTATTATACATTTCTAGAAGTGTAATTGCTAAATAAAGAGCGTGAAGATTTCAAAGTTCTTGATACATATTGGCAAATTACCCCACAGAATAGCTATACCAATCTACCTGAGTTCATGAATACCCACATTCTGATACTGGGTGTTCTCTTGGTGTGTGTGTGTGTGTGTGTGTGTGTGTGTGTGTGTGTGTGTGTGTATCTTTGCCTTCCTAATAGACAGAAATTGATAATCTGATCACTATTTTTTTTATTATTAGGGAGGTTAATGTGTTTTCACATGTTTATTGAACATGCTAATTTATTTTTCTATTTCTTTTATATAGACGTTAAAATAAAACTACAAAATTACTCTTTACTTATTTTTAAAAAATTTCTTTGAGATATAAAAGCTATAAATCTTTAGGAGAAAGCCTTTTTTTAGCTCATAAAATTTGGGAAAGTGATGAAATAAGTTTTCCCTGTATGCTCACTTTTTCAAAGCATCCATATGACTACTTTTTGAGAAAAATCTGTGTACATTTTTGAAATTTAAGGAGGATTGTAAATAAAATTGAAATTAAAATTATACATATCAAAGGCTTCCCCCCCTTTTTGGTACTGGTAATGTTTTCTTTTAATTTTTTCTTTTTTTAGTTGAGGTAACATTGGTTAATAACATTATATGTTTCAGGTATACAATCTTGTAATTTGATATCTGTATACTCAATAGCATGTTCACCACCAAAAATCTAATTTCCATTCATCACCATATATTTGACCCCCTTTACTCATTTCGCCCTCCCCCATCTTCTTCCCCTCTGGTAACTACTGATCTGTATCTATGAGCTTGTTTTTGTTTTATTCAAAGGCTAGTCAGTACATGGAAAAGCGACATTAAGGCTGTTTCGCAGGCTTTAAAGATATGTTTAATACTTTGTTACCACATCTGGGAGACATAAAATATAGGCAGTTTTATAATCTCACGAACTGGTGTTTTCTAAAGTAGCTTTTGTATGAAGGCAGTAGAATTTTAATAAAATACGAAGGAATTCATTCACAGAAGTGAGGGTCAGTAGGGATGAGGTGGGAAGTTGGCTTCTTGTTGCCAAACGTAATATCTCCATTTGCCTCTGGTTCCATCCCGAGCCTGGTGACTGAGCAGCAGCTACCAGGACTGGCAGATTGTGTTGTGTTTTATGTAATATAGACAAATTGCCTGAGGTTCTGAGCCTATTAGGATGAGGCCATTTTAACATGTGTGTATTAATCCCTGTGTTAGAATTCTGATCTCCAGATGTTACAAGCATTAAGCCGTTCTTTCCTCTTTTAGAAGTAAATTGGCCAGAATATGCTCTGCATCTCTGGGTACCTGGATGCTCACTTTGAGCTTTACCTGTTAGTTGTTTATTCTTTGCTCTACTTTTTGATGTCAGCCAAATTCAATTTCTTCCCCATTATTTGTAAATAACAATTTCGTATATGATAAGGGCAGAGATGATTTTTACAGTTAGAAGGACCTTAAAAATCATATAGTCTTTTGGATTCTCAAACCCATGGAATAGTTCAAAGCAAGAATGTAATTGTAACCCGAATGAACATATAGAAAGTTAGGAAAGGTTTATGTGCTAAGTTTGCAGAACAAATAGATTTTTACTAGGCAGAGGTGAGTGTGTGAGTGTGAGTGTGAGTGTGTGTGTGTGTGTGTGTGCGCGTGCGTGCGTGCGTGTGCGCGCGCGCATGCGCACTCCCAGTAAAGGAAACAGCAAGTACGCAGGTTCTGTGATAGGAGAAAGGGAAGGGAAGTGTGTTTAGAACAGACAGGGAGGGGCTATATTGTTCAAGATGAGGCTGAACATTTTAAGCAAGGGTTTGTAGGCTGTTGCTTATGGTTTTGCGCTATCTCCAAAGAATAGGGAGAAGTTTTAAACTGGGAGTATGAGTGTGGAAGGAGGGTCCCATTATCAGATCTACCTTTTGAAAAGGTCACTCTGGCTTCCGTGTGGATAGGTGAACTAGAGTGAATGCTGAAAGACTAGTTAAGAAGCAGTTGAAGCAGTGCATGTGAGATGATAGAAGCTTGGAATAGGGAGGTAGTAGAGAAGCTGAACAGGCTTGAGGTATGGACAGACTTCAGATACATTTAAAAGATAAAATTGGCAGTATTGGGAATGGGTTGTGAAGAGCGGTGAGGGAGATGTATACTAAAAATGATTCCAATCCTTGGATTTTGCACCTATTGGATGGCTGTGCCATTCAGGGAAGTGGGGAACACTGAGAGAGGATCAAATTGGAGATGGGGGAATAGAGAATGTTTTCATGCTTCATAAGGTCAGGGTCATAATCTCATTCATTGATATCCTTCAGCTCCAGACAGTTCCTGGCGCATAGTGGGTATTTACTAAATATAAGTTACTTAATGAATTACGCATTCAGTATGGACAGGTTGTGTTTGAATGTCTTTGAGACATTCAAGTGGTGATGTCAAGTAGCTGTCTGGACTTACGGGGATCTAAGCTGGAGCTTAGAGGAGGAGACTTGGGTTCCACTGCCATGTACGAATAGATGCTCGAAGATGCTGCGATTACACAGGCATAGGAAATAGTATAAGAAGTGGAGAGGGCCTAGTACAGAGCCTTAAAGTATACTTCTTTAGAGGTTGGGGAGTGGTTGGCCAAAATAAAGGATGACAAGGCATTTCCAGTTATGTAGGAGAAAAACAAAAAAATGAGGCTTAGAGAGTCTAAGGGAAGAAAGAGTAGAATGATACAAAGGAGTCAAGTAGGATGGGAACTAAAAATTCCATTGGACTTAACAACATGGAGGTCATTTGTGACTTCAGTGAGAACTGTTCTAGTGGAACGTTTGAGGTGGCAGCTAGATTGGAATTAATTGAAGAGTGAATAGGAAATGAAGGAAGAGTGAAAGTAGTTTGGAGGCAGAGGATGAGAATATTTGATTACTTATAAAATATCATTATAGACCAACACAAAATACCAGGAATTAGGAAACCAGCATGTACTTTAACATCAATCCTTAGGATGTATTAAACCAAACATTTATCAAGCACTCTTTTGTACCAAGTTCTATGCTGGAAATAAGTGAGTCATAATGATGGCTTTTCTTGTGTAGCCACTATGATGGGAGATGTGTGTAGCCTTGCATTTCAGCCACTAGTTGTTATATGTTAGAAGGTTCGGTAAGGATGTAGGTTAAAATGCTGTTGTTCTGTAGGGGGTCCCTCCCAGGAAGGTTGCTTCTTCAAAAATTGTGATTCTATTCAGGAACAGGAGAAGTGACCAGGTGAGGTGAACAGCTTTCTTATTGATATCCTGAAATCCCTTTATGTCTCTAGACTAATGGGAGTCCCCAAGTCAGTGAAGCACCCTCTCCTGCCGCTGAGGGCCATTCTGACCCCAAAGCCAGTGAATAAGCGCTGCCACACCACCAGGTGCACACCTGTGCTGCCAGTCAGCATGGTTGCCTAGCAACAAGAGGAGATGCTAATGTCTGTCAGTGTGTGGGCACAATATATTCTAGCTCCAGGTGCTTGATGGACACAGTGATTACAGGGACCCTCCATGTTACCTTTGGAAGTTGTGGTTCTGGGGCTGGGAGGCTGGACTGTCTTTGGAAGCTGAATTTAGGAGACAAAGGGGAATACAGGATATGATCATCTGGCTACATAGATAAGTACTGAAAACAGGATTTGGTTTTCTGGCAATGGCGTAGGCTGTGAGAATAATGGGCTCCTGACAAAGGATAAAAGATGTCTCATGAAGACTGAGTACGAGGAAGTGGGAGACAAATGCCTACATAAATCTGGAAAAAAAAAAAAGATTTTTACGGAGGATACCAGGTGTGAAATGGAAAGAACCACAGTGGAAAAGATACACAGAATGAATATGCAATTTCAACGCAAGACAATAATTTATCTCCTAGCTATTGCTAAGATTTGGAAAGGTCCTGCAAGGTAGATCTGTTTATAGTTGCCAGCTGTCCTGAAAGGGTTTGGAACAAATTCCACAATGTCACCATATGGATGAATAAATAATTATTATTAGACAGGAGCCACAGATAGAAGATTTGTGCTGTGTCTCATCATCCTGAGGAGAGGTGGGCGGGGAGCTGCGGAACCCTTGGTGTAGGTCTGTGTTTCAGTGGAGGTACCCTCCCCGTCCCTCTGGTTTTCCCTTTTTATACAGCAACTGAAAAAAAGCAGTCCTGTCAGTAGAGGAATAATCAGTCTGCTTGGGGCCAGGCTGTCAGAAAGCAGAGTTGTCTGGAAAGCCATCTGCCCAGTCTCTGGAAACCTTGGGGCCCAGGGAGCATTGCAGCCCCTAGTGGGGCGGGAGCCCCCCCCCCATTCTATGGGCAGCTGAAATTGGGTGCAGCCTCTCCCACCAGCTCCCAGGGTACCTGAACTTTTAGACAATTCCACTCGTTGCCCCACAAGTAGAATAAAATGCATGGTTGGAATATAGCATAAAAAGGGTGTATTTTGTTCAAAAAGAACAGATACTGCTACAGATACTTCAGTGCCCTTCCACATGCAATCAGTTTATGAATGCCGTTGGTGAAATTTTCAGGAATTTTGTGAGCCAGTGTTAAACAGCGATTATTAAAATTAAATTATGTAAAGTTACCAATAAATAAACTAGACTAAAGACAAAAACTCAAAACTCATCACTTCCTGATTGTTTTACTACCTCTTACTATTGTTTATATCTCTTGCATCTCTCTGGGGCAAATCCCTGTGGTGGAATAACCGTGTGCTGCTGTGCTTCTTCCTGGTTGAGTGTTCCGTGAGGGAGCAGCTGGTACCTTGAGGCCAGCCACGGTGGAAGATGGTAGCCTTTTGCCTCAGAGAGCCAGCTGTTGCACATTTAGGAGCACACCACTGCCCAGACGTAGCCTTGGATGCTGCATTTCATTGTGTCCCAGCATGCTCCTGGTTGCAGCACCTGCCTCTCTGAGCCGGAGGACTTTTTCTGGAAGGCCACTCTGCCCCTGCCCATGTGCTCTGCAGGCAGGAACTAACTCCCAGGAGCAGTTCTCACCAGTGAGCAACGCAAGTCAGTGCAGAAATGCTCCAGCTTCCTCCACCCTCAAGGCAGATTACTGTGAGGCAAGCGTTTTACACTGTTTCCCAAAGAGTGTCCACAGGGTGAAGTTTCAGTTGCCCACTGTGATAGCTTACTTGGTATTGTACTTTCTATTGGCTGCCCTCCTGTCCCTGAATCATTTCCGTCACTTCTGTGCTGGTGTTCCCTCTGCCTATTTACCTAATTCTAATGCAAATTCTACTGAAAGTCAAGCATAACCACATAAAACACTTGCTATTATTAGTCTATTAGGCACTGTGCTTAGTGGTGTGGGGATGTGATAAATAAGACATTGCCACTAGTTCCTAGGTGCTTATAACCTACCAAGGGACATCTGGTGTACACACACAAATGTTTTATTCTCTCTCTTGGGAAGGAGCATGAAGGCTTGAATGGAGGCAGAGTGTGATATTGTGAATCATAATAAGAATTGTGTATTTGGCCTTTGACTCTGTTTCTAGCACAGAGTTCCTAAAACCTCGGAATTTTCTAGGTGTTATTTTAATGAATGATGTTTGGAAAGCACCTAAGGATGGGGGCTGGTTGCCAGAGGAGCCAGCCATGTGGTTAAAGGGTTGGAACTTTCGGTCCTACCTCCTGACCTCCAGGGAGGTGAAAGGGGCTGGAGATTGAATTCAACCACCATTGGCCAAGGATTTAATCAATCATGCCTATGTAATGAAGCCTCCATTAAAACCCCAAAGGATGCAGTTTAGAGAGCTTCTGGGTTGATGAACAATGTGGAGGTTCAGAGAGAATTGTGCTCAGAGAGCATGGGCGCTTTGCACCTCTTCCCGTATACCTCACCCTGTGCATCTCTTCCATCTGGCTATTGATTTGTATCTTTTAATGTTCTTTGTAATGAACTGGCAATCTAGCAAGTAAAATGTTTCCCTGAGCTCTGTGACTCACTCTAGCAAATTAATCAAACCCAAAGAGGGGGTTATGGAACCTCGGATGTTTAGTCCTCGAATATGTGCTTCCAACCTACCAAGGCAGGTTGGCAGCACAGATGACACTCTGGACTTGTGATTGGTGTTTGAAGTGGGTGGCTGTCTTATGGGACTGAGCCCTTAACCTTTGGAGTCTGATGCAAACTCCAGGTAGACAGTGTCAGAATTTAGTTGAATTGCAGGACACCCAGTTGGTGTGGCATTGGAGAATTACTTGGTGGTGTGGGAAAATCCTCCCACACATTGGAATTGATCGGAATTATAGGGAGCATTCTGAAGGAGGTGACATTTAGATTAGGCCTTAAGGAATTGGAGGGATATCAACAGGGAGAAATGGAAAGGAAAGGAATTCTGGGTGGAGAGAATGGTGAGATCAAAGGCCTGAAACTGGAAAAACAATCCTTGTGTTCACATTCTTGGAAACGTAGAGGTGTACAGGAGCATGGAATCATGGAAAGGAAAGATGGAAAGACAGATTAGAGGCAGGTTGTGGAGGCCTGGGTGGAATTCTGGGGAATTCTTGGTACATCCAAATATAATAAGTGCTCAAGAAGCAGAGAACTTATATAAGTGATCTGACTCTCTGGGCAGAGGCTCCAAAGGGAATTTTATAAGACTCAAAAGGGACAAGGGTCTCTAAATAGTTAATTCTATTTATAAATTGTAAATGGTAAGAGGAATAAAGGGGAGAGAGCCCTGATCAGCTAGGATATCAAAAGGCATTAAAAAAAGGCAGAGAGTCACACACACACACACACACACACACACACACACACACACACACACACACAAAAAAGCATAACCTGAAGAATGCTGTTGGGAATTTGAAGCCTGCAATGAACTGTTGCTTGGAAAAAAGTGATACGTGCTAGAAAGGCATTGATGGTGTTAATAGGCTGAGTTGTGTCCCCTTCCAAATTCATATGTTGAAGCCCTAACTCCCAGTACCTTAGAATGAGACCATATTTGGAGTTAAGGCCTGTAAAGGTAATTAACTTAAAATGAGATCTTTTGGGTTGGCCTTTAATTCAATATGACTGATGTTATTATAAGAAGAGGAAATTTGAACACAGACACGTATGCAAAGAGGAGGGCACAGTGAGCAGGCGGTCATCTGCAAGCCACGGAGAGGGGCCTCAGGAGAAACCAAACCTGTTGACACCTTGGTCTTGGACTTTTAGACTCCAGAACTGTGAGAAAATAAATTTCTGTTGTTAAACTCATTTAGTCTGTGGTTATGGCAGCCTTAGCAAAGTAATAAGTATATTTGGCAAGGGGTAGTCAAATAAATGGGGCCTTCAGCTTGGGGCAGGGGATACAATTGATCACCATTGTTCCCAAATTCCGTATTTGTGACTTTGCCTACTTGCTAACATTTATTGTAATCAATACTTGTGGTGCTTTTGTAGTTACTGCAGACATTCTCAGAGTGGTGAAAAATTTGAGCTCCCAGATGTATATTTTCCCAGCTGAGGTTGAATGCTCTGCCATCTTGTTTTTAGCCTTCATGCTGTAAACAAGTGTCATTTACACAGTCTATTTAATGCCACATCTTTTGCAGTTTTGTGCTTCTGTGGGTGATTTTTCTGTTTCAGATGGTCCCCAAGTGGTAATGCTGAAGTGCTGAAAGCTGTGATGTGCCTCACAGAGAAAATGTGTGTGTTAGATAAGCTTTGTTAGACGTGAGTTATGGTGCTGTTGGTTTTAAGTTAAATTAACATTTAACATGAATCAATAACATATATTAAATCAGTTTGTGTTTAAACAGAAACACAAATAAAACAAGGTTATGTAATGAGTTGATGAAAACGTTGTGACCAGAGGCTCAAAGGAACTTAACACTGTATGTCCCTTAGAAGCAATGGTTCAGGATTCACCACTTCAGGGTTAGTGGTAGCTTTATAGAACATAACTCCACAGATAAAGGGAATTGACTATATGATGTTGGAGGATGGTGGTAAAGTCTATCCAGCCAAATTCTGTTTTTACTTTCTGCACCAAGAAAGTTATTCCAAATGAAAAATGTAGAACACAATACCGTTAGAGAAGGTTTGAAGTTCAAGGTAAAGAGGTAGTGAGATTACCTAGATAAGGAAGTGAGCTCCGTTCTCCAGTCATGATACTGAAAAATGTACACATGTGGTTACCGAGCCTCTGCTTCTTTGTTTCATGGCTAAGTAGTATGACTTGTTTTGAAATTTTATTTTTCAATTATAATTGACATACAATATTAGTTTCAGGAGTACAACATAGTGATTAGACATTTATATAATTTATGAAGAGATCACCCCAATAAGTACAGTTACTTCTGATGATGAAGATTCCAGCAACCATGGGCCGTTTAACTCGATGTTGGTTCATTAGTAAATTCCAGAAATTCTAATGACCTACTAGTGATCAGAAAAGGGGAAGGGGGCAGCAGAGCATCCAGGAAGGGTTCCTCACAAGATATGCTGACTTAACCTTATCCCCTCACTTTCACTTTGTTTTTTTTTTGGTATTGAATTCATAACCTATGTATCATTGGGTAAGTGTTTTTTTTTTGTTTGTTGTTTTAAAGATTTTTATTGGGGAATTGGAACAGCACTGGGGAATTTGGGGGAAGCGGAACAGACAAGTTGCTGTCGTTTTGTTCTTCAGTCTAGTTGTGGAGGACGTTGCTTCACTGGCCCAAGTTGGCACCATCATTGCGCTCTTCCCGGGCGAGGCAGATCAGTCGCCGGCTTCTGGACGGCCACTCACCGCGGCTGCTGGCCGCTATGCTGGCTGCTGGCTACACACGGTAGCCCATGGCAACCCACTGCAGCAGGGGCTTCAGCCTATGCCGACGCAGGCGACTCACAGCAGCCCAGCTCCAGGTTGAGCTGTTGTTCAGTATCTTAGCTGTAGAGGGCAGTGTCACTGGCCCTCATATGTGGGATCTGAACCAGGGCTCTCTGGCATTCCAAGCCAGCACTTAACCAATGCGCCACTCTACCGGCCCGGGTAAGTGTTTTTTAAAGGTATAACTGCGAAATTCAGGAAACAGCTTTTTTTTGTTACTAATTCACAGTCAGAACATACAGTGGTCTCCATTTGCCAAAAAAAAAAATAATAAAAAAAATTGATGACAGGCTCTGATATTGCTCTGTAGTGCTCACCCCACAGCCACTGCAGCCTGGGCTGCTCATCCTCATTCTGGATTTAGGTCAGTCCTCGACCACCTGAGAAAGTTCACTGGCACACATGAGGTCTCCTAAGAACAGGTGTCCCATTGTATCCGTGTCTTAGTAAGCATTTGCACTAGGAGGAAACTGCAGTATAATAAAAGATAAAAGTGGCTTTTTACTGTAGTGGAAATCTTAATGTAGTTTCAATTTAATTCGGTTATAACTTTTAGTCCCATAGATAGCCTTCATTGGACATTTTATTTCCCATGAGGTATCAATGTGTAGCTTTTCATAATACAATTGGTCTATTCCAGGACCACCTACACAAAATGTACCTGCAAGGCCAGGGGAAGGGGAGACCGAGGAATATATAGGTCTAGGAATAAATAAAAATATATTTAAAATATATATATTTTAAATCAGGTTAGCACTTGTAGAATTAGTCCTTCTGTGTTGAATAGATATTGTAACTGATATTTTAAATTTCACTTAGAATTCTTAGATAAACATTTCTGTATACAAATACTTGCAAACAAGATGTACAAGTTTATGAAAATGTATCTATATGTAAGTTTGCCTGACATCCAACTCTGGTTTTCTACTTCAAGTCTTCAACTTGAGAATTTAGATACATTTTCTCAAAAAATACCAACAAATTGAAAACAAGTTCTAAGGCTAGACTAGGATTTGCTTAGAAACCCTGTACCAGAAAGTAAGAAATATCAGAGGTGCAAAACATATTTAATCTTTTGAAAACTCTTTTCATTTAAACAATTTTGGCATAACTAATAAGCTCACTTTTTCGTATATACCTAAGCCACAAGACATTTCCTGATAATTATTCACACCTGGAGTTTTCTTTATTCTTGGGAAAATTGTCTTAATAGTTGTACTGAAAATGCAAATTAAGCTACAAGAGATTTTGTTATTTTAAGACTCATCGTACTAAGTGTCGTGTTGTATTATAAAATATAAAGTATGACATTTTCCATTTTACACATAGGAGAAATATTATATGTAATCACAATTTGATGTTTCACAAAGTAGCTGTGCATTTATTCCTTCTTTTGTAATTTATCAAATAACAGATGCTATCTATCAAGGTAAATCTCATTTAAGTTACATTCTTGTTTAGTGATTATTCTTATATAAAAATTTTGGAAAAGCATTTAATTGTAGCTTATTACAAGAGCAAGTAGCTGGACCTGGACCCGAGAATTTCTCTGTTGCTTCGTTTACTTGACATTATTTTGTGAATTTCAGTGTTAGCAATTTTGGATTTTATGGATTGGATTTTGCCATATGGCATAAAGATTCTTTTGAAAAGGGACAGGAGCACTTATTCAAATGTTATTTGTATAAACTTACAGATGTTCAAATTATATCACCAGTATCGAGTAGTAGCACTTTATAAATATTTGTTTAATGAATGAGTGAGTTAAGCAAGATATACAAAAACTCACAGACATGCAAACATTAGATTTGACCAATGTTTGTCAGTAAATGAGAATTTTATATTTATCCTATATAAGTTGTAAAGTTTTATAGTTTAATCATATGTATGCCATATGTGTAATTTACTCAGTATGTATTTAAATGAATTCTTTGTTTTTTTAGCACAGTTGCTTATAATTAGTTAAGTATATTGAAATGAAATTCAGAAGTGCCAAATGATAATATTACAGAAAAATCATTTTTTTAAAAAATTAAGATATTTTTATAGCTACATACAGCTTAACTATGTCTATTAGAAGTTCTGTCAATTATTAATGTTGATTTAGTCAGTTTACAAACATAACAGATATATGATCTATCCCTGTCACAAAACATATAGAGGTACATGACATACACACGTACCAGCAGTGTCACCCTTGGCATGTTGTTGACCAAGTACACAGTGCTTGAAAATATAAAACTATTTTGAAAATTTATAATGGTATATTATCAAACCAAAAAAAACCACACAAAATAACCTACAAACAAAAGCAAACGCTTATGTTTTGAACAACTTGGGGGCACTATTAAGAGTCACCCTGTGATTTGGTACATGAGTTCAAATTTTCTTCAGATAGCCTCAGTCAAACCACATTTTGGAGGAATTAGGAGGCCCTTCATGTTAAAAAGAAAAAAAAATCTAAGAAAATGTAATAAAAACCAAAACAACTACAGGCCTTTATTATTATGTAAAGGCTTTAAATATGTAACTGTTTTGGAAAAAAATTATACAAGTGTTTTTTCTTTAGGCATCTGTGCATTTGATTGTAACACATTTACCCATACATGTGCATATCAGAAGTGCTAGGCTTATTTTTCTCAGCCAGAAAAGCTTAACTAACATCTATATGTCAAATAAAAGAAAATTCTTAGAACTCTTTGAGAAGGTTGAGGGTAATAAATCTCCTCAAATGCTTTCTTTTAAGGCTAATCTTTGCTTAAATTTTAAAAAGGTATGATGAGTTATAGACAAGGTAGTCTTTCCTTTAAAAAAGAAAGAACAAAAGGATAAAAATTGCTGAAAACCTGAACACCACATTCCTATTCACATCACTTTAATAATTTATTGAGTGCAGGGCCAACAATATGAAATTTTCATGTATGAGTATCATCCAGCCTCATATAAAAGTAACACAGGAAAAATAAGGTCAGAGATAAGTCAAAAATACCAGTAGACCTTGACTATAGTTCTCTAAATTATAATAAGTGTTATTTATAAAGAAAAAATAAGTATTTTTGGTTCTAGAAACTAAACAATTTTACCATTATTGTAGTAATTAAAAAAATCATTACATTATGAAAGCAGAAATGGCTGGAAAAAAAATCATTACTGTTTTAACTGCAATTGGGACTAGAAGTAGGGTAGAACATTGTAAAATTATATTTTTCTCCTTTATATTCAAGATCACTAGTTAAGGAATTTGTGTTTAGCATAGATTGGACAATCACAATTTTGTTCAGGATCGCATCTCAGGTGCTTATTCTGACAAAGATCTCCAAACCTTGGAAAGGGATTTCACCTGAATAAAATATATTTTACCCCAAAGGTTAGTTTGTCCAGAAATGCTGAGGGTGTGTGTGTGTGTGTGTGTGTGTGTGTGTGTGTGTGTGTGTGTGTGTGNGAGAGAGAGAGAGAGAGAGAGAGAGAGAGAGAGAGAGAGAGAGAGACAGAGAGAGAGAGACAGAGAGAGACAGAGAGACCCAGACCTGGGGAATACAGAAGAAAGGCTGTGGAGGGATGGAGAAACAGGAAGATTTACTTTACATTCACCAAACACTGTCATTTAAACTTACTTCCAAAGGGCTTAATTTTAAAATAATAAATTCACAAACACATTTGACTGCACCCGTTTTATCTCCTAAAAAGAATTTAAACAAGGGAAACACCTCCGTGGCTCCCCTTTGATTACTGGTGGTGCTGGGAGATAAGACTTAGAGACCACGTGTGGTTCATCTGAATCTCTGAATCTGTAATAACTATATCACAACAGGCTTTCACAGAGCTGCTGGATTCCTGTTCCAGCCAGCAAACAGCATTTTTACAGACCCTAGAAAATGTTTTAATACATCATTAAATTTCGCATGTAATGGATCTCCTATACCTGTTACAGTTCCCAGACAATGCTCTGTCTTTCCCCTCCTTTCAGGTGGAGACAAATGTAGGAGGGTGTTTGCAGGGCTTTCTCCCCCTGCTTTCAGAGGTGGGCTGATCCAGGGCTCTTTTGACCTTATTATTTTGATCTTCAGCATAGTCCTCCATCACAGTGCATTTAGTCCCCCTTGGAGGCCATTTTTTTCTGCCTTCTTTGTCCCCCAAGGAGCAGTACAAATCCATATAGAATGAAAAAGAGGAGTAATAATAACAATAATAAAAGGCTGTGATAATGATCGGTGCTGCAGACATCAGGTTAAAAGCGCTCTGCAGAGCAGCCTGCTGGGCACGCTTCCGGGAGACGACACCCATGTACCTGGGGCTTGGAAGTACCACTGTAGCACTCACTGCCTTCCCAGGGACATCCAAGCTCCTGTCGCCCCTCCAGGACTTCAGGGGATGCGGGCCGCTGTATTTAACGCAGTCTTTCTGGGATGAGGAGCATGGCTTCCATTTCTTAGAGCCACCTTTTACGTGTCCCTTAAGGCAGGGCCCTGAAACCTCCAGCCCTTCATTTTAGCTTTCTCATGAGTGAGTGGAATAATAGTACTTATTTCATGGGCATAATGAAAGGGTTAGATAAGTGAATACCTACAAAAGACACACAGCATTGTTTCGTTGTTATTGTGGAGGTGTCTGTTAAATCAGGGTAAAGAGCTTTTAGAGATGATGTAGGACAGCCATCAGAGACATAGGGGAGCAGGGAAGGTGAGTGTTGCTCATTGAGCCGTGCTTCTCTGGAGACGACAGGAGGCTGTGCTAGGTGGCCAGCCATCTCCTTCCTCATCATGCTTCTTTGGGGTAGTTGTTAGAAGAAATGGGTAAGGCGTAGGTGATCTCTCTGTACCCCTCACAAAAGGCTAACTGGAGTCCATTTGTCCTGGTCTCATTTTTTAAGATGTCTGTGATTCAATTCACTACTACCGATTCATGCCCTCCCTCAGTGAATCTTGACCTCCACTTATGTCTTTTATATGTTTACTTGGTTTTTGTTTTTGTTTTTGGCTGTTGCTGGTTCGGGTATGTTATTATTGAAATGCCTGGCTTAATATTTGAAAACTACGTCATAATGGAATTAATGTATTTAATGAGAAGTAGTTCAGGGATCATGTCCTTGTAGAGGTTTTGAATATAAATTATAATGTATTTTTAGATGGCCTCTGTTTGGTACGCAGAATGAGTAGCACTTTAAAGATGAATCAGTAGTTGAACACACTATGTTGATGAAATTTTGTAGCAAATAAACTCAGTTTATTTCATTTTCAGAGTAATATGTTTGTTCCTCAGGCTATTTAATCTGTTCTATATTCAAAAGGCAAATGAGTTTCTGTTCATAAGGCAAAATGTGGCTTTTTAAAAAAAAATAGTGACAATATTCCCCTGTTGTTTTCATTTTCAAAATATATAAAAATAAGAAATGGAAACTGCAACCGGTACATCATTACTAATACTTAATTTCAACATTTTTACAATTTGCTGTCCTCTGATGTTTGCCATCTTGAAAAGATAGAAACATCATTTTATATATGTTTCTTTTCTGCACATATTAAAGGTCTTTTGTATAAAGTCGTAATGGAATATGCTTGAAGTGATCAAAATGTAATGGACCATAAAGCATCTGTAGGCCAGAGCTTTAGAATGAAATGCAAACAGCATTAAAGGCCTAAATTTATTTTCTTCCTGACTTTCATCTTATAGTGATTTTCTGCAAGAATGGTATTAGGGTTTTGTTGGGAACAGTTAATAGAAGCTATAATAGATAATAACTGACTCTGTAATTAGTCATTTCAAGACAGAGGTTCTCTCTGAGCCACTGATAAGAATTGAATTGTGTCGCTACATCATGTTTTCATTCTGCTGTCACAACCCAGCCATCCATATTCATAGACTCCCGGTGCTAAGCTCATTGCCAATTGAACACAGATGTGGGAGAGATATGTACAATTTCCTCAGCCTTTTGATCCCTTTTATTTTTTATTTGAGGAAATGGCAGAGTAACTTCAGAGTGAGAATTAGGGTATAGGTGTCTTAGTGACAAAATTATCAGAAGATTAATTTGGTATGTACATAAAATATGTATATATGTTCACCTGCAAAGTACATACATAAAAAAGAAACACTATTGTGATTAAATGTACCATTCAACCAACATTTTCTCTGACATTTTTGGTTTTCGAGTACTCTAATTTTTATTTTTTATAAATTAATTTTTTTATTTTTTATTTCCTCTCAAGAGGAACATCCATTTTCATACACTTCTACGAATAATACTGCTCCTTTTTTTTCCTGTGGAACAGATACCAGATTTCAGAATTTTAGTTACATTGGCTATGCTATATTCTCAGTTACATTTTACTTTATTTATGTCATTATATGTTGTAACAAATGTTTCTGTGTGGTTGAGTTCAACACACATTGATTGAGCTCCTCCTCTGAACCAAGCTTGAGGAGGGCAGACTGTGACCAAGTGTTGCACAGTCCCCGAAAGCTGTGGGATGACCAAAGGGGGTGAGTGAGGTGGCTTTCCCCAAAAGGCCAGATGAGACTTCATGAGGGAGGTGGCATTTGAGCCTGTGCCTGGAAGAATGGGTAGGACTCTAACAAAAGGAAATGGGAAGTCATTCTAGGTGAGGACACTTTTTAAAGAAAGGCAAGGAGACTGGGAAGTAAAGGACATGTTCTAGTTTAACTGGATCATAGGGTGTTTTCAGGTGAAATGGGGAAATTTGACTGCAGAGATTAATTCTGGCCACAATCTAAAGGTCTTTACAAAATTCATGTAAGACAGGATTTCAGTCTGTGTATGATTGGAAGCTAGAGATGTTAGTTGAACCAGGGAATGATGTGATCGGGTAGGACACATTTGCTTCCTGTTTATAGGTAACAATATACATCCTTTATTTCGCCCCCTAAAATGCACTGGCAAGTTCAAAATTCTACTTGCAATCCATAATACTGATAGTGCTTTCTTTCTCTATAATTAAAGTAGCTAGTTTTCTATATAATGCTTGAATGTAAAAAATATAAAAGGTATAAAAATTGACCCTAAGAAAAAAAGTCCCCTGGGGAAGAATTTTATAAATTTATAATGAAAATTTGTAAAACTGTGACAAATAGATAATATAGCAGACTTAATAGTTTAAATGGGTTTACCTGTTTAAAGTCTTTAAATTATTATTTGATGATTTTACATAAACCTTTGCTGTCTGAAATAGATAACTGGTGGGTCCTCTTTGAATTTGTATAAAATAGCTACAATTGCTAAGATATCAGGTAGAGTTTATAAAATTTTTGCTAATAGGGAACTAGTTTTAAATATTTCTTTTTGCTTTTCTAGTTAATAAAACCCAAATTACAGTGCTAACATAGTCTTTGGCTCATAGAAGTGCCTCTAACTAAGGCACTTAGTTCTTAAAGTTTGAATGTGTATAGTGAACCATTCCTTTCATTTATCATAGGCCACTCTTCTGTGTTCAAGAAGATTATTCCAATTGTCTGGGTGGCAGAAGATTGTGGATGTAAGTGATGAGCTAAGTAAGACTAGAGAAGCTAAAATAGTGCTTGAAGGGTGAGTCCCAGTGGAATTAGAAGAAAGAAAGTCAAGTCAGGGCACATACGAGGGGTAAGAAGGCAGATGAAGCGTGATAGAAAGGAATCAGGAAGCTACCAGAGGGTAAGGTAAGGGGAGAGGACCCACATGAAAACTGGAACTGGCAGAGGCTGATAATGCAGCATGACAGAGCTAAGGACAGCTGGCCAGAGCAGCCCCATAGCCTGAAACAATTGTTTGTTTCTATGGGGGCTTTTTTTTAGGAAACCCTGCTGGACTAACCAGAGGCTGCAAGTAGAGATAAGTGGAAGCATTTGATAAAAAGGGAAAGAGAAGCAAAGGGAAGGGTGCTCCCAATATTTCAAAGTCGGAGTGCCTTGGTCTGAAGTTTGCAGCACATCTCTGGAATTGCTCATGTGTTCACTGCCATTGCTCTAGTCAGTAAAAACATATGTGCTTTAGACATTCTGAAGTTTACTATAAATTAGCAAGGAATCCAAACTATGTCAAGTGTTTTTATTTTTATTTTTTAGATTTTTATGAAAATATAGCTAGCATACAATGTTATAGTAGCTTCAGGGGTACACCATAATTCAACATTTTTATACCTAAAGAAGTGATCACCATAAGTCCAATAACCATTTGACACCATACCATGCTATCACAATATTACTGACTATATTCCTCATGCTATAAATCACATCCCTATAACTTGTTTTATACCTGGAAATTTGAACTTCTTATTCCCCTTCACCTTTTCCCCCCATTAAAAATTTTTTTCAGTTACAGTTGACATTCAATATTATTTTGTATTAATTTCAGGTGTACAGCAGAGTGGCTAGACATTTGTGTAATTTAATACATAATCCCCCTGACTAGTACTCAGCGGGCACTATACATAGTTATTACCATATTGTTGACTATATTCCTTATGCTTTACTTTACATCCCCATGACTGTTTTGTAACTACCAATTTTTACTTCTTAATCCCTTCACCTTTTTACCCTGTCCCCCATCTCCACCTCCCATCCATCATCCCAATAAATCTATTACCCATCTGACACCATACATAGTTATTACAGTATTATTGACTATATTCCTTGTGCTGTACCCTACATGCCCATAACTGCTTTGTAACAACCAATTTGTACTTCTTAATGCATTCCCCTTTTTCACCCATTCCCAACCCCTTACCGTCTGGCAACCATCAAAATGTTCTCTGTATTTATGAGTTTGTTTCTGTTTTGTTTGTTTGTTTATTTTGTTCTTTAGATTCCACATATAAGTGAAATCACATTGCATCTGTCTTTCTCTGTCTGACATACTCCACTCATCATAAACACCCTCCAGGTTCATCTGTGCCATTGCAGATGGCAAGAAACCATTCCCTTCCATGGCCAAGCAATATTCCATGTATGTACCTCTTCTTTATCCATTCATGCATCGATGGACACCCAGGCTGCCTCCACATCTTGGCCATTGTAAACAATGCTGTAATTAACAAATTGGTTGTTTGAGGCCAAGCCGAGAACCAAGACCGACTGTCGCTAGTGCTGGGCTTATGGCTGCTCATCCAGAGGTATGGGACATGCCGAAGCCAGATGCTGCTTGGGTTTTGTGAACCTTTGCTCTCAAAGGAATGTCTGTAGCATGAACTACAGACAGGCCATTTATATGGAAAAGCCACTGAAACCAGCTTGGGTGTGCCCAAAGGTTGAGTGGGGCGTGGCCTCTGGGAACCACTAGGGTGGGGCAGATGAAAGGTATTAACCAGTTTGATGGAGCCTCACATGTGGTGTCTGCCTTCATCAGCATGCGGGGGGGGGGGGGGGGGGGGAGGGCTCAACAAAGAAACGATTGCTTCTGCCAGCTCCTCTGTCCAAGAGAAAGCTCCCAGTCCAGCCCTCGCCATGAGGTTAGACAACTCAGTTCCCTCCCACACCCAACCCCTGTATGTCCCTGTCATCTCTCCAGCTACTGCCCCAGCGCTGGAGCTCAGAGCCAGTAATTCTGTCGGTAAGTCCATATGCAGGCCCTTTAAGAGGAGCGCCTGTGAGTGCAGCCATCCTTTGTCTCACTCAGCCACAATCTCTGCTGGTTTTCACAGCTAGAAGTTATGGGGGCTTCTCTACCTAGCACTGAAACCCTGGGCTGGGGAGGGGATGGGATAGCCCTTCTGATTTTTAATGGTCACACGCAGCTGTGGGACTAGCCTGTTTTGTGTCTCTTCCCCTCTTACCAGTCTCAAGGTGTCTTCTTTTGTATGTCTGTAGTTGTAGGGCTTTGGTTCAGCTAGCCATCAGACGATTCTCAATAATCACCAGAACAATTGGTGGTTCTGTGGTTTAGTTGTAATTGATGTGGTCCTGAGAGGTGAGCACAGCGTTTACCTACTCCACCATCTTGGCCAGAAATTCCCATGTCAGGTGTTTTTTAAATAAGAAACTGCTGTATTTCTTGAGTAAGTCAGTACTTCTTGAGTGAAAGGGAAGCTGGTGATCAGAAAGATATGTTTTGTATCAGATACGAGTCTGGGCAACATTTCCTCTTTCTTAAAAAAAGAGATTGGTGACCAGTTCACATATGGATTATGCATTACATCTGTTTAAGGAAGGAAAAGGAATGCTTGTTTCACAGTGTCAAGAGGCTAGCAGCTTTCCAAATGCAAATATTTTTCCCTTAAAAAATACTTTAAATTATCAGCTCAAACAAATAGATTATAATCAATTTGTTTTAAACAGGGAACTTTTTCTTTAGATGTTTTATGTAAACATACAGCATATGAAGATGTATGTATACTTAAGTTGGTTTGCCGTTTTTACAGATGTCTTTGGCTGGTCTCTTGATCTCGGCATTGATTTGCCTTGCACTCTGGAAAACATTTTAAATATATAAGTAGCCAACTTTCCTGTCTTTTCTTTCCATGTGGCTTTTCCAAGTGGGAGTCATCTGACATATAAAGTCTAGGATTCACAACATACTTTTCCTCTGGAAACTAGTTGAAGGTAACCTTACACCACTTTTGTATGAATGAGTTATTCCTTAATAAATATTTCAATAAATATTTATTGAAAATCCCAAAGTGTCAGGAATTGTTCCAGACATTTGAGATATATTACTGAACAAGAACACTTCACACAATGTGAACCGGTGATGCAGATTTGCGTCTATATATTTAGTAAATGCCGCGTCTTCAATGTGTTAAGATACCTGGGTTGATGGAGTTTACATTCTGAAGAATGAGAATGGCAATAAACATAAAACCAAAAAAATATTATAAGTAAATATATAAGTATAATGTGTTACAGGGTGATAATTAATTATAGAAAAAAAGGGGGAGAAAGTAGAACCAAGTATGCAAATTTGGGAATGTGGGGATTGTCCTGGCAGGGAGATGGGGGCTGTTTGCAATTCTAAATAGTGTGGTTAAGGCAGGCTTCATTGAGAGGAGTTTGAACTAACAGTTGAAAGAGGTGAAGGAATGGGCTCTTCGGGTATCTGGAGAAGAGACCCCAAGGCAGAGGAAAGGGCTACTAGTGCAAAGACTTGGCATATCTGAGCAACAGCACAGCGGCTAGTGGGGCTGGGGCGGAGCGAGCCAGGGAACAAGCAGAAGGAGATGAGAACAGGGAGGGAATGGACGCAGTCACATAGGACCTTGTAGCCACTGTAAAGACTGACTTAGAGCATCGGCAAGTTGTAATCAAGGGAGAGACATGATCTGATGTATATCGTAAAAGAACTCCTCTGACTCTTAGACTGAGAATAGACTGTAGTGAGAGGAGGGCAGGACCAGGAAGACCAGATCAATGTCTACTGAAACAATCCACAGGAGAAACGATGGTAGTTCAGAACAGGGTGGCAAGTGGTCAGACTCTCAACAAGACCTGAAGGCAGAGCCAAGAGGATGTACTGATGGACTAGATTCAGGGTATGGGAGAAGGTGACTCCAAGTTGGCTCAGGTTTTTATCCTGAGCAGCAGAGAAGATGGTGCCACCGTCATCTGAGTTGGGGAAGGCTGCAGCAGCAGCAGGTTTGAGGGGTGGGGTGGGTGTTCAGGTTTGGTCATGCCGAGGTTGAGGC
>NW_017731586.1:469167-488963 GCF_001890085.2 Hipposideros armiger
ATATATATATATATATATGTATCTGGACTATATATAAAGAGAGACATAAAGGGATCTGGACTGGGGTTAGAAATTTGGCAGTAGTCAGCTCTGGATGGTATTTAAAGCCAAGAGACTCCAAGAATAATAAGTGTTTTTCTTAGTAATTACTTTTTCAAGACATTCAACGTTCAGAAATTATTTCTCACACACTTAAGTCCTCCTGGCCACGAGGTTACCAAATAATAGGTATTCACATGACTATCTAGAACCAAGCAGAGAGAAACACTTGCCCTATCTGACATAATAATAGTAGTAGGAATTAATATTATTAAAATGAATAATGTTAGGAGTGAAGTGCAGCCCTCCTATTCCTGAGGTGTTTTCGCTAGGCCCTGCCACTTCAGCACCCAAGAATCTGTGTGAAGAAGAGAACTGTTTCGAAGCAGGCACTGTTTTGTGTGGCGGAGTTAAGATCAGGATTTGCTGTATCCTCTGGGTCTGGAGAGGTGGTGGGTGGCAAATGAGAGGGGAGGGCTGGCAAGGGATTCACAGCCTGGATGGACATCTAAGGGGCACAGCAGACCTTGGTCACTCTCAGTGCCCAGATGCCTTACAGGTCGTGCCGGCGTCTTCCTACTGCACATGTCTCAGGGATCAAAACATCACTAGATATGTGTAAGCGATCAGTAAATTGAATTTATCGGTGTTTATGGTAGACATGGCAGGGGTTTTGTTTTGGTGAGGAAATAGCAGTTTGAGACTAGAACTGAGGAACTCTCGGGAAAGTCTGAGAGCTGCCGCACATGCTTCTTTTTCTGAGTCCTTTTTCCAAGAATGTTTCGCCTGTGTTTTAAATTAACAACTGAGCAGACGGGAGAGCAAATTAAAAACAAGCTGGGGTTGCTACTTATCTTGGGCCCGCTGAGGTCACAGCTCAGATTGGGTGTGGACTGTGGTCAGAAATGAAGTAGTGGGTGGGGAGGGTAGGTGGAGAATCCTAGCAGGCAGCAAGACTCAGAGGTGGGAGTCTAGTGATTGAATATGTGCAGGCATCTAGTGAGGGAGATTCCATGAACTCCATACAGGACCCTAGTTCTCAGGTAGGGAAGAGAGAGGCAAAGCTTCAAGGTCAGAGAGGGCAGGGAAAGGGAACTAGCTTATATTGATTAGTTTCTATATGCTTGCGAGTGTGTTAAGGAGGTAAATACATTGATAGAGTGATGATAGATAATTTATTTTAATTCTTACAGTAAATGTGATAGTATTATCATTCCCTTTTGTAAATGAAGGAGGTAGAGAGAGGTGAGACTCAAATTCAGGTTTGCCTCACTCCCAGATCAATAAAACCCTACACTTTTCAGGATCTTGGAATTAGGAACTAGCGTAGGAGTATAAAGGAATGGAGAGGAGTCCACAGCAATGGTGTTTGTGCATTCACACAGGACTGCTACCATCTTACTGAACTGGAGTGGAGTAGATTGAGAGGAAGTGGGTCAAGTAAGGGTCCCATGTGTCCACAGTGAGACACTGCGGGTCGGATCTGATTTGCGGTGAAGGATGACCTTAGAGTCCAGTACCTTAGAGTCCAGTGGTCAGGATAGTCAACTTAGCAGGAAGGACCTTAATTCTAAACCCCACTGGATGGGGGCACAGAAGCAGTTTAAGCACTTTTTACCTTAGTCAAAATTAACCCACCGAACTAAAGGATGGAGGCACCAGTAGAACCAATTGTGGAAATCTGGGGTAAATAAAACGAGAGGCTCATGATTAGGGTGTGATTCTTTAGATGAGGAAATTTCAGCTCTGAGGGATGAAGTGGTTTTGCTCAAGAACAGGTAGCAGCAGATGAATGCCCAGTGTGCAGATCTCATCTCTCACCTAGCTTCACCCCCATTAGGTTCATCTCACCTAGGGCTTCATCCCCTGTACCTTGGGGTTCACCTCCTGGCTGCCCCTGGATCGTCTCCTCTCTAATGACAGTGATATTGTCTCCTGCAGCTTTCACTTTCCTTTTCTTCAAAGACTCCTAATACATGTGAATAATCTGGGAGAGAGGTTGTTATTAAACAAGGGTTTGCCCATGGCCTCTACACCATGTTGGGATTTGGGGGGAGCAGAGAGTAAGCAGGAGAAAAGCCAGGTAAACCATATCAAATATTTTAGATGATGTCAGATGGTCCTGGACAGGTTCTTAATTGTTTTGTGCCACAAATTCCTCACTTGTATCCTGGGAATAACAATAGTACCCTCTTTATAGAGATGTTTTGATAATGAAATGAGATAATACATATTAACTCCTTAGCTCAGTGCCCAGCTGAGTGGTTTCCATGTAGTTTACATGCCAGCATTCAAAATATTCATTATTATTAAAGGATGTGAAGGTGATTTTCTCCAACATCCAATGGCATTTTGGAGGTGGCATGATGTCAGGCTATTCTAATGATATATGTGTCTTGTTTTATGCTTTCTAATATGGATGTTTCAGACCACTCAGCTCTACTCACTAGATTTCCTGGAGTTTAAACATTCTCATCAAAGTTAATGTGACACTTGTCCTTACTGCCACAGAGCGTGATAATTGCCTTGTACTGTGCACTACCAAAATAATATTAATATCACCTTCGCCCAGCTGCTTCCTGCAAATGGCATCATCTTGATCTTATAAAACCAATGCAGGAGAAAATATGTGTAAAAGAGAAAATGATGATCAATTTTGAGGGTAGTGAGCAAGATGAAATTTTAAGAAGCCAAACCTGAGGAGCATACAGATACGTTTAATTTGGCCCTTTTCTTCGCAGGAGCATCTTGATTTTCTGGTTATGAAACCATTTGGACTCCTGTTGTAGACTTTGTTCTAAAATTTAAAGCGGTCTTTAAAAGTGGTCTTCCTTTCTTGTTCTCAAAAGGAAAAGGGCTGACTATCTTCATGCAAATTAGTCTGCCTTTGTCAAAAAACTTCAGGGGACTCATCTATGAAATGTAGACACACAATAAGAAATACAGTGCATCTTACTGTTCTTTCAGCCATTGTAAGATTGTTTCCCACAGTATGGAATACTTTAAAAAAAAGTGTTTTATCACAATGCCAAAACTCCAGCGATGCCTTTGACTGCCTTTGGGGATGGTGGTGGAGGTGGGGAAACAAGCTAGTCAATACTACATTATTTTCAGATGATTTTGCACAAAACTAGGGAAAGTGCAAATGAATGCAGAAAGATAGGACTGAGATACTAAATTTGGGACCAGCAGTTACAGACACTGGAGTTCTGAGCTTCTTTTTGCTCCTCTGTAATTTGTAATCCATATTGAGAAGATACTAACTAGCGGTTGTATAAGAATAATTCGTTATAAGAGTAAAAATTGTTTTGACAATGTCTAACACTTCAGAAACATATCTCATTATTCTGACTGCATTAATTGAGGTTTCTTTTCTTTTTTCCCTCTGTATTTCAGTGACAATTTCTACAAGCACCTTTTTTGATGGCTTGCTGGTGACAGGACTATACACATCTACAAGTGTTCAGGCTTCACAGAGCATTGGCGGTTCCAATGCTTTCGGCTTTGGTAAGCTATCCTGACATAAGAAATCAATAATTGCCAATATTTTACACAGTTCTGGGTGTTATTTTTGAAATATCTGTTTAATGAGGACTAGACATTCATTGTTTCAGAGAAAATAATCTGGAGTGATTTTTGTGTATTTGCTTGAAGTTTGGTGAATTGAAGTAAGTCATGTAAATGCACAGCCAACCTTGAGCTTGATGTGATGATCTTGGTCCCTCTCCCCATCTCCTGCCACTGTCACACGTGGTCCTGTGGGTTCAAGTAAATTTCTCTGTTCCATCATGTAGGTTGCTGGAATTGGAATTCACTCTAATGCCCATGCAATTTTTCAGTATCCTCTTTTTATAGACAGTTCTTAATATCCTGGAGTAGGTGAAAAGTGTCATGTTAAGTGTGGCAAGTAAGCATTCAATACTACAAGTTGAAGACAGTAATAATTGTTTAAATGATTGACTTTTATGAGTATTCATAAAAGAATGTGATTTAATATTTAAGACACTTATGTGGAGCCTTTTCCTTAGATCAGAAATATGGCAGGTTACCTCTGTGGAGAAGTAGAATGCTACATGATGGTCCCTGATCCCAGAGGATTCTCAATTTGGAAATCTCTACTTGACCCATAATGGGGCAAACATGTCAGGCTGGAATTAAGTAGACCCTTTTAAGCATCAAGAACACAAATTTAATATATTAGTTTATGTAAGACATGAAATCACCGGTCTTACTCTAAAATTAGAAGGCAGCAGAGAACTTCCTCCATTTATGTGAGAAGATAGAATTGCATTATCAAAGGTGACCATGTGTTCAACATTTTATTTTTTCTGGGGTATTTATTAAGTAAATAATTTTTACTACTTTTAGTATGTGAAAGGGGTACCTCTTTTGTGTCTAGTCCCCCTAGTAGCTCTGCCCACGTGACTCACTGGTTGGTGTCACAGCAATAATGTTGATGCCGCATTGTCACCCTGTGGGCCCAAGATGGGGTTCACAGCCTCAGGGCTTAAAGGAGCCTGGAAGTCACTTAATCATCATGTTAAATTATTTGACATTGAGGATTTGTCCTATTTTCAGAAGATCCCAGATAAGCTTTTACAATCTGTTGGTAACTACTTCTAAGGTCTAATCCTTAAGAAAAAAATTCCTGTTAGGTCTAAAAATCCCACTTTTCTATCCCACCCTTTTTGTGCTCTGCAGAGGTGAAAGGTCAGCTTACAACCATCTATATAGGTACTTAATATATATGGCATACTACCTCTTATGTTACAACGGGACCGATGAGTAGGGTTGCCAGATTTAACAAATGAAAATTTACAAGACATCCAGTTAAATTTGAATCTTAGGTAAATAATTGGTTTTTAGTATAAGAATGCAGGGTTTGGGATAAGATGCCCTGGGTTCTACCTTAGCCCAATTAAATCAAAACCTGTGGGAGTGGGACTTGAGCACTGGTAATTTTTAAAACTCTCCAGGTGATTATAGTATTTATCCAGGGTTGAGACAAGTGTACTGGGTTAGCCCAGGGCCCAGTAGCATCAACACCCCTGGAAACTTGTAAGGACAGAGTTCCAGGCCTTACGTAGTGAATCAGATACTCTGGGGGTGGAACCCAGTGATCACTTTTTTTTTTTTAAGATTTTTATTGGGGAATTGGGGGGATGGGAACAGTGCTGGGGAATTGGGGGAAGGGAAACAGACAAATTGCTGTCTAGTTGTGGAGGACGTTGCTTCACTGGCCTAAGTTGGCACCATCATTGTGCTCTTCCCAGGCGAGGCAGATCAGTCGCCGGCTTCTGGATGGACACTCACTGCAGCTACTGGCTGCTCACGCTGGCTGCTGGCTACACACCGTAGCCCATGGCAACCCACTGCCACAGGGGCTGCAGCCTACGCCGTCGCAGGCAACTCTCGGCAGCCCAGCTCCAGGTTGAGCTGTTGTTCAGCATCTTAGCTGTAGAGGGCAGTGCCACTGGCCCTCATATGTGGGATCCGAACTGGGGCCCTCTGGCGTCCCAAGCCAGTTCTTAATCATCGTGCCACTCGGCCGGTCCCCCACTGATCACTTTTTAATAAGCACTCCAGGTGATTTTGATATACACTGAAGTTTGAGAACCACTCATCTCCATTAATTAAGTGGGAGCATATTTAAATGACCATGTAAGTATATAACTAAATCTTGCTAAGGACTAGCTGGGAGAAGTACTGAGTGCTGGGAAAGTGTATGCCGGAGAACCTGTTAGATCTAGGCTGGAGTAGAATGCGATGGAGTTAGGAAAGGCTTCCCCGAGGAAGTGGTGCTGAGCTGAGATGTGAAGGAGAAGTAGGAATTACTTAGCTAAAGGTCTGTGGAAATTGGGGCCCAGCAACACTGATGGAGGGCACAGTAGATGCCAAGGTCTCAGGGTGGGAAGAGACTGGCCTGTTCTAGGAATCGAAAGGAAACCGTGGAGTGGCTGGATCTGGCATTGAGAGGCAAAGTGATAAGGCTGGATAGGAGACCAGAGCCAGATCATTCAGGACCTTGACAAAGGGAAGCCATTGAGGCTTTTCGGCTGCGCAGTGACTTGAACAGCTTTTTATTTTAAAGAGGTCCCTCTGGGGTCTGCATGGAGAACAAACTGTAGAGTCCGGGAGTGGACGCAGAGAGACTATGATGTGGTGAAAGGTTCTGGTATGACAGGGCATGCGAGGAGCCCAGGGCAGGCTGGCGTTGGCAACAAGAAAGGGTGGTATGTGCAGGGTAGGAGTTTGGCCGAGGAACCATACAGACTGCAGGTCCAGTCCCAGCCTTCTTTAGCCACGTGCCTCAGCCACGTTGCTTAACTTCTCTAAGCTTAGTTTCCTCATCTGTGAAATGGTGATGTAATGGCACCCGCTTCATAGGATGTTGAGTAGTCTTGAAGATTAAAGGAGGTGATTTATATAAAGCCCTTAGCACCCAGAAAACAGTAAAACTAGGTGATAAGTCTTGATAACCAAAGCAGCTGATTTTCTCAGTCCAGGACTTTTGTATCCTTCAGGGGGGGGGGGGGGGGCGGGGGTTGCAAAAATTGTCCTTAGGTGGAATTAATGTGGGGTTTATGGATCCGGGTTATTAGAGGACTTGGCTGAATGAAGTAACTATCATTTGCCAAAATGGAGGCTTTAAATGAGAAAAATCATTAAATATCATTCATAGTATGTTGTAAACACATTTTGAAAAAACATATAAAATTCATGTATCATAGCACCTCAGACTTCAGCTAGTAAGCCAAACAAAACATCTAAGAATGCAATTGCTAGAAATTATTTAAGGTACCCAGACTTCAAGACATTTTCTGTGGTGACTGTGAAAGCTGTAAAAAGGCAATTTCACTTGAATTAGGATGTATTTTGATGATCTTAAATTGCAAATCTCTTCCCATCGCTATCAACCCTGTATTACTGGGCTGATAGTCTGAAGAGGCTTCTGATCGTGAAACCTGTTGATGGTAGTTTGACTTTATAACCAGATGCTCAGGTCTCCCACTAGTCACATGGCATTTCGATAGGACATGATTTCTATATGGAAGGACAGATAATGAGACCTTTTTAAAGTTTCAGTAATAGCCAAATAATTTTAAATAATTTTATGTAAATTACCTTAAAACAAAATTTAATAATATATTAACAATAATGAATATTGTTAAGTAGAGTTAATCCTCAGAAATAATATTTTTGATTAGAAAGCAGGAGGTAAAATGTCTTTTTAGATAAATGGTCACTTTTTGGAACAAAAACACATTAATTGTTTTGGTATTTGATTTAAGCTTAACATGTTCTTTACAACTTAAGAACAAAATGAAAAGATGTAATTTGATTAGGGTGCAGGTGAGAAAGTAGAGGAAACTCTTATAGAAGGTAGAATGTAAAAGAATTGCTGCTCTCTCGTAGTTTAGCAGTTATAGTAGGATCAGGCTGAAATAATGTGGCATTCTTTGATCCAGAACAAAGAGTTATTGAATACATAATCTATCATTAGGCTCTGACTTTGATGGAGTGTTAAGTAAACATGATTTGTTTGGCATTTTTCCAGCATATCATAGGGTTAGTAGTGTGTGATATTAGTGCGTTTAACTAGCTATGACAAATAAGGCAAAGTAAAGCATAAAGCTGAGTCTAAAAAAAGGTACTTCTGAAAGTTTTTTCCACTTAAAGTTAATTTTAATTGTACCAATTACACTAAAGTTATAGCCATTCTCCTTTGAATATAAAATGTGCATATGACCAGCCAAAATAAAGCCATAATTATTCTTAACATACTGTTGTAGAAATGTAATTGCACTAATATATCTACAGCCTTTTATGCAAAACCAGAATTATTTAAAATGCATGCCTCACTGACCAAATATAGACAGATGCCTAATAGCCAGAAATACATGAAAACAATAGCTGTGCAATAGATGAGTGTACGCCAGCAATGTGTGATTTGAAATACCTCATTCTGCTTGTCAATATAAGAAAACATGTTGCCCCAGGGAAGTGTGATGTTTAATTATGGATATCTCTTTGTGCATCCCAGAAAAGAATACTTCCCCCTTGTCTTTGGCATTGAATTCCAGTTTAATCATGTAAATCTTCAAGGCTCATTGTGGTTGCTCAATAAAGGGCTATTTGAATATCTTTTCATACAAAACTGTTCCTTTTCCAGAGGCTAAAATGCATTTTACTCAATATTTAATATTCTGGCTCTAAAAGCATTTTACTAGTTTTTTTGGTATTCTGGCTCTAAAAACTGAGATTTGCATTTATGGGTCTGATCAGTAGCAGTCACACTTGAAATTGTTAGATCTTACATAAAATAAACTTTTGGGCTTTACAATTCCTTGATATTTTGCTCAGCTAATACGCCAACCATTTTAACAGGTTTTCACTTAAACTTTTGTAATTTCCTATGTGTTTCACTTATTTTTTTTCTATAATAATTAGGCATCCTAGATCCAATCATTTAAGTTATAAAACTCTTAAAATGGCAAGATTTGATGAAATCCAAGTTTGGGGGGAAACTATTGTGAACAGATCCAAGATTTCTTTTTTTTTAATCTTTTCTCTTAAACATCCAATCATGTCATATTTTAAATTGAGATTAAGCGACTAACATAAAAGTGTAATATTTTCAATATTGCAATTAAAGCACAGTATTAGGATTTTTGTACTTAATGATCTGATTTTTCAATGTGATTTGATGCTCTAACTTGAGATGAATAGGGATATATTTACAAAACATATTAAATGTTTTTAAAAAGACTTCAAATTTTACTAAATCTTATATTGGTCACTAGTTAATAAAAATGTGTACTTTACCAATAGATTAAGATTGTATGGTAATTTTTCATTGTCAGGATGCAAGGTTTTGTTTTTTTTACTATTTTTTAAAATTGTCATTAGAAAGAAAAATAAAGGGTCCATTGAAGTTACCTTTTTGGTTATCGTTTGTATTAAAACTATGTAGAACCTTTTACAACTTTGCTAATTATCATCAGGACTCCTACCTCCCTGGGCGGGAGCTGCAGTTAGGTCTTACATGTCCAGTTTCGCTAAGAGACACCGCTTGTGATACAAATGCATGCACATGTTTAGTGCTCAATAGCTATAAAAAGGGGGCAACTTAGCAACTTCATTATAGGATCCTGGTAGTCTAAATTCAGCTAAATTACTCAGAATGATCTTATTAAATTATTTTGCCTGTCTCTTTACAAAGAATTGCTTTGTAACATACTCGAGGAATTTTAAACATATTGAGGGATTTAAAAGCATGACCTTTCATTGGGTAGGGTGAATGACCTATAACAAGACTGTAGGTTAATTAAACATGTTAGTCAAGGGTACAAAGAGCATAGCTGACAAGAGATGAAATTTGCATAGTTTTCCCATTTACAGGGATTTAACCTAAATTTGGTAGTTTTTCACTCCATTTAGGCACACCGGCATTATCTTCATTATTGCACTGTGTTGTACACCTGAAACTAATTTAAAAAAAAAAAAGAAGATGTCTGTGTGGCAAGCAATAAAAGCCAAGAACTTTTCCTTGGTTTCAAGAATAAAAAAAAAAGAAAAGAAAAGAAATAGTATATCTTGGTTGTGTTAGACATATGACAAGGAATTCAGGGATATTCCCCAATTCCTCAATAGCTAACTTGAAAAGAATAACTTACTAGCNGCTGGGGAATTGGGGGAAGGGAAACAGACAAATTGCTGTCGTTTTGTTCTTCAGTCTAGTTGTGGAGGACGTTGCTTCACTGGCCTAAGTTGGCACCATCATTGTGCTCTTCCCAGGCGAGGCAGATCAGTCGCCGGCTTCTGGATGGACACTCACTGCAGCTACTGGCTGCTCACGCTGGCTGCTGGCTACACACCGTAGCCCATGGCAACCCACTGCCACAGGGGCTGCAGCCTACGCCGTCGCAGGCAACTCTCGGCAGCCCAGCTCCAGGTTGAGCTGTTGTTCAGCATCTTAGCTGTAGAGGGCAGTGCCACTGGCCCTCATATGTGGGATCCGAACTGGGGCCCTCTGGCGTCCCAAGCCAGTTCTTAATCATCGTGCCACTCGGCCGGTCCCCCACTGATCACTTTTTAATAAGCACTCCAGGTGATTTTGATATACACTGAAGTTTGAGAACCACTCATCTCCATTAATTAAGTGGGAGCATATTTAAATGACCATGTAAGTATATAACTAAATCTTGCTAAGGACTAGCTGGGAGAAGTACTGAGTGCTGGGAAAGTGTATGCCGGAGAACCTGTTAGATCTAGGCTGGAGTAGAATGCGATGGAGTTAGGAAAGGCTTCCCCGAGGAAGTGGTGCTGAGCTGAGATGTGAAGGAGAAGTAGGAATTACTTAGCTAAAGGTCTGTGGAAATTGGGGCCCAGCAACACTGATGGAGGGCACAGTAGATGCCAAGGTCTCAGGGTGGGAAGAGACTGGCCTGTTCTAGGAATCGAAAGGAAACCGTGGAGTGGCTGGATCTGGCATTGAGAGGCAAAGTGATAAGGCTGGATAGGAGACCAGAGCCAGATCATTCAGGACCTTGACAAAGGGAAGCCATTGAGGCTTTTCGGCTGCGCAGTGACTTGAACAGCTTTTTATTTTAAAGAGGTCCCTCTGGGGTCTGCATGGAGAACAAACTGTAGAGTCCGGGAGTGGACGCAGAGAGACTATGATGTGGTGAAAGGTTCTGGTATGACAGGGCATGCGAGGAGCCCAGGGCAGGCTGGCGTTGGCAACAAGAAAGGGTGGTATGTGCAGGGTAGGAGTTTGGCCGAGGAACCATACAGACTGCAGGTCCAGTCCCAGCCTTCTTTAGCCACGTGCCTCAGCCACGTTGCTTAACTTCTCTAAGCTTAGTTTCCTCATCTGTGAAATGGTGATGTAATGGCACCCGCTTCATAGGATGTTGAGTAGTCTTGAAGATTAAAGGAGGTGATTTATATAAAGCCCTTAGCACCCAGAAAACAGTAAAACTAGGTGATAAGTCTTGATAACCAAAGCAGCTGATTTTCTCAGTCCAGGACTTTTGTATCCTTCAGGGGGGGGGGGGGGGGCGGGGGTTGCAAAAATTGTCCTTAGGTGGAATTAATGTGGGGTTTATGGATCCGGGTTATTAGAGGACTTGGCTGAATGAAGTAACTATCATTTGCCAAAATGGAGGCTTTAAATGAGAAAAATCATTAAATATCATTCATAGTATGTTGTAAACACATTTTGAAAAAACATATAAAATTCATGTATCATAGCACCTCAGACTTCAGCTAGTAAGCCAAACAAAACATCTAAGAATGCAATTGCTAGAAATTATTTAAGGTACCCAGACTTCAAGACATTTTCTGTGGTGACTGTGAAAGCTGTAAAAAGGCAATTTCACTTGAATTAGGATGTATTTTGATGATCTTAAATTGCAAATCTCTTCCCATCGCTATCAACCCTGTATTACTGGGCTGATAGTCTGAAGAGGCTTCTGATCGTGAAACCTGTTGATGGTAGTTTGACTTTATAACCAGATGCTCAGGTCTCCCACTAGTCACATGGCATTTCGATAGGACATGATTTCTATATGGAAGGACAGATAATGAGACCTTTTTAAAGTTTCAGTAATAGCCAAATAATTTTAAATAATTTTATGTAAATTACCTTAAAACAAAATTTAATAATATATTAACAATAATGAATATTGTTAAGTAGAGTTAATCCTCAGAAATAATATTTTTGATTAGAAAGCAGGAGGTAAAATGTCTTTTTAGATAAATGGTCACTTTTTGGAACAAAAACACATTAATTGTTTTGGTATTTGATTTAAGCTTAACATGTTCTTTACAACTTAAGAACAAAATGAAAAGATGTAATTTGATTAGGGTGCAGGTGAGAAAGTAGAGGAAACTCTTATAGAAGGTAGAATGTAAAAGAATTGCTGCTCTCTCGTAGTTTAGCAGTTATAGTAGGATCAGGCTGAAATAATGTGGCATTCTTTGATCCAGAACAAAGAGTTATTGAATACATAATCTATCATTAGGCTCTGACTTTGATGGAGTGTTAAGTAAACATGATTTGTTTGGCATTTTTCCAGCATATCATAGGGTTAGTAGTGTGTGATATTAGTGCGTTTAACTAGCTATGACAAATAAGGCAAAGTAAAGCATAAAGCTGAGTCTAAAAAAAGGTACTTCTGAAAGTTTTTTCCACTTAAAGTTAATTTTAATTGTACCAATTACACTAAAGTTATAGCCATTCTCCTTTGAATATAAAATGTGCATATGACCAGCCAAAATAAAGCCATAATTATTCTTAACATACTGTTGTAGAAATGTAATTGCACTAATATATCTACAGCCTTTTATGCAAAACCAGAATTATTTAAAATGCATGCCTCACTGACCAAATATAGACAGATGCCTAATAGCCAGAAATACATGAAAACAATAGCTGTGCAATAGATGAGTGTACGCCAGCAATGTGTGATTTGAAATACCTCATTCTGCTTGTCAATATAAGAAAACATGTTGCCCCAGGGAAGTGTGATGTTTAATTATGGATATCTCTTTGTGCATCCCAGAAAAGAATACTTCCCCCTTGTCTTTGGCATTGAATTCCAGTTTAATCATGTAAATCTTCAAGGCTCATTGTGGTTGCTCAATAAAGGCCTATTTGAATATCTTTTCATACAAAACTGTTCCTTTTCCAGAGGCTAAAATGCATTTTACTCAATATTTAATATTCTGGCTCTAAAAGCATTTTACTAGTTTTTTTGGTATTCTGGCTCTAAAAACTGAGATTTGCATTTATGGGTCTGATCAGTAGCAGTCACACTTGAAATTGTTAGATCTTACATAAAATAAACTTTTGGGCTTTACAATTCCTTGATATTTTGCTCAGCTAATACGCCAACCATTTTAACAGGTTTTCACTTAAACTTTTGTAATTTCCTATGTGTTTCACTTATTTTTTTTCTATAATAATTAGGCATCCTAGATCCAATCATTTAAGTTATAAAACTCTTAAAATGGCAAGATTTGATGAAATCCAAGTTTGGGGGGAAACTATTGTGAACAGATCCAAGATTTCTTTTTTTTTAATCTTTTCTCTTAAACATCCAATCATGTCATATTTTAAATTGAGATTAAGCGACTAACATAAAAGTGTAATATTTTCAATATTGCAATTAAAGCACAGTATTAGGATTTTTGTACTTAATGATCTGATTTTTCAATGTGATTTGATGCTCTAACTTGAGATGAATAGGGATATATTTACAAAACATATTAAATGTTTTTAAAAAGACTTCAAATTTTACTAAATCTTATATTGGTCACTAGTTAATAAAAATGTGTACTTTACCAATAGATTAAGATTGTATGGTAATTTTTCATTGTCAGGATGCAAGGTTTTGTTTTTTTTACTATTTTTTAAAATTGTCATTAGAAAGAAAAATAAAGGGTCCATTGAAGTTACCTTTTTGGTTATCGTTTGTATTAAAACTATGTAGAACCTTTTACAACTTTGCTAATTATCATCAGGACTCCTACCTCCCTGGGCGGGAGCTGCAGTTAGGTCTTACATGTCCAGTTTCGCTAAGAGACACCGCTTGTGATACAAATGCATGCACATGTTTAGTGCTCAATAGCTATAAAAAGGGGGCAACTTAGCAACTTCATTATAGGATCCTGGTAGTCTAAATTCAGCTAAATTACTCAGAATGATCTTATTAAATTATTTTGCCTGTCTCTTTACAAAGAATTGCTTTGTAACATACTCGAGGAATTTTAAACATATTGAGGGATTTAAAAGCATGACCTTTCATTGGGTAGGGTGAATGACCTATAACAAGACTGTAGGTTAATTAAACATGTTAGTCAAGGGTACAAAGAGCATAGCTGACAAGAGATGAAATTTGCATAGTTTTCCCATTTACAGGGATTTAACCTAAATTTGGTAGTTTTTCACTCCATTTAGGCACACCGGCATTATCTTCATTATTGCACTGTGTTGTACACCTGAAACTAATTTAAAAAAAAAAAAGAAGATGTCTGTGTGGCAAGCAATAAAAGCCAAGAACTTTTCCTTGGTTTCAAGAATAAAAAAAAAAGAAAAGAAAAGAAATAGTATATCTTGGTTGTGTTAGACATATGACAAGGAATTCAGGGATATTCCCCAATTCCTCAATAGCTAACTTGAAAAGAATAACTTACTAGCGTAGTGGGCATGAGGAATATAAAGCTGTTGAATTCATCAGTTAACAAATGGCCGAAGCACATGTGACGGGCGCGAGATTTGGGCCACATGGAGGAGTCAGTGAGGAAGGCAGGTCAATGCAGGGATTCCTTACATGACCTTGGGCGTCAGGCAGCTCAGGTTTGACGCCTGACGCTGCTTCTTGTGAACCTGGGCACACATTTTCCTTCCCGAGCCTCAGTGCCTGCATTTGCAAAATGAGGATGCTAATGATGGTGCCTAGTTCACAGAGTTGTTCGGTGGGTAAATGTGATGATCTGTTCAGGTGCCTAGCCTATATGCTCATAGTAGATATCATATAAAGACTCGGAAGTGAGAATTCTTTCTTTGAAATGGGAAACAAAATGAGAAGATGGTTCAAGTGGCAGAGGTTTGAAAGAGGGACTTGATTCTAAATTGGAGGGGGACCGTGTGCCCAGTGTCTTACCCATGGAATTTAGAGCTGAAATGGACCTTTGGTAGAGCCTGGTGCAGCCCCTGGCCCAATGTGCAGGTGAGGGAGCAGGCTTAGGCTGAGCAAGTGTGGCCTATCACAGTGTGATGGAGGCATGAGGACTAAAACCAGGCAACATGACAGTCAGTACTCAGACACTTTAAAAAAATACAATTCACATACCATAAAATTTGCCATTTCCAGAGTTTACATTTTAGTGATTTCCAGTATATTCACAAGGTTCTGCAACCAACACCACTATTTCCAGAACATTTCATCAGTTCCACAAGAACCTCCATGCCCATTAACAGCCACTCCCTAATCCCTCTCCCCTTAGTCTCTCACAACCACTAATCTACTTTCTATGATTTGCCTATTTTGGACATTTCATGTAGATAGAATCATGTAATATGTGGCCTTTTGTGTCTGGCTTCTTTCACTCAGCATAATGTTTTCAAGGTCCATCCGTGTTGTAGCAGGTATCAGTACTTCCTTCCTTTCTATAGCTAAATAATAGTCTATTATGGATGTACCACATTTTGTTTAGTGAATGGGCGTTTGGCAGTTCTCAGATTCTTAAAAGGAGTTAGGGCTGAGCAAATTGGGGGGAAAAATGTTTAAGGGGGATGCAAAGCAATGGGACTAACGAATTCCTTAAATATTCACCAGTGACTCTCCACCCTCTGAAGATCCAAATTGCTCAGCCCTTTCTGTGGCTCAGACCTGAAAATGGTTAAACGTAGGCATGGAGATGAATTACTCCTCTGCCTTCCTTCTTGCCATTCAAGGCAGATAGGCCACCGTGGCATGTTTTCCCCCTGACCCTTGGGCCTCAGTTTCGACTGTGAGATATACAAGGCGAGCTGAGTCAATCTAATTTACTATAATAGTACAGGAATTTGGAATCAAGACTCATCAATCCCAGCCCAGCTCTTTCTGAGCTGGATCAAAGCACATGTAAACATTTGGGAGCTCTGGGCAGCCCCTGTTGTCAGTGGGTCAGAGGAGTATCCTGCCTGGAGAGGAGAAGGAGAGGGCCAGAATGCTGCCTGGAGTACCAGAGTTTTCCAGGCTTTTATTTGGGCTTTATTCCCACCAGGCTCAGATATTCTTGGTTCTAAGAAACAAAAATAAAAATAGCTACCATTTATCAAGCACTTTCTATGTGCCAGGTGTGTTACAGGTATTAACTCTTTCAGTCCTAACAAAATCCTACTATAATTATCCTCACTTTGTAGATAAAAGAACCTGAAGCAGAGAGAGGATAAGTGATTTGTCCCAGGTCAAATGTAGGGAGTTGCAAACCCATAATTTAAACCTGCCCATGTAGCCTCTCATTAAGCTCCCCTTACAGCTGAAGCCAGCTTGAGTGAGTTTCTATCTCAAGCCAGCGAAGCTTCAGTACAAAGGCCCTCGCTGCTGTTTCCCCGCCTGCCGCCATCTCTTAGCTCTTTCAGCCTCCATCACCTCCTCCCCCCACATACACACATCTGCACCCATACACTAGGCATAATAACCCACACCCACTTCCACAGTCCCAGCTGCTTTAGACCTCTATGCCCTCGCTTGTTTATAGTGCTTGGAATTCCTTCTGGCTCTGTCTGCTGGGCAAATATCCTGCCATCGTTTAGGGCCTCCGTTCCGACTCACCTCCTCTGTTGAGCCCTTATGACTGCTCCTCTCTGCTCCTCCCTGGTCCCCATGGAACTCTCTACTCCCTCCTCCATGCTTCACGCTCATTTCTGACCCCCATCAGCCATCTCTAACAATGTATTGAATTTACTTATTTAAAAACCTGTATCCCTCTTTCAGGACAATAGATGGTCTAGTTACCTTCGATCTCGTGGCACATAATAAGTGCTCAATAAATACTGAATGAATAAAACAATGAAAATCTTTCAGGATTCATAGTGTATTTTACTACTAGAGCTGACATTAGTAAGTGCATATATGTGCACAAGTGTACAGGTATGGATGAGAGAGACTATCATTGTCTTTAAGTTCGAAGGTATTTCTGAATCTATATGGATACATATAAGTCTAAACATCTGTACATGCATTTAAAACTATACAAACGTAGTAAATTTTTATCATCAGAGATCCTGGGAAATTTTATTATCCTGCCCACCACTGTGTCCCTTTCTCCCCTGGAGGTGGCAGACACCAGTGCCTTCAGGTAGGAGAGTGATTGACCAAGTGTTCTGTAGAATCAAGGGGATGGGAAGAACAAGAGGCTGTTCAGTCCAGACTCGGGTCTTAGGGCAGGTCGATGTCTTAGTGGCGCATGATGTTACGTTCTTATTTCATCTCTTAACCTTTTCAAAAATGATGACTGTATAATTTCTTGTATAAATTCTAAGATTACATCAAATGAGATCATTATGAAAGATTTGGGGGTATAAACATTTAATCCCTTGCTTTAACTTCAACACATTTATCATGTAATTAAAAATAGTAAATGTTTGTTAAAAAGTAATTGCCACTTGTTTTCTTTACCTTAGGCAATCCTACCCCCCGCCAAACTTACTCTAACTCTCTCTCTCTCTTTCTCCCTCCCTCCTTCCTTCACCCTCTCTTTCTCTTCATATAAGATTCATCCATTTCATAGCACCTTAGTAATTCACTTGTCAGTTTCCTCTGGACAGTCCACAGATTCTAGGTAGAGGAATTTAGCCCTGATAAGATATGTGCCCAGAAACCACTGTAGGTACTTTAAAAATGCACCCCTAAGGAAGAGTTCTTCTAGTTCCTAGCTTTTCCTCATTCCTGCTCAAATTTATGTTCTCAGAATCACAGTAAACTGATTGTTCATAAATAAGAATGTCACACTTTTAAAGCAGATTCTAATGGAAGTTGCCACTATGCTTTATAAGTTATGAGTTTTGAAATTACTTTGTTAAAATTTTGCCTGTTAGTATTAAAAAATTATTTTTGAAGACTCTTCTTTCTTGGCAAATGTAACCTTATTTCTGTTATTTAAAATAAAATTTGTCCCAAGGACTGAGCTCCAAATAAACAAGGATAGACCACTACATCATTATATGGGGTACTTTCTCATATGCCAAAGTTTTTAAGAAGAAGTCTGGAAAATAATTTTCTATAAATGAAGTCTTATCCCTCGCTAGATAAAAACAGAACTGAGAATACTTTCTGTTTACTCTCTGAATACTCTCTGTTTCTTAAACAATAATTAAAAAAATCTCTGAGTCAGAGTGGAGCATGGGTTTTTGCTGATAAGCAATACTGTTTTCTAGAAGAGTGACACTTTTCAGAATATGCCAGACTGTCCCTTTTAACAGGCGACAAGATTGAAGTACATTCTTAAGGGAATAAACTTCAAAGATGGACTCCAATCTAGCTGTCATTTTGCTTGTAATGTGGCTTACTCTTGAGGTTTTCCAGTCCTCCTTTTGGGTGTGTAGATAATGATAAATGAGTTTATGTTTCATGTTCATAGTAACTGATTTATAAATATTCTTGGGTAAAGTTGGCTGCTTCTTTCCTGGCAGTTAAATCTAAGAACAACTTAAAATAATTTTATAATGTTATTACGTCCTAAAAATCATTCTGATAATTATCTTTGAAATGTTAAAAAAAAAAAGAAGAAAAAGAAGAAGTGAGAGTAGGTTCTTGACTTTGCCTAGAAAATAGCTCTGGATGCAACATGTGAATTTGAAAATGGCTGTAGGAGTCCAATAAAGGCATTTCACCAAATGCCAGTTCTGTTTCCACTCTTGTCTCCTGTTCTGCTGCTTATCTTCAGCCCTCCGATGCTGAGTTTTGGCCATAGCTTAATGGACGTGTAGGCTGCTCTTGGAGGCAAGCACACAACTAAATTACTGTTTTCAGGACTCTGAGTTCTGGATGGAAAGATACTTGGTAGTGTGGGAGTTGCCATTTTAGAAAACAGAATAGCAAAAATTGTTAATATTTTGGTAAAAGTTCAGACTGAGCTCCCTCCTTCTTTTCTTCCTACGTGTTTTCATACATCAGAACCATGTATTATTATCTAGTTAATTATGTTATTTCTGGTTCTCTTTCAGGAAAGTTCCTCCCCACATGAACTCTAGTGAATAGCAAGTTACAAGTAAGATATATGGAGCTATCAGAGATCACGTTCTGGGGAGACGTGTTGTTTATCCTTAATTGTTTTCTTTTTAAAATAATTATTTGCATTATGAGAGGATTCATTTTAAGCCTGGCTTTTACATAATCTGATAACATTTATAATAATAGTAGCAAAAATGGAGAGAAATCTGTTACTAATAAAAGAAGTACTCAGCTGGGGTTTGGCTTCCTGTTTCTAGAGAAGGGGACAAATGACCAGCCCTGGATTGTTGTGAGGTTGATGAAGTTTATCTTCCAGGCACCTAAGCTGCCCCTTTGCTCTCTTGTCTCTTATTCAACAAGGAGATGAATTTTAAAATACTGTGGTAACAGCAGCTTTCCCCACACTGCTTTTTTTTTAAATTTTTTTCATTGTTAGTTTCAGGTGTACAGAACAATGCAATAGTTATCCTTTTCACCCTCACAAAGTAACAACCCCTCTCCCCCCATCTACTGCCCTCCCACCCCCGATATCATGCTTATCTGTTACAATTCCATTGACTCCATTCCTACTCTCTACTCCATGTCCTGTGACTATATGTATATATAATTATAGTTGACATACAATATTATTCAATATCAGCTTCAGAAATACAGTGAGGTGGTCAGGCCTCTACACCGACTATGAAGTGGTCTCCCCAACAAGACATGAGTCCATCTGGCCCCCTAAGAAATATTTACAACATTATTGATTATATTCCCCAAATTGTCTTTTTCTATCCTGAGGCCATATTGTAGTTACCAATTTGTATTGTCTCATCCCTTCCCCTTCTCCTTCATCCCCACCCACTCCCAACTAGCAAACCTCAGTTCTTCCTCTGTGTCTCTGAGACTATTTCCATTCATGTCTCCCATCCATTCAGTTCCTTAGAATCCACATATAAGTGAGATCATATGGTATTTGTCTTTCTCTGACTGACTTATTTCACTTAGCATGATGTTCTCTAGTTCCATCCACATTGTTGCAAATGG
>NW_017731586.1:490838-575512 GCF_001890085.2 Hipposideros armiger
CTGTATTTTGTCAAATGCTTTTTCTGCATCTATTGATATGACCATATGATTTTTATTTTTATTTTTGTTGATGTTGTGTATCACATTAATTGATTTGCAGATGTTGAGCCACCCTTGCATATTAGGGATGAAACCTACCTGATCATGATGTATGATCTTCTTAATATATTGCTGAATTCTGTTTGCTAAAATTTTGTTGAGGATTTTTGCATCTATGTTCCCATACTGCTTCTTGCAAACATAGGATCTCATGATATGTTAATAGGTCTTATTGGGATGTCAGAAAAGTCATGATGCATGATTGTGACAGATGGCACTAGTTCATTTTTGGAAGTACTAGAGTCATTCGCATCTATGTTATTGCTATGTCGTTTGACAGCTGACAGTTCTAATTTCATTCTAAAAAGCAAATTGAGTGACTTAGTTGAGTTTTGGAGATTTTACAACGAGTTGAAGATGGAAGACCAAGCTGTGCATTTTTGCCATATTTTACTGTTTTACTTCCATAAAGGGAAGGGTGCTCGTCAAGCTTGTGAAAAGTTGCATAAAGTTTACAGTGACAATGCTCTACAAGAACGTCAGTGCCAATGATGGTTCATGAAATTCTGTGCTGGTCATTTTGATCTCAATGACACTCCTCGGTCCGGTAGGCCCACCGAGGTTGATGACCACAAAGTAAAGGCATTGATCGAGTCAAACCCACGTTACATGAGACAAGAGATTGCAAAAACATTGAACATCCATCATTCAAGAGTTCACGACCACCTGAAGAAGCTGGGATCGTAAGCAAGCTCAATATTTGGGTTCCACATGCACTCGAAGAAGTTCATTTGATGACGTGTATAAACATCTGCAATATGCCCATTAAACGTGAGGAAAACGATCCTTTTTTGAAGCAACTGATAACTGGTGATGAGAAGTGGATTGTTTACAACAATGTGGTGCACAAACGGTCTTGGTCCCCACGTGATGATTCACCTCATACGACATCAAAAGCAGACATTCATCAGAGGGAGGCTATGCTCGCAGTGTGGTGGGATTTAAAGGTGTTGTAATTTTTGACCAATGAACCAAACAATCAGTTCGAATGTGTGCTGTCAGCAATTGGACAGTTTGAACGAATCCACCATCATCCAGAAACTTCCAGAGCTTGTTAATTGTAAAGGAGTTGTGTTCTATTGCGACAACGCGAGACCACACAAGTTTCATCACCCATCAAAAATTACTAGAGCTTGGATGGGATGTGTTGCCACACCCATCATACTCGCCTGACCTTGTGCCATCAGACTTCCACTTGTTTCGCTCTCTTCAAAACTCCTTGTGTGGTATAACGTTCAATTCAGATGAGGCTGTAAATCAGCACCTTGTTCAGTTTTTCGCAAATAAAGACAGGTCCTTCTATGAACGAGGAATTATGAAGCTCACTGAAAGATGGCAAAAGGTTATTGAACAAAACAGGCAATATATCATTGATTGAACTTTGTTCTTTATATAAATAAGTGACCTTTGAAAAACATAGACAAAATATGTCATGACTTTTCCGACAACCCAATACGTACAAAAAGAGTATTGCGGTATAAAAAAGCTTGGAATATGCTGGTTAAACCGCACCTATTCTTAGAGTCATATGCTTTTTTTTTCTTTTTTAGCTATAATTTACATAACGAAAAACTTATTTTAAAGGGTACAATTCAGTGATTCTTAGTATATTCACTGTGTTCTTCAGCCATCACCACTAATTTTAAAACATTTTCGTCACCCCAGAAAGAACCCCATACGTATTAGCAATCAGTACCAAATCCCCCCCTCTCCCCACCACCTCCCGTCCCCTGGCAGCCATTGATCTATGTTCTGTCTCCTTGGATTTACCTATTCTGGACTGGATTCATTTTACATAAATGAAATAATGTAATACATCTTATTTATGGCTGAATAGTAGTCCCTGCTATGGATAGTCCATATTCTATTTATCCATTTTGTCTGTTGATAGACATTTGGGTTGTTTACATTTTTGTCTATTATGAATAACATTCCTATGAACATTCATGTACAAGTTTCTTGTGTGAAAATATATTTTAAATTTTTTTGGGTATATACCTGGGACTGGGATACTGGATCATATGGTAATTCTATGTTTAGTTATTTTGAGGAACTGCCAAACTGTTTTCTATAGTAACTATACCATTTTACAGTGCCAGCAGCAATATATGAGGTCCCAATTTCTCCACATTCTTGACAACACTTTTACTTTCTCCCTCTCCCTCTATCTCCCTTCCCCCACCTCTTCCCCTCTCCCTCTTTGTGTATCTTTGTGTTTATTGGTCATTTGTATATCTTTGGAGAAACAGCTACTCAAGGTCTTTACCCATTTTAAAAATTGGATTATTAGTCTTTTTATTGTTGAATTGTAGTCTAATGTACTTTTTTACATCATGAAATTTTTTTGAAGAATTATTTGTTTATTTTTTATTACTAGTTTCAGGTGTACAAGACAACATAGTGATTATACATTTACACACCTCACAAAGAGATAACTCCAACAAGTTTACTACCTGTCTGACACCGTGACAACATTTAATAAGCTTTCTTTCCAAAGTTTATGCTAGCATGGAGTTCTTTTTTTTTTCTTCAAAACAACATCTTTTTACATTTTTCAGAACTAGTTTTGCATTCAACATTTTGGGAAGCACCATTTGAAGGAATCGTCCATCATGATTAGCTGATTTTTTAAATCCCTGAACTGTAAGGATAGTTTAATCTTAGAACATCTAATATGTTTCTTCTCTGTTTTCTAATTTTTCTGACAACAAAGAAGAACTGCTGTAATTTAAAAATGCTAATTTTTTTAAAAAAGACGAACAAACAAGGTCTTTTACACAAAAGGAAACAACCAATACTTTGGGAAGGAATAGTACATTATCGTTAAAGTTGTATTTTTGAATATTATTCAATGGCATGTGAAAATGGTTACATTATAGCTGAAATAACCATATGTATATATACACACACATAGTTTAGAAATTCATCTTGCTTCCCCAAATAATCATACTCCCAAACTCACTTACTAAAGAAACTAGAAACTATAGAAACCCTGTTATTTGACATGATCAGTGCTGGTATTAAATCAGTTAAAAAATTGGTTAGATATTTTTATTGTTTATTTTCTATACATGACTAAATAATATAGTTTGTTAAAAAAAAATAGTCAATCCTATGGGGAGGGTGAAGGTTAGGGACAGGGTGACTGGGAGAACTTGTGTGGGTTTTGATATTAAACACGATGATCAGATAATAAATTTTCCAATTTTCTTATGTTAACTAAGGACTGTTGTATAAATATAGGTCAGCTGATTGGAGTTTCACTAGTTTTTTGTTTTGTTTTATTATTATTATTATTATTTACAAAAACCATATTTCCAGTTTATTTTCTTTAAAATGGAGCAAGAACATAACCTTGTGATTAAGTCTGAGTACAAAATTCTAGATATTTATGATTTTTGCTTTGTTGTCTTTTACAGGTGCCTTTTGTACCATAATTTGAGAGCAGCATTTCTTTAGCTTCTTTTTATCAAGTCTATCCAAAGCATTCAAGTTAGATTGTATGTAAACAACAAATCTTTTTCTTAGGAGTGTTCATGTTTGATCAGTTTATATAGCATTTAATGAAGTTATATTAGGATAATAACAGATTAAAATGGAATAAACAGATTTGGGGGTACACACTAGATAAGCACACATATAAGAACATACCAGATAAGCACAGTTGTGCAAGCACAAAAATCAAACAGAAAAGCAGTGGTTCCTATTCCTTCATATACAAGAATGATGTGACCAAATAAATTGATAAAAGAAATGCTATCACAGTTATGTTTACATGGTTTTATATTATGGTACTCATCTAATGAACTGATGTTATGTTTAAAAGTAATTTAACAAGGATTTGATTGAAGTAATCTCAATCTACTTTTTAATGTTTTGTTATGAAAGTTTTCAAATATACATTCCAGTTGAAAGTATCTTACAGTGAGCACCCACCATCTTGGGAAATTTTTATACAATGAAATGCACAAATCTTTAGGATGTATGAGAGTTGATAAATGTATACAACTGTGTAACCCAAACGCCTATCAAAATATAGAGCATTACCTTAATCCCAGAAAGTTCCCTCATGCCTCTCCTCCATCAACTCTCACTCCCACCTCCCAGAGGAAACAACCATTTTGATTTTGTTCCACCATAGATTAGTTTTGCCTGCTCTAGAATTCTATAAATGCAGACATTCAGTGTGTGTTCTTTTGTATAAGGCTTCTTTCACTCAGCATATTTTTTGGAGAATTATCCATGTTATGTGTATCAATAGTTTGTTCTTTTTTATTGCTGACTAGTATTCCTTTTTTTTTTTTTTCCATTTTCCTCTTAGTGGACTCCTGTGTTGTTTCTAGGTTTTGGTTATTATGCATACACCTACTATGAACATACTTGTATAAGCCTGTTTGTGAATACAGTTGATCCTTGAACAATGCAGGGAACTGACCCTTGCACAGTGGAAAATCCATGTGTAACTTTGACTCTCCAAAAACTTAGTTGTCCCCCGGTATCCATGGAGGATTGCTCCTAGGACTCCTGTGGATACCAAAATCCACAGATGCTCAGGTCCCCTATATAAAATGGTGTAGATCAGTGCATACAGTCGGGCTTCTGCATCTGCGGACTCCTAACCGTGGGTCAAAAGCAGTACAGGTAGTTTATGAAAAAGTCCACGTATGACTGGACACGCACAGTTCAAACCCGTGTTGTTTAAGGGTCAACTCTATATGTTTTCATTTTTGTTGGGTAAATAGTTAGTAGTGACATTGCTGGATCTTATTTATATATAAGAATCTTCCAGACCTTTTCCCAAAATGGTTGTACTTGTTTACCCTCTCACCAATATACTCTTAGAGTTGCAGTTGCTCTGCATCTTCACCTACACTTGGTGTCGTCATTGTTTTTAATTTTAGTCATTTTAATGGTATTTTGTGGTATCTAATTATGGTTTTAATTTGTATTCCCCAGCTGACTAATGATGTTGAGCACCTCTTCACATGTTTATTGGTCACTTTTGTCAAATGTCTGTTCGAGTCTTATGCCCATTTTAAGATGAGGTTTTTTTTTTTATTGAGTTATAAGCGTTTTAGGTACCAGTCCTTTATCAGATGTATGTTCTGTGAACATATTTTCCTATTCATGGCTTGCTTATGCTTTTTCTCAGTGGGATCCTGTGATGCATCAATGCTTTAAATTTTGATGAACTCTAATTTATCAATTTTTTCTTTTATGGTTATTACTTTTGTGCCTGTCTGGGAAGCCATTGATTGCCCTAATGCAAATCTAGTTTTTTTAATGTGTGCTTCAGGTGATGGAACCTAAAAACTAGTTATTTTTCAGTTTTCACAACCTTTGGGTAAGTAGAAAGCAGATACTAGAGGTCATATACAATATTTCCAAAAGTTTCTCACTAAACACTGACTTGTTTAAAAAAATGTCAGGACATTTTTCTGTTACGAGGCATGATTTTTATACTTGAGTTTTTCATTCCACATGTGTAAGCTTCTGATTTTAACGTGACACTTGATAAATGACTCAAATTGCTTCAGACTCCTGGATTACACTGTGATAAGTCAAATGGACTTCCGGACACTCCCCTCACACCAGTGACACATGCCAGAAGCCAAACAGATGGTAAGCTAGGTAGAAATGACCCTCGGCATTCTCATTAAAGCAGTTGGGGAAATTTTAATGGGCCCCCATTTGCCTCATTCTGTATCTAATACCCTTTGAACTGCCACACTTTTTTGTTCTGGTTACAAGTCAACAACCACCATGTATATTTTAATAGGGATTATCAAACACAATTTGCCCAGAAGATGTACAGCCCTCTGATGCTAATTAGCCAAGTTTAAATAATCACTGAGTTCTGGGATAATTGGAAAGAAACACTGTTTTTCTTGCCAGTGCATAATTACTAATTAACAGGAAGATAAAATATCTGTGTAACAGTCATATCTAGAAGACTCTGTTAACAGTTAATTAACTGGTGAGTTGGTGCCAAGTTACTGTTGGTCAAGAAAGTTTACAGATCAAGTTCTCTTGTAAAATAAATAAATAAATATACGCACTGTGTAAAATGGCGTCTTTGAGTCCGAATGGAGCATGGGTGGAGTAAAGACTGTGTGATCTTGGCTTAGCATTACAGTGCTTAAGGCAGACAGTCATTACCTGAAAGAATTAGTGTTTCCTTGACCCTAAATATTGAAAACACCAACTGATGGTTGCTACTCTGCTGCTTACACATAAGACTTGAGGCTTCATTAATGTGCTTTTCTCTTGATCCTAATAATTGCATGGGCTTTCTCAGCCTTAAATATCCTGATGAAATTGGGCCACAGCCTCCTCTTTGTTTTTCTGCTTATTAGAGTTAGGACTTGAATGCATGAAATGTGTAGCTGGAGATTCACAAAGAAGAAAACAAAAACTTGACTGCTAATATTCTTTGTTTTTGTTAATGCAGGAGTTACCATTATATTCTTCAAAAGTATTTGAAAACACATCTATTAAGCCATTTTTTAAAAGTGAACATTTTTATTAAAGAACGGCATTCTTTAAAATCTGTTATTAATTTTTTCATTTAGACTAATGAGTGAGTGGGTAGTGTCAAACATTTAATACAATGATTGAAGATTTAAGTGTTTTAAAATTCCATTTGTTTAGGGAGTCTTTAATCACTAGGCAGAAACTAAAAATTTAATTATTTCCTTACGAATGCATACTTTTTATTAAAACGATTTTTTTTTTGCAAAATCCTTACTGCAGTGAGGAAAATACAATAGTTAAAAAAAAATCTTGTAGAATTTCAAAGTCCTATAAATAATAAACTATTGACTTGTTCAAAAGATAGGAAGGTAATAGAACACTTGGTAAAACTATAGCTTCTTAGGTTATGGTGTAAATGAAGAATATTTTTACTAATTTCTTTTGGAATAAATGAAAATAAAGAAAACTTTGTAACAGGAATATTTTAACATACATACACTTCCACTTAACATATTGAAAAGTCTGAAAGCATATCCAAATAGGAATTTTAATTTTAATGTTTCAGTTCATTCCCTTATAATCAGACCTTACCCATACCTAAGAGTATTCTGTTTTCAAAGGATGAAGGAAGGAAAATCAGTGCAATGTGTTCATTTTATTTCATTTTTATTAGTCTGCTCTTTTGGTGATGGAGAAATTACTTAACCAATTTACTTTTTAATTTTATACATTCCTATATCTTAGTGATCTTCAGCCTTGGGATATGCAATATTCTTTACTTAATGTTTCAGCATATCATGACAAAGATCCGTATTATTTCATTTTTGGCTTTTTGAGTGTATATTTGTGTGTCCCTGGTTGCAAAGTTAAAAGTCTGCTCTCTGCTGGGTGGTGGTATTACAGAAGTTTTGAAAAGTGCTCATTGTTTTATGAGGTCCCTCGTACACTGTGTAGTTGCTTAAGTGTGTGTGTATTTATGTTCAGATATTTATATACATTAGGTCTTTGGCATATAAGATTTGATATTTGTAGTTTCAATGACTAGGAAGCCTCTTCAGAGAACAAGACCATGTAATAGTTGTTATTTAGCTAAAACACAAATTTGAATGATATGCATTTCAAGACTTGGTGAATAACCACTCACTATCCATATTTCAGTGCATTTTTTGTGTTTCTCTAATTGTTCTCATGCAGTATGGAGGTGATGAGAACTTTTATTTCTTTGTGAAAATTGCCGTAACCCTCAGAGCTAGAGATGAACGTGAAGGGAAAGAGAAGAGTCTTAGCCTGGATGCTCACATTCATAGGGTTCTAACCTGTGGGACCTGCTTGAGGTCCCTGTCTCACAGAGGAATTTCTGGGAGTCTAGCTCTAGCTGAGTGCTGCCATCCCTATGCTCCATCCTCACATGGAGTCACCTATGAACACAGCTTTGGAAGCAGAAAGAGGAAATCATAATTTCTTTTCTCCCTGCAACGACTTTCTCTCCTCTGCCCAGGTACCTGCGCTGTGCAGAGGGAGCCTTCTGGCCTCCTCCCTTCAAGGCCCTTTTTGCATGGCCACTCACCAAAACTTGCCCCACAGCCTCTCTCTTCTCTTTGGAAACTGCTATTAGGTCTGACAATTAAGTCCGGGAACTTGTTGCAGTGATGTTGCTAACCTTTTTTGATATCAGAGGGATTGTTGATTATGAATTTGTACCAAGTGGACAAACAGTTAACTAAGTTTACTATTTGCAAGTGCTGAAAAGGCTGCATGAAAAAGTTAGACAACGTGCACATTTCACCAACAATTCATGGCTCTTGCATCATAACAATGCACCAGCCCACACAGCACTGTTTGTGAGGGAGTTTTTAGTCAGTAAACAAATAGCTATTGGAACACCCTCCCAACTCACCTGATCTGGTCCCCAATTATTTCTTTCTTCATTTTAATACAGGAAATATTGAAAGGAAGACTTTTTCCTTTTTTTTTTTTCAATTAGGGGGAGGGAACAGTGTTGGGGAATTGGGGAAGGGGACCAGCCAAGTTGTTCTTCAGTCTTAGTTGTGGAGGGCGCCAGTCACCATCTGGCTGCCCGTTGGCAGCTTGTGGCCTCTAAGCTCAAGGTTCTATGTTATAATCTTAGTTGTGGATGGGCGTAGCCACCATCCCATGCAGGAGTTGAACTGGCAGCCTTATTGTTAAGAGCGCATGCTCTATCCACAGCCATCCAGGTGGCAGCTCAGCTCAAGGTGCCAAATTCAGTCTTAGTTGCAGGTGGGCATAGCCACCATTCCATGTGGGAGTCAAACTGTCAGCCTTGTTGTTAAGAGCGCATGCTCTATCCACTGAGCCATCCAGGTGGCAGCTCAGCTCAAGGTGCTGAGTTCAGTCTATAGTTGCGGGCGGGCGTAGCCCACCATCGAACAGGCAGTCTTGTTGTTAGAAGCAAGTGCTCTCACCAGCTGAGCCATCCTGCCACCTGTTGGCAGATCAGCAGCAGCTCATCTTGGGCGCAGCTCACTGGCCCATGTGGGTATCGAACAGGTGGCCCTGTTGCTCAGAGCTTGCACTCTTAAGTTAACTCTTAACCAACTGAGCCACTCAGCCAGCCCCAAAAGGAAGACATTTTGATGACATTCAGGACATCAAGGATAATACAACAACAGCTCTGATAGCCATTCTAGAAAAAATGTTCCAAACTTGCTTTGAAGGGTAGACTATGTGCTGGCGTCGGTGCATAGCTTCCCAAGGGAAGTACTTGGAAGGTAACTGTAGTGATATTCAGCAATGGGGTATGTAGCCCTTTTTCTAGGATGAGTTCACAGACTTAATCGTCAGATGGCCTATGATGGGCTAGGAACTAAAGACGCCTTTGTCTAAGCCATCAGCTTTCCTGTTATATATCTAACATGTAGGTTAATGATTCTGAGCCATGTTATTTCCTATAGACATAGAAATTTCCTAAAGCAATTCTACGTTCAGAATGATAGTATGAGTCTGCACTAGAAAAGCCAACATGATGCTGGCAAGACCTAGTGATTTTAGTTTTAAAGTAGATGCTAATTTGTATGCTAGGGCATGAAAAAAAATAGCAAAACGAATTACAGTCTTGAAGGGCTGCACTGATTTGTTGAACTGAACTCATTTTTTAAAATATGAAATACGTGATTGAACCTAAATTAAAAAAAAATTGTTTGGCCACAGAAATTTTTAAAAATTCAATCTTGAATTATCTTATGGATAATTGAAACACTTACTAATACAGTTTTTGTGTAGGATAAAGGACTAGCTCAGAGACGGCTATATTGCCATTCCCCCCAGAGTTCTCACATGAGGTTGATCCCTGGGGAAGAGGTGCAGCGTTGGGGCAGTGGGAGGGACGGTGGAGCGAGAGGACGATGCCTAACAGCTGTAGAAAGGTCACACCTGGTTGTGAGGGGCATGATGGCTCATTAGGATTCCTACTTATCCTTTTATTTTGTTCTTTCCTCCCATTTCAAATTTCTGCCCTGTCCTACTTACTGCTTTTTACTTTTCTTTCCTTTTTCGACTCCTCTTTTTAGTCCCTCTCAGTGCTCTTACTTATTTTTTCTCCCTCTCCTTCTAGATGGTTGCTCATTTCTTTCAAGTATCTATTACCTTTTACCCTTCCTTGAATCCTATATTTCTCTCCTTTATTATTCCTTTCCCACTTTTCCTCCTCTGTCTTCAGCGTACTTTTTCTGCTGGCCTAGGCTCTCTGTTCTTGTCCCCTCATCCTTTCCCTCATTATGTAAGCAGCATTTGCTCATTTGGATTATCCTGAGTATTTAGGTTCCTGGCATATTTTACATAATCAAGGAGAGCGTGGGCCATGTTGACAGCATGTCAGGATAAGAGCAGACTTATGAAGGTGGCTTAAGATGTCTGCAGAGAAATGGCAGCCCTGGGAGAAAGGCCGAAATTGTGAGGCATTGTCAGGTGACTGGTCATCATGAAAAAAAAAAGCATATTTTTATTAAAAACGTATGCAAAATATACTTAAAATATTTTAAAATGACACATATATTATAGAAGTATATTTTAAAGAATATTTCAAATAATTGAATGAGGTTTTATATGCACTGTTCATAATTTTTGTTTCAAATATTTAAGTTATGAATTTCAAGGTACAAAATATCAAAAATGTATTAGTCTTGTAAAATTTGTAAAGAATTGCAAACAAATCTTAGCAGAGTTGGTTGTGATCTTACAAAAAGTTACCCAACTTCCGTAACACATGTCTATAAAATGGTCATAGCTTCACGTCACTGTGGTGAGAATTGGATGTAATTATAGAGAAAAAATTCCTGCCATATAACATGTGCTCTCAATGATTGTTTTCGTGTCTCTGCTTTCACCCTTTAAAATTGCTAATGAACTGCTAGGTTATACACCTAGCAGTGTATATACACCTAGCATGTGATATACACTGCAAAATTTCAGTGGCTTAAAACTATAGAATTTCTTTTCTTATGAATTTATCAACCATTGTGGCATTTCTGGTTGGCATGAAGGCTTTGCTCTGTTGTAGTCATTCAGAGACTAAAGGACTGAAAGAGGCTCTGCTATCTTCACAAGGCTTCTTATGTTACCTCGGGCATCAATTTCCAGCTGATTAAAGCGAGATAGCCGAGTAAAGAAGGTACAACTACTTCTTAATTGTCTTGGCCCAGAAATGATACGCATCACTTCCACTCATATTGCCTGAGTAAAAATTAATCATTTGGCTTAGCTTGGATCACTGAGGTCTGGAAAGGGTATGCTGGAAGTATAGTTCTAGATGGGGCAGCTGCTTCCCAGCAACAATTCTGTTCTGTGTCAGGGGGAGCATAACTTTTGGTGGACGGTGAGCTGCCTTTGATACATCCTTCCTCTTACCCTTTGCCCCACCTCTTGTTCATTATGTTCCCCTTGGCCCAAACAAGGGAATCTAGGGTGCTGGCAGAAGAGTGTCTAGGATGCACATGATGTGATGCACCATGGACCTGAACTTGTTGGGAAAGGAGCTGAGGCATGGAGGGTCCTATAAGTAGGGATTAACAAGAAAAGTAAAGGAACCTCAAGACTCGGTGAGGTTGTAAGTAGGTATTGGCTTGCAGTAGGTATTGGCTGAATAAATGAATAGTGCATGAACAGTGAGGTGGGGGTAAGTAGGAACTGGAAGAATAGGGCATTTGGTAAGAGCTGAGATGTGGGGAACTAATACTTCATGAGTGGAACCACTCCAAGTGAGGAGACAGTCCAGGGTGTCCTTTGAAGTGTTGCTGAAGTGGAGTGGAGACGGTGATTGGTGTGACATTGTCATAGAGCTGGGAGGGCAGGCTGTGAGAGGAGCCATCCATGTAGATACTGAACACGCTCACCATTGTGGCAGGGCTGTGCTGGACAGAAGACTGCTACCTGATGTCATTGAGTGCCCATTGGGGATCAGCCTCCTGCCTCACCAATGATGTGAATTCCTACAGGCAGCATAGTGCACTGAGAATCACCATCCTAATCAGCACACTTGTATGATTTGCTGCAATTTACAAAGCAGCGCTATGCGTATAATCCCTCTCATGTAAGCCTGAAAGTGCCTAACAGGGTTGTTTTCAAGATGAAAAGGAGTTTATTATTCTAGCTCTAGCAGAGTGGCTAAGGAAGACTCTTGGAGACAACTGAAGGATGATTCAGTTGCTAATTTCTCCTCAAGAAAATAAAGACTTTGACAGAATTCCACTTTCAGTTGCTACCACCCACTTCTTGGTTCAGAGAAAGAATGGGGCTCGAGGATCATACCATTTTCAGTAGTGCTTAATTCTCCACAGAGGGAGCTTGATTGCTTCAATACCCCAAGGGCCTGGGTCTCCCCCAAAATAGTCCCACAGTGTGAGTCCCAAGGACAGCCTTCTACAGTTTGATAGACCCATCCCTCTAGAGCTGCAATGAGAGGAAATGACAGAGTCTTGCTTAAGGAGAAATAAAAATCTTTTCAAAGCAGTTTTGAGTGCTAGGCTCTGTGCCTAAGCAGACCTGAGACATAAGTACAGCTGCAGTACGTAAAAGACAGGGAGAAGGAAACCAGGGGCACAGTGGCCAGCAGAGTGCGAAACGCTTGCCACAGGTGCTATGGGAAAGACCGAAGTCAAGGAAACATAAGAGAATTGGAGAGTGCATGAACAAAAAGGTCATTGAATTGAAAAAAGAATCAAGTTGGTGGTAACTGGTTGGCCAGAGCTTCGCAAAGTCTTCCTTGAGAGCGCCAGCTAAATCAGTGTTGCGAAGGTCACGTTTTTAGCTGGCACAAATTCTGTGTTGTGCCACCTACTTGGAGGAGGCTGGGAAAATGATTCTTTGGCCAGGCTGTCAGACAAGGATGTTGTGGTGGGTGCATCTAGTTAGTGCCTTATTCCTCTCTAACCAGGAAGTATTTGAATCTTTGTAGAGAATTACAAGAAAACTTCCTATTTGACAGAACCTTTACATATCTTTACAATGTCATCCTCATTCAGTTTCAGTGTCTCTGCCTGTCTCCCTGCCTCCCTCTTTCTCTCTTAATCTGTTTCTGTCAGTTGGAAAGAACGATACCCCCGGATGGATGTGGTATCTTCTGGAGGGGCCTCTGGCTCCATCTAAGCCTGGTCCTATCAGTAGTGACTGAAGAGTAAGAAAAGCGAAAAGGTTCTCTGTCCTTCAGTAGCCTTCCACCAGGCCTTTCCTCACTAACCCTCTTGACTCTCAGAAGAATACAATTGTATATGGCTTTTCACACTTTCTGTGAGTTGTGCACTTTAGCTCACAAGTTATACAGTAAATGCTTGGGAACATTCGCAAAAGAGAAATAGAGGCAACAGCCCCTCAGGCCTTTGTTAATGTGTTCAGTGGGTGGAATCAGTTGCCTTCTTGCTGCCAAAAATTCCCATGTAGCTCAGCAAAGCTAATCACCTCCTAAAGGTGTGATAGCAGAAAGGCAAGCATGATTTACTGAGATGGCACAAAGTATAGAGTGTTTTCACCTTCGAAAGCAGTTTGGGATCTTAGTGCTTAGAATAGTTAAAAGATAGTGTAAACTGTCTCACCACTTCTGATATTAGTGCCCTTCGTAAATATAAGCCTGTATAATTGGCTGTTTTGGCCTCTGCATTTTCTCTCTTGTCATAATCAGGGCTGGGTTACAAGAGATTAGAACAAGGAGCTGTAACTCAGAAGTCCTCAGCATATTGAGGTCATGGCCTGTGGGTCAGTGGCCCCCAGGCAAAGTGAGAATGTCAGGTAGCTCCCAGGATCTGAAATCCAGAAAGCCAGAATGATAAGGGCGGGTCAGTAAGAGTCATCCAGAGACACAGACAAGCGGCTGGAATCTGGGGACGGAGAGCTGCTGTGAACAGCCGTGCAGTCTGCATTTCACACAAAGCCTCTTGGCAAGTGAGGCTGAAATCCGGGTTATGTTGCTCTTGCCAAGTCTTGCGCTTTGGTGAGAAAGCATAATGGGTTACCACGCTGTGGGGCCAAGGGGCTCCATCTCTCCAGATAAGGTGTCTCTCTGCTTTCTGCAGAGGCAAGAATAGGTTGGCAGTGGCTCTGCCAGAGAATCTTCCTACAACACTTTGAAGCCATATATATGTATTAAATATAGTAAATCTCTACAACTTACTTAGTTTGTATAACTGAAACTTTGTACCCTTTGACCAACACCTCCATTTCCCTCACTTCCCCCACTCCCCAGTCCCTGACACCATTCTGCTCTCTGCTTCTACGTTTTTGACTGTTTTAGATTACACATGTAGGTGAGATCATGCAGTATTTGTCTTTCTGTCTGGCTTATTTCACTTAGCATAATGTCCTCCCGGTCCATCCCTGTTGACACAAATGACAGGATTTCCTTTTCTTAAAAAAGCTGAGAATATTACATTGTATGAAAAAGTGCTCAACATTACTAATCACAGGGAATTGCTAATCAAAACCACAATGAGATATCACTTCATGCCTGCTAAGATGGCTACTACAAAAAAAAAAAAAAGGACAAGTATTGTTGAGGGTGTGGATGAAAGGAAACCCATGTATACTGTTGGTGGGACTGTAAAGTGGTGCAGCCACTATGGAAAACAATATGGAAGTTCCTCAAAAAATTAAAATTATAATGATCATTTGATCCAGCAATCCAACTTCTGGGTAGATTCCAAAGAAGTTGAGATCTAGATCGCAAAGAGATATCTGCACTACCATGTTCCTTGTAGCATTGTTCACAATAGCCAAGACATGGAAACAACCTAAATTTCCATCAATGAATGAATGGATAAAGAAATTGAGGCTCTCTCTTTAGCATGGTGTTAAATAAATGGGTGTTGTTAGAAAATTTAAGTGATGAAATGGGATTAGACAATGCCAAATATTATCAATGTACTAGCATCAAGGAAATGTAAACACTAAAACAGTACTTGCTTCAGATTTGGGATTCTCTGTGGCTTTCAGTGGCCAATCTCAGAGGTCCTGGTCCAAGCCCCATCTGTGCGAAGAGATTGTGAAGATCCCTGGTGAAGTAGGGAGAACAATCGCAGTTCCCTATGACTCCTCTCTAGGTCTTTCCATCATAAACACTTATTTGATTCTAGGTTCTCAGATTAGTATTATTTTTCTTAAATAAGGTGTTAGAAGAGAGCTCAGGTTCAGATGTCAATTTGGGAAATAGGATTTTATTTAGGGGAAAGAAGATTTGTTTCAGATTTCAGGACAGATCAGAGGGTGAGCTTTGAATTCTCATGATGTCCTGGGATATCTGGAAGCAAATAGAACCCCTACAGGGCAGGATAAGGCATTGAAAATGCTGGAGATGTGAGGTTAGTTACTGTTTTACCATTAGTTTCAGGAGTAAAAGCAGCACAATTGATCCATGCCACTGAGAGTTTTCTCCAGAACCCTGTGGGCTAGGTCAACCCTAGTTATTTTGCCATTTTATGTCGAAGATTAAAGATGACCATATTCTTTCTAGAACTCTTCTGAGAATATCAAAGGCAAAGGGAAGGAAATAGAACTTTTCCAAAACTGGTGCTTCTTCATTAAATCCAACCATCCATCTCTCTTTCCACCAATGATGCCCAGGTACACACCAAAACACTTTAATTAGAGTCCACCTTCTCTCCACATGACATTCCATGAATACCCTTCTTGTCTAGACTATGTTGACCTCATGTCTGACCACAGAAACCTCTTAATCATACAACATCCAATTCATAGTTCTCTATCCCTTCCTCCCATCCCAACTGTTACAGCCAGAGTAGACCACAAAGCGTGATCACGCTATACCCTCCATTCATTTTTCTTTTGATTTTTTTTTTTTGCATAGGAGACCCAGTCTTCTCTTAGCACTGTGACTTTCCCTTACATAATTTCCCTTTTAATTTTTAACATTTGAATTAATATCTTCCCATCCATGCATGCTTCCCTGTCCCCTGCAACTGACCTTTTGGGTTGTTCTTGTTCATGTATCAGAAGACCCCTCCATTCTGTACCCTCTCAGGTGCAATGGCTAGGCAACTTTCTCCTTTTCACCTAGATCTACCTAAGGCCCATCGTAGAGTATTTGGCTAACCCTCACTTCTGTGTAACTGTTAATCAGCCAATACCACTACTCGTGTAAATTGTGAGGTTTTCTAGGGTGCCAAATATTGACGTTCAAGAGGAAGTGGATTCTGAATGCCCCCAACCTCCAATTCAGCTCTTCAACAGTTACCTTGTATCATGACTCATATGCTTTCCCTTTAGCAATTAAATCATTGCCAGGATCCAGGGATGGGAACAAGCAGAGGTTTTGGAATAACTATCCTATTAATTAATAAAGACCATCAGTAGATATCTAGATATAAACAATAATTGCATGAAGCAGAAAAAATCACCTTGTATTGGTCTTTATATTGTTCTTTTTATTGTTTTGCTTTTACTGGTATGTTTTCTTGCTACGTACATTTATTTCTTCCTGTTTTTAATGTTTCCTTGTCCAGTTTAAATCTCCACTAGATTGGTAGCAAACGAGTTCAAGGGTGGCAGCTGCTTAGTATAAACTCCATAGCACCTAATATGAAGACAGATATGTTGTGGGTGTAGAATTATCATTGGTGATGATATACCTTCCTTATGATGATGGAAAATATGACATTTCACTGGGGAGTGACAAGTATAAGTATCTTTAATTGTTATCCCAATTGTTAGTTTATAAACAGCTAGCCTTATCTCAGCTGTTGCCTAGATAAGATTATAACATTATGGGATTTGCTTAATTAGAATTAGGTTTTTTCTCTGTTCTGAATATCAAAATGACTTTCATGTTCCCACAAAACAAATAATGTACCATAGCTTAAAATCAAGATGTGCATTAATTTGTACATGAAAGATAATCCCTTGATTGAAAAAGGCTAATTGGGGTTAGCTTCTGTTAGCCCAGACTCAGGAAATAGCTTTCATAAATTTTGGCATATGGAGAAATCCTTTCTTCAAACTTCCTATGATAAAAAATATCTTTCAGTTGGATATCTTTTAATGGAGTTGATGCATAAAAATTCTTATCAGGCATGAAATGTTTGTCCATCTTTTCTTAATATGTATAATGAATTCCCTATCCTATTAATGGAGGTTGGACTCATGTATACCAAAGAGATGGAGTTCTAGCTTATTTTCTTCCCTTTCTTTTTGCTTAGTTTTTTCTTTTTGGTTTTGAGACTAACAAAAGCAGATTTAAATTGCTTTCTTACTGAAAACATCATCTATAGCCTATTCTTATGGCACTGCTCATGGATAAAATTTATTAAGTAATAGGTCCTAATATTTAATCACTTAACAGAAATTATTTTTAAGATCTATTTAATTTTACCCTTACAAATAATGTAATTTCTTTTTGGAAGAGCATAATAGCTATTGAAATAATCACCATGTCTTCTAAAAAAAACCTAAAGACCTATATACTTGACATTAAATGTTTAATTTATAAAAGAGCTTCAAGTTGGACACACTTGTGACTTGGAAATGCAACTATAAGGCTCTCAAAGCATATAATTATAGGACATTTAAAAATTATAAAACATTTAGAAAGCTAGTACAGTAATAGAGGAGTTGGGTGATATGAGTAGGAACAAGATTGGGGACAAAAGGATTTTAAATGAAGTGATGAATTAAAAAAAAAATAGCCAAACCCAAACTGGTGGAAACTACAGACTGGATCTATTGATGGGGAGATGAAGGAAGGAGTCAAAGATAACTTTGGGATTTAGATAATTAACAATGCTGGCAATATAGCCAGAATGATCAAATAGGGCCCTGGTTTAGAAGGTTTGTAAAAGTTTAGCTTAGACAGCCAGATATTTCTCCAGCATAATGGGTTTATTTGGGAACAAGAATGAATTGCAATTTGGGACATGTGGTCTAATGGTGAACCACATGCAAGTCCAGAGAACAAAGGAGAGAAATGTTCTTTTAAAGAAGAAAGGGGAAGTTCAGAGGGGCTGTTGTAAACAAAGTCTATTTGAGGAAACTAGGAGCTTGAGGTGTAGTGGATTTTCATTGGCTGAGTTGTGACAATCTTTCATTGGTTGAGTGGTTGCTGGGCAAGGAGATCTGCCTTCTTTCTCCTTGAGTTGTCGAGTAGAAAAATATCTTCCTGTTGGAGATGGAAAGTACAACTCTTCCTGCTTAGGGTAATAGATGAACGGCAGGGTGTGAGAGCTCCTCCTACAGACCCTCCCAATTCCAATTTAAATGTGGTTTTGGTTTATTAATCTTCACAGAGATAACAGAGGAGAGACATGTGAGTGGAAATATGTAGTAGGAACTAGAAGAAGTAAGACTATAGTTATAAAGCAGATCAGAGCTAGAGCTTTATATTGAAGAGTCCCAGCATGGGCATGAATTTAAGTAGCATTAGTTCTTTTCATTTATCTTTCCCTTTCCCCCACTTTGTTGGCTTCCTTGTGCTTTGATTCAAAGGAACATTTAATTAAGACAAAGGAAAAGGAGGGGGTTTTCAGTCGAGATGGCAGTGTAGGTAAACACTGTGCTCACCTCCTCTCAAAACCACATCACAATTACAACTAAATTACAGAACAACCATCACTGAGAATCACCTGAAGTCTAACTGAGCAGAAGTCCTCTAACTAAGGGTATATACAGAAGAAGTCATGTAGAGACTGGTCTGGGTGAGGGCGATGGGTGGTGACACAGAACAGGCTGGTCCCACACTATTTGTGACAGTTAAAAATAAGGGTTGTCTTGTCTGCACAGGACCCCTGAGGAGCGAGTCATCCCAGCCCCACATCAGGCTCCCCAACTCAGGATTCCAATGTGGGGAAAAGAAGTCCCCACAGGTTCTGTCTGTGAAAACCAGCATAGATGGTGGCGGAGTGAGATGGAGGGTTACTGGAGTCCCAGCTATTCCCCTTAAAGGGCCTGCATACAGACTTACTCATTCCTGGACTCACTTGCCCTGACCTCCACAGCTGAGGTAGCAGTTCCAAAGGTACCAGAGACATATGGGGGGGAGAGTTTGGGGGGGAGTAGTGAACAGAATTGTCTGGCTGCAGGAGCAGCTTTCTCCTGGATGGAGGAGCTGGCAGAAGTCATTGTTTGTTGGGCACTCACCCCTCTGAGATGCAGACAAGGGGGCTGCCATAGCCGAGTCTCCATCAACCTAGCTAACACTATTCACCCTGCCCTAGAGATTCCCTGAGACCCTGCCCCACCCAACTTGCATTCCCATCCAAGCCCCTTCCAGTGGCTTATCCATACGAAAAGCCTGTCTTGGCTCATGCTGTGGACTTTGCTAAAATCTCTCAAACACTCACAAATCCCAAACAAGCAGCAGCAGGCCTTGGCTTCCCCCATACCTCTTGCTGGGCCACCCCAGGCCTACCAATAGCAGCATTCAAACTTGGTTCACAGCTTAGCCTCTCCCAGGCACCTCCAAGCTCAGCACATGTGGTAACCATCTGTAGATCACTTTGTAGCACATACCAAATGGCCTTGGCCAGGGCACAGGCAGCAGCTGACCTTGGTCTACACCAGGGCCCCTCCCAAGAGGCCCCAGAACCAACACGCCCATTGGCCAGCTTTCAGCCAGCTAGAGCACCACTCAACCACTTCCACAAATGGCACACTCAAAGAGCAGACTTGACAGCCACCCCAGCTCTGTAAAGTTAATCCTGCTGTGTAGTGTCAGTGGCTGCACAACAGCTTCTCCACTATAGTCACAGCCAGTCCTCATAGCCAGTAAGCCTGAGTGTCAGTTCCTCCCATTGATGTGCCAATAGAAATAAAGGCTCAACTACAACAAGACGACACACATAACCCACACAAGGGACACACCTGGAACATCTGACTCAGGGGACCAGGGAGACTGTGCCACTAAGCCCCATAGGACACCTGCTACATAAGGCCACTCTCCCAAGACTGGGAGACATAGCAGGCCTATTTAATACATAGAAACAAACACAGGGAGGCAGCCAAAATGAGGATACAAATATGTCCCAAATGAAAAAACAGAACAAAGCCCCAGAAAAAGAACAAAACAAAATGGGGATAAGCAATCTACCAGATGCAGAGTTCTAAACACTAGTTATAAGGATGCTCAGTGATCTCAATGAGAACTTCAACAAAGAGATAGGAAACATAACAATGGAGCTATAAAGCATAAAAGAAAGTCAGAAATGAAGACTACAATAACTGAAATGAAGAATACATTAGTGGGAATCCACAGTATGATGTAGAGGATCAAATCAGTGATTTGGAAGATAAGGTAGTTGAAAACACACAAATAGAACAGCAAAAAAAAAAAGAAAAAAAAGAATCCAAAATAATTAGGACAGTTCAATGGACCTCTGCGACAACATTGAGTGTATGAACATTCATATTATAAGGGTACCAGAAAGAAGAGAGAGAGCAAGGAAGTGAAAACCTATTTGAAGAAATAATGACAGAAGTTCCCTAACCTGGTGAAGGAAATAGACATACAAGTCCTGGAAGTGCAGAGAATCCTAAACAAGATGAACCCAAACAGACCCACACCAAGACACATCATAATTAAATGACAAAGGTTTAAAGACAAAGGATCTTAAAAGAAGCAAGAGTAAAGCAGTTACTTACATATTAATACAAGAGAGTTCTCATAAGTGTGTCAGCTGATTTCTCAACAGAAACTCTGCAGGCCAGAAGGGATTGGCATGAAATATTCAAGGTGACTAAAAGACCTATAAACAAGATTACTCTGCCCAGCAAAGCTATCATTTATTTAATTTAAATTTTATTTATTTTTTAAAGAATTTTTATTAAAAAATATAGCTAACATACAATATTATATCAGTTTCAGGTATACAGCATAGTTGTTCAACATTTATGAACCTAAGGAAGTGATCACCATAATAAGACCAGCACCCATCTGATACAGTGACAGGCTATCACAATATTTGACTATATTCCCTGTGCTATACTTGACATCCCCATGACTTATTTGTTTTATACCTGGAAATTTGGACCTCTTATTGCCCTTCACTTCTCCCCCGCCTTTTTAAAAATTTTCAATTACAGTTGACATTCAATAGTATTTTATATTAATTTTAGGTGTATATAGCATAGTGGCTAGACATTTGTATAATTTAAGTAGCGATCCCCTAAGTAGTCAAATTTAAGAAGTGATCCTCCTGACTAGTTTAGTACCCACCTGGCACTATACAGAGTTATTACCATATTATATGGTAATAACAAGTTGCATATTATATTCCTTATGCTTTACTTTACATCCCCATGACTATTTTGTAACTACCAGTTTGTACTTCTTAATCCCGTCACCTTTTTCACCCTGTCACCAACTCCCCTCCCATCTATCACCCCCAATAAATTCCTCCTACTTTTTCACTTGCCCCCTTTACCTCTTCCCATCTGGCAACCATCAAACATTCTCTTTATCTGGGATAGCAATAATTATACCAGACAAAATAGACTTTAAAACAAAGACTATATAACAGGAGACAAAGAAGGACCCGATAATCCCACTTCTGGGTATTTATGTGAAGAAACCCAAAATGTTACTTTGAGGGGACGTGTGCATCCATATGTTCATTGCAACATAATTTACAGTAGCCAAGCAACCTATCAATAGATCCATCAATAGATAAATCGATGAAGAAGTGGTACATATATACAATGGAACATTACTCAGCCATAAAAAACAATGAAATCTTGTCATCTGCAACAACAGGGATGGACCTAGAGGGTATTATGCTGAGTGAAATAAGGCAGACTGAGAGAGACAAATACCATATTATTTCACTTATAAGTGGAATCTAAAAAACAAAATAAATGAAAAAACAAAACAGAAACAAACTCATAGATACAGAGAATATTTTGACTGTTGCCAGATGGTTGGGTTTTGGGAGATGGGTGAAGCGGGGGAAGAGGTAAAGAAGTACAATATGGTAGTTACAAAATAGTCATGGGGATGTAAATTACAGCATAGGGAATATAGTCAACAATCTTGTAAAAACTACGTATAGTGTCAGATGGGTACTAGATATATTGGGGTGATCACTTCATAAGTTATATAAATGTCTAATCACTATGTTGTACACCTGAAACTAATATAATATTGTATGTCAACTATAATTGAAAAATAAAAAATTATAATAAAACACCAAGGAAAAATACTAAATTTTGGGACCTTAAATTGATGGATTAGTTGTTTGGCTGATTGGTTTGCTGGTTGGTTGGTTGATTGATTGATTGTTTGATTCATTCATCCATGGGAGCTTCATGGACCAGGGAATACATTGGTTTGAATATAGTATTCAATGAGATGTGATTCAATGAGATGAGGAGCATTATAAGCTACTGGGTTGTGGGCATTTTTTCTATTACTGTCTGACAAACCACCCAACACTTAGTTTCTTAAAACAAAACAATCATTTATTTGTTTATGATTCTATAACTTAGGTAGGGTTTCATGGAGGAAATTTGTCTCTGTTACATGAAGCACTACTGAGGATTGAACAATCAAGATGACTTTTTCACTGACAAATACGGTGACTTATCTGGATGATTGGAGACTGAGGTGATGCTTGAGCTGAATTTTGAAGGACACATATGAAGGACAAGGGGAAGGAGGAGAAGGAACATTTAAAAAAAGAGAAAATATGATCTCTTTTTTTATGGAAGACTGAGGAACAGTATTCAGTATGATGCATTCAGGGAACATCAAGTAGCTCAATGGTTTAAAGGTGCCAGAAGAAGAGAGGCAGAAGGAATATGTGGTTAATGGTAGGAATCTCAGCTACAGAGATTAGTAGGGCTAAATCCCAGTTACCATGTTTGTTGAACAAGAAGCCTAAAGCAGAGGATTTGATGGTGTCAACAATTAAGGGTCTGTTGAGGAAAAGGAGTTTACAGGAAATCAGAAGGAGCAGGAAGCAAAACCAAGAGAGAGCATTATCACAGAAATGAAAGGAAGAGAGCATTCCAAGGACAACATGATCAACAGGATCAAATGGTCTAGAGAGGTTAAGAAAGATGAGGAAGACTGAGAAGTGTCTGTTAGATTTAGCCAGGAGAAGTAGGGATTGGTGGCCTTGGTAAAACCAGTTTTAATAGAAGCAGAAGCCAAGTTGCAATTAACGGATCATTTGAGAGGAAGTAAGGAAATGAAAGGGAGGAGAAAGGGAACAGTAGCTAGAGCAGCAGTTCTCAACTTGTGGGTCACGACCCCTTTGGGGGTCAAACGACCCTTTCACAGGGGTCGCCTAAGACCATCGGAAAACAAGAAGATATTTACATTACGACTCATAACAGTAGCAAAGTTACAGTTATAGAGTAGCAATGAAAATAATTTTATGGTTGGGGGTCACCACAACATGAGGATCTGGATTAAGGGGTCGCGACATTAGGAAGGTTGAGAACCACTGAGCTAGAGGGAGATGGGGATGGAGAGAACTGGTTTGTTTGTTTAAAATAGCAGAGGCCTTGGCATATTGTGAAAAGTAACAGGTAAATAACAAGCAAAATACATTCATTGAGTGCTTATTATATCTCTGGATAAAGACATGGAACCTTGCAGAAATTAAGCCACTTGTTCCAGGTCATACAGCTAGGAAGGGAAGGAGCAGGGATTTGAACCTAGGTCTTGCTTTCCAGAGCTTATACTTTTAACCACTGTGCTCTTAACCCTATATACAGAAATAATGACAATGACAATGATAATGACAATGCTATGGGAAAGGAGATATGCTTCCACTGAATTTTAACTAATGAATGGACATTGTATGTGTATGCAGCCTTGGTGCCTTAATTTTCTTATAATGAAATAATAGCTTTATGATCTACATGATAACTGAGCTAAAAATAAAACAATGCTTAAAAATAGCTTTAAAAAGATGTAAAGTATTTGCATGTATAAGGTTCTATTCTGTTTTATATATTTTTTTTCAGTTTCTAAATAAAAGTTACTTATAAATTACACCTAGGAAGTGTAAGTTTTTCTACTTAGATGTGTGCTGTGCCACCTTCCTGCTTGTGATGGATGTTAAAACTGCCTACTTCCTAAATCAGCCATCTGTTGTAGTCTAGAGGTAACACAAATGAAGAAGGAGGGGGTGTGGCCTTCACTACTGTTCAGAAGAAATCATTAAATTTTTGTGGCTTTTCATTTTAGAAAAGGACAAATTTTTAATTTAAGTACACTATAGTATTAAACCCCTGCTTGTGGAAAATGCATTTAAGGAGTTTTTGTGACATTTTAGCAAACACTGCAATGATATGTAGGTGAGAAAATTGGATCAAGGGAAAGGAAATTAATGATGTTTGGGAAAGAGCCAGCTGTATGATTACATGTGTAGATCAGTTTTTAGAAAAGCATTTTTATTTTTCCTCTTAGTGTTTTCAATCAAATATTAAAAATTAGAAATATGTCCAAAACAAAGTCAGTCCATGGGAAAGACAGCAGTCAAGGTTATCAAAACATTAGAAAACACTGAGTTATACCACCCACTCCTAGCACCTGTGAGAAACTGCAAAATGATGAAAACGCATATGTTGCCAACTGGGCCATCTGTTCTAGCTGGTGTTGGCCTGGTTAGTGTTTGGAATGGAGGCACCTGTCAGAGAAATTCACGTGTTGCGGGAAGGATAGTCGTTGGTGTTTTGGCAGGTCATTCTCTTTCCTCTGACTCAAAATGAAACAAATGTTTTGGCATTAGAAGCTTGCATACGGTACACCATCCTTACAATGGAATATGAGAGCGTGGTTTGGTTCCCTCACTGTGGTGGGCAATCTTATAGCACTTACTACAAACAGCAGAACATGAAAAACCAAGGGAGGTTCTCCCCTCCCCCCACCTTGCTAGCTCCGATTATCTCTGCCTGACTTGTAAAACAGAAGAGGAAGGAAGGAATGGCAGCAATATTATTCAAGATAGCTAATACTTATTTGCGTCAGACATTGTGTTAAGTGTTTTGCATGTATAAGGTCAATCCTATTTAAAATGCTTTGAAAAGATGTAATTTGTGTGGAGTTAAAGCTAGGAGAGTTAGTGATTTGCCCAAAGTTGTACCCGCAATACTGAGAATAGAATCTGGATGTTTCTAATTGCAGAACTCAGTCTCTTAACCATAAAGTTGTATTCCTTTTCATGTTGAAGAAGATGTGGCTGATGATATTTTACAGATGGCTTGAAATTCAGGGTAGCTTAGACATGTCTATTCTCCTTCACCTTACTGAGCATTAGTCTCAACCAGAGCTACACTTTGTGAGTAAAAGCCTGAGTTATGACTTGACTCCAAGTCTCATGTTTGAAAATTAACCTAGAGTCAAACCCTGATCATCTGCCCACCTGTAGGGAAAGACATAAATAAAAGAAAATCAATCTGGGTTTGATCTGCAGTTGGAAGCATATATTCTTGTGGAGACAAGCATCTCGACAGGCATTTTTAAAAGGGCTTTGTGAATCTATCTGACTTGAAGACAGGAAAACAAATTCAGTATTATTTCTTTACTGAATTCCAGTGTACCCACCCCCATCCTGGGCACAAATGGTGGTGCAGTTTTTATAACCTGTTAGAGCTAAAATGTGTGAAGCAGGAAATTTCATCATGCATTCTCATCAGGGTGCCAGACCCTGCATCAGAAGAGCCGCGTTCCCCACCTGAAGGCAGCCACTCAGATGGGAGCCCCTAGTGATTGTCTATTCTTGTTTTCAGGGGAGGCAGGGGCATCTCTGTCACATTCCTGGATGGGTCATTTCTCAGGAACAGCTCCAAGATGTGTGTACCTGGAAGTTGGAAGAAGAAGGGGGCAAACACCAACAATTTGATAAATATCACCAGAGTAGACACCAGAGAAACAATGTTGAATAAATCAGAATCCTAGTCTGAGGGTAAACTGGCTGTGCCTTAGCTGCAAAGGTCAGGGTAAGGGAGCGTATAAGAGAGGCAGAGTTTCTTCTTCACTAAGACGTGTATGTGTGAAATTGAAGGATTAGGAAGGAGGGGGATATTCCCGAAGGGGACTAGCCTGTGGCAAGGCCTGGAGGCAGGAGAGAACAGGGCAATATTAAGTAGCTGGGAGAGATTTAGTATGACTGGAGAGATGGAAAACGGGAACCTGAGAAGAAAGTTGGAGCCAGACCCTAAAAGGTCTTATGGGCTGTAGTAGCGAGTCGGGAGTTGAGGATATTTCAGCAGGGAAGTCGTGTGACCAATCTGGATTTTAGAAAGGTCACTTTAGGCACGGGATATGGAGAATCAATCAGAGAAGGGCAGGAATGGAGGAGGACATACTTTGGCAGTAATCCAGGGGAGACATGATGGAAGCTAAGCAAAGGTGATGATAGAGGAAATTGAGAGCAGTACATCTTTTCAAGGGATGTTGGAGAAATAGTCTATAGGTTTGGAAATTGGAATTGAAGGAGAGTGATGGGTCAAAGACAGCACTCAGTTTTCTGACCTGGGTAGAAAGTGATGGTTTTCATTCTGACAGGGAACTTGTCAAGGATGATGAGGTGAGTCAGACATGTTGGGACAGTCAAATGGAAGTGCCCAATATGCAACAATAAGGAGCTCGTGGGAGGTTTGGGCTTGAGATATAAATTAAGAATGAGCTCTTTTCCATAGATGGGAACTGAAGCCATAGGAGTGGATGAGATCATTCTAGCAGGGTAATGGGAGAAGGGAGGAATGGATTAAATTCTGAGGTATGCTAATATTTATGGGAGGGGCAGAAGAGGAATTTGCAAAAGACACTGAGAAGTGATAGGTTAAGAGTTAGGAGACACCATATGGGTGGATACCCCAGTGGTCAAAGGGAGAAAGCATTTCCATAAGGGGTGAGGAAGACAGCAGGTCAAATCTGTGGAGAAGTCAAGTGAAGTAAAGCCTGAAAAGTATGCATAAGGTCTAGAGATATTGGTGACACTGAGTTAAGCTTTCTAAGTCTATTTAAATTTCTCAAGTATTAAAACAGTAAGTAAAAGTAATTAAAATTTTTTTTCTATTTTAAAGCCTGAAATCTTGGTTTTCAACTGAGACTTTTTTACGAGCTAAAATTTAAGCATGTGAAAATTTGATAATTTTTTCATATTTTGAATCAGAATATTTGCAGACAACATTAAGTATCACATGTATTTCTGCAAAGAGTGCACATTGTTAAACTTTGTAGATAGAGATTAGTTCACACGGAGAAAATAACATCAACCATGCATCTGGCTTTATCCTGCTAATACTCAATGTAATTATAATATAACGTATTACTAATGTCAATAGAAGGTACAAAAGCAATAAAAGTTTAATACAGTAACAACTTATATTTGATAGTATTTTTTATTTTTATATATTTACATATAAGCATGAAAAAATCTTATAATCTAATAAATACTTTTGGAGGGACAGGAGATAACTGTGATTAAGGAAAATAGTCATTTATATTCTTTGTGTTCAGAGCTTTCAACAATATAGCAAATCCCAGTTATTGCTTACCATCTTTATTCTGTGTTAGTTTGCCCTTGCACACAACCTTTCACAGAGATGAAGCAAACATGTATTTTGGGGAGATAAAAAATATATATTCTGACATTTCATCTTCATTGAATCTATAATGAAATGCTTTTCTTTCAGTCTTCCATACAAGTTAATCCTAAAAAACTATCAGTAATGGCCAATTGTTAAAGAAAGTGAGAGACAGAAACCAGAATCAGTAGTCCCTTAGGAGGACAAAAATCAAACAAAGGAACTGCTATCCTGCTACAAGAACGTCTCGGTTACTGTGGGAATTCTTGTTGTCGTGTTGTCTTTAGAATGCTTCTTCAAGAATGCTTCCTAGAAAGTGGCTTTTATGTGATGTCTCATTGACTCTTGGGGGTTGCGTCTCACGTGTACTTAAAATATGAATTATGCCCTAACTCTCTTGAATCTCTTCAGAATCATCTTCCTCCAAGGAAATTTCATTTAGAAGGACCTGAGGTGATTTCCATTTATCAATTATGAAGGAGAGATTCAGGGCTTTGAGCTTTAACTGGTTGCAATCTTTGACATTTCCAGATTATGGTGGAAAAAAATTCCTATCTTGTGTATATTTTCTTTTGCTGTGGTCATTTAAAATGTAAGTTATAGGTTTATATACACTTCGTAATTTTATCAAGACATTGTAAGTTTGCTTAGATTGCAATTAATATCTAGTATTTCGGGGGGAATAACACATTAAATCCCTATTAAATATAGTTCCAACCTGTGTTTAATATTTGGACAATATTTAAAAATGTGGTCTTTTATGACATTTGAAGTTTCTATTAAAAAATATGTTCATATTGTTGCCAGAATGTAAGTAATTAATTATTGAATTACCATCCATTTTATCTCATTGGTTTATTTTCAAACAATAGTAAAATTGGATGCATTATTTCTAGTATGGACTATAGTATTTAAACCCTCTTTCTCACTCCCCTATCTTGCAATATAGAAATGTAGAAATATACCAATGAATAAACCAGGCTATATATATCTGGAATTTCTCTCCCTTCCACAGATGAACTAATATTATTATAGTGACATAGTAGTTGCTAAAATGTTGTTTTGCTTTACTCCTTTTTTTTCTCAATTCTAGTTTATTCTTACTCCATACCTGATGCCTAAAATAAAAATATTTCCCACAGGATTTCTCTATGACCCTTTGCTGTTTTCAGCTTGATGGGTTAACTCACTGCTGTCCCTCCACTCCTTCACTGCACAGTCTGTAGTAAGTCAATAAACAGAAAATCATTGACGCAAGGTGGTCATTCTTATTCTGAAGCCACAGACCTAAAAATCTGTTACTGTTCTATATTAATACGGTAAATGTAGCCTTCTTGTTTGGAAGGAGGTTGCTGGTGGTTAGAGATTGTGTGGTGCCTGTGTTCTGTATATCACTAAAAACAGGTGGTGTGATAAGTAGTCAAAATATAATTGGTTGTTGTTATTTATTTGTAATTTTTAACTAGCCACTTATGAAGACAATTTCAGATTACTTACAACATAAAAAGAGTTACTAAAAGGAATTTACAAAGTAAAGAATGAGAGGAAACCACTTACAAGATAGATAACTCCCTAATTCTTGAGCTAGTTACTGTAGTTGAGAACTCAGTTTAACTCTGAGGCATTCCACTTTAGGCATAATGGGGTTCTGGTACTGGACGAGCTAACCCACTACAATCAATCTTAACACTGGACAAGACATAATACAGAAACTGTTTTTTACTTGATGAACAATGGGCATTGTAAGACAGAGGTGAGCCTCATGGTGGCTCCAGCTTTCTGCCTGCAGCTTCCTACCTGAGGAGCAGTGAGCTGGAGTCCAAGCAGCAGATGGTCTCAGCAGGTGGCCCTGCTGAGATGAGGAGGCAGAGATAAGAGTTTGGGCAGGTGAACTGGCCTGCATCTGTGGGACACAGCACCAAGAGGGAACTTCTTAGGAGGATGGCCCTACAAGTCTCGTGGAGATTGCTCATGAGTTGGTGGCTACACTGCACAGTGCACCACATCATGCTTGTCAGACAGAGGCTCGTACTGGGATGAAAACAGAATACAGGTACCAGAGGATGTATAATACTGGACGACATTGAAAGTCTGGCTTATCCAGAAGGAAGAGGTCATGTTAACACCTTGAAAACACTCTGGGTATCCAGAAGAGATACTGAAAAAGCCAGAGAGGCCATTCCTTCGGAGGAAGGATATGACCTAGAGCAAGATGTCCTGTAGAATCCCCAGTCCTTAACAAAGATCCTCAAGGATCATAGAGCTTGGGTGCTGAATCCTGTCAAGTTAGAGGGACTTGGGAAATTCACTGGGCATTCTACAGATCTGTCCTAACAAAGCTTTTATAAAACAAAGCTTACACAATTTAAGATAATCAGTCAGTAATTGCACTGTGTACCAGAACAATAATCAAAGCTCTTCAGAGGAAAATAACAGAATTCAAGAGTCTCTACATGGTATCAACAATGAATATATGGAAATACATAGGAAAATGTGACTTACAGTTAAGAAAAAAAGCAATCAATAGAAACCAATCCTGAGATGGCCCAGCTGTTGGATTTAACAAAGACTTTAAAGCAGCTATTATGAAAATGTACAGAGAACTAAAGGAAGATATGTTTAAACCAAAACATTCAATGAAAACATGGTTTTAGTGAGTTTAATGTAGAGAGAATCATAACAGAGGAAAAGAAACTAGAATAAAAGAGCCAAATGGAAATTCTAGAACAGAAAGTAATTGAAATAAAAAGTTCGTTGGGCGACCTTAACAGCGTATTAGAGAAGGCAGAAGAAAGGGTCAAAGACCTTTAAGACAGATTAATAGAAATTATTTAATCTGCAGATCAAATAGGACAAAGTTTGAAAAAAAACTTCAGGTGCCTGTAGGCCAGTGGTCTAAAATATGAATAATAGAATTTTTACAAAAAGAAGAGAGTGAGAATTGGGCATAAAAATATTTGAAGAAATAATGGCCCCAAATTTGATGAAAAACATTAATTTTCAGATTCAAGAAGCTCAACAGATCCCAAGCAGTGTAAATAAAAATAAAGTCATACCTAGGCACACTGTAGTCAAACAGCTAAAATCCAAAGATAAAAAGAAAACCTGTAAAGCAGCTAGAGGAAAAAGATGCCTTTATACATAAGCGACAGTGACTTCTTGCTTATCAGAAATAGTGGAAGCCAGGTGACTTGAATGGCATCATTGAAATTAGGAAATAAAAAACACCACCTGTCAGCCTAGAATTCTACATCCAACATAGATAATCCTCAAAATAAATTTTAAAAAGATATTTTCAGATTGATGTCAAGTGAAATAATTCATTGTTGTTAGAGCTGCACTACAGGAAATTCTAAAGGACATTATTCCAGTTGAGGGGAAATAATAACAGGTGGAAACTTGAATCTATATAAAGTAATGAAGGTGTAAAGACAAGCACTGGAAATGGTATGAAAGTGGGTGAATATAAAATACGATGGATTTTTTTCCCTTCTTGTAATTTTCTAAGAGAAAAGAAACAACAATAGTATTAAAATGTTGGGTTTTAAATGCTTATTATACCACTTCACACTTGACCCTTATACACCCTTTTTCACACTTTCAACTTTTTCATACCTTTAAGCTTCGCATTTCACGCTTTACAAAATTTGTAAGGTTATTACTTGCCCCTTAACCTTTGCCCACAAAAGGGACAAATGAAAAAGTAATAGATTTAAACCTAATCATATTGATAATTACATTGAATATAGATAGATTAAACTCTCCAATTAAAAGGCAGAGATTGTCAGACTGGATATAAAAATCAAGGTCCACATTTTTCCTGTTACAAGAGGAGCAATTTAAATAGAAAAATATAAATGGATTAATGTAAAACCTATTGAACACTCAAGTTTTGAAAATAAATTTCTATTTTGTAAGAAAAAAATATATAAATGGATTAAAAGTAAACCGATGGAAAAAGATATACCATGCAAACAATACATATAAAAAGCTGGTATGGGGCAGGCCAAGTGGTGCGTTGGTTAGGAGTTGGCTTGGGACGCCAGCTCTGAGAAGCAGGGCCCCGGTTCAGATCCCACATGAGGGCCAGTGAAGATGGTGAACAACAGCTCGACCTGGAGCTGGTCAGCTGTGAGTCCTAGATGATGGCGTAGGCTGCCATGGTGATGGCCGGCAGCGGGCGTGAGCTTTCATGAGCTTTCGTGAGCCGTCATGAGTGGCTGTCCAATGGCCGGTGAGCGACTGTCTCACTCTGGAAGAGCGCAATGATAATACCAACATGGGCCAGTGAATTGATGTCCTCTACAACTAGACTGAAGAACAAAAGGATAGCAACTTGTCTGTTTCCCTTCCCCGATTCTCCAGCGCTGTTCCCCTCCCCCAAGTCCCCAATAAAATCTTAAAAAAAAAACCAAAAAAAAACTGATATGGCTATATTAATATGAAACAAAATAGCAAGACAAAGATTATTACAAAAAGTAAAGAGGAACATTTAATGAGCATAAAATGTGCAATTCAGTAAAAATTTATAATGATCTTTAATATATATAAAGTTGACCTTTGAATAAAGCAGGGATTAGGGGCACCATCCTCCCACACAGACAAAAATCCACATGTAACTTTTGAGTCTCCTAAAACTTAACTAATAGCCTACTGTTGACTGGAAACCTTAACTGATAAAATACTCAATTAACACATATTTTGTGTGTTATATGTATTATATAATATTCTTATAGTGAAGCTAGAGAAAAGAAACTGTTATTAAGAAAATCATAAGGTAGAGAAAATACATTTATAGTGCTGTATGTATTTACTGAAAATATCAACATATAAGTGTACCCCACAGTTCAAACCTTCTTGTTCAAGGTTCAACTGTATGTGTATCATTTAATAGAGGCTCAGAATTCATGAAGCAAACTGAAAGAACTAAGGAAGAATAGACAAATCCAAAATCGTAGTGGGAGAGTTAAAATTTAGCTCTGAGTACCATAGTATACCAGGCAAAAAGGGAAACATACTTGTTATCTAGCACCTTCTGTCTGATGAGCGGGTTGTGATCTGGATGGACAGACTTTCTCTAGCATTAAATTCTGGAGGAGGGAGGGGAGGATTTATGGCATGGGTACTTAAACTAAGGATAACTTCTTAGTGGATTAAAATCCTGAAATGACAGAGAAACAATATTCAAATGGAGTTTCTTGTTTTACATTTTCTGGAAAATAAAATTTAATAAAGTACATTTAATTGATTTCTATGTGGAAATATTTGAAAAATTATTATTTTTTGCTTCTTTTAGACTTATTTATTTCAACAGAAATAAAGTATAGGAAGTCTAAAAATATTAACATGGCCTTTAGAAGCTTTCTTTGGATATCAGATGTTTTAACAAAGCATTTAGCTTGGCCATTCTGAGGCTTTATTTTTCACATTGGTTCCTGATAGCCTATTTTACTGATTAAAAATAGTTCCATGGACTTGAGGTTGCGGAGATGCAGGTGGTATTTCATTATGAAAATGTAGGCGCTCTCTTTGTATTTGTGTCCATATGGAGCACCATCCCACTTTCGCATGGAGGTGGCCTTAGGGGTGCCTTTGGGTAGGGCCAAATTTTTTTTAAATAGTGCTTTGAATTTTGTCAAGCACTTGGACAGAGCAGGAGGGCACTTGGCGCCAGGAGGAAAAAAGGCATTGAAAAGGGAGGTGGGAAGACACAGTGGACAAATTTGGCTGACTTCACAGCGTTGCCTGGGGTCTACTCTGGTTTAGAATATGAATTAGGTAGTTTGTGATTGGTACACGCTATTTTATCACACAAAGAACATCGGTAGATCCCCCCCATTGCTATTCTGTAAAATGAAATCAACAGTATATCTACTTGTATAGTTACTAAACATTATAGCCTCCTGCAATCAAGAGGAGATTAATTTTCAGGATGACACAGAGGAAAATATGCCAAATTAGGAGCAGCACTGCTTGCTTGTAGTAATAGACTCAGGAGTTTATCACATTCCCAGGACCAATTCCAAGGGTTTTTTTAAATAGCATATTCAAAGGTAATACATCTGAGCTAAAAATTAACTTAGATTCTATTTCAGTTGAAGAAATACTGATTTTTCTTCTAGGAAATATTCTTGGGTAGTCTCAATTAATTTTTTATTTTCTTATTTACATATAATAGTTGCAGAGAAAGCTTAGCAACTTTGATCCAACACATTTTTAAGTGGTTTGTAATATATACTGCAATACAAAAAAATAACACAGAATCTTCTGTGACTTCATAATTTCATACCCAGCGGACACATAACAAACTTGTTTGTGAATATTTTTTTCTTCAGTAAGGCAATATAATGAACTAATCTTTCTCTTAAGGGTTGACATTTTGGGATACTATGATCAAACTGGGAAGTATAAATGGTCTGGTTTATCGAGTTTCTCTTTTAAATGAAGATACTGCCATGTGATTTGAATGCACTGTGTATAGCAATGAGTACATAAATAATATATTTTGTAACAAGATCCACACAGAAATGCTTAAATTGCTTCAAGTAAATATTAACTGTCACTTATTTAGCAGTTGCAGAACTTATGTAACATCTATTCAGTTATAGTTGGGTTTGAAGCCATCTAATTTCAGTGTTATCAGTTCTCATTTTTGGTTAGGTTTAGTTAATTTTAAACTACAAAGGGTGCCCAAAAAATGTATACACATTTTAAGAAAGGAAAACTGTAATTAAAATTGTAATACTCAATATATACCGATAACAAAAGAGGAATACAAGCCATGTATCCCTGGTATATAACTTTTTTATGTATTACCTGGTCTTGTTTAATAAGTGAAATATGTTGACTTACTGAGGCAATAAGGGATATGTTGACTTACTGAGGCAATTATTAGGGATAGCTAATATTTTTTTCTCTAATTAATGAACAAAGAACCATCTAGTTCTATGTCTTTAAAGTGTGTGTACATCAAGGGATGGAGGAGGCTATGCATATGTTATACAGGGCAGACAGGGTGATCCATTGGGTGATCTGGAGAAAAGATTAGAATTTCTACATTTATATGCTTTGTTTTATCATTGTTCTGTTCTACAGTTTCTAATTTGGTATATATTTTATATTGTGCATAATATAATAGCAAAGTAATAAGCATATATGTTTTATAAAATGAAGACATACACAGTGGGTACATGTTCCAAAAATATTTTACTGATAGGGATGCCTGATTATTGATCCAATTACAACACCTTTCCTTTTTTTTTTTAATTATTGGGGGGTTGGGGAAAGGGAACAGCATTGGGGAATTGGGGGAAAGCGAGCAGACAAGTTGCTGTCCTTTTGTTCTTCAGTCTAGTTGTGGAGGATGTCCCTTCACTGGCCCACGTTGGTATTATCATTGTGCTCTTCTCAGGTGAGGCAGTCACTCGCCGGCCATTGGAGGGCCACTCACGGCGGCTCACTGCAGCTCACGAAAGCTCACGCCCACCGCTGGCCAGCCCCACTGCAGCCTATGCCATCGCCGGCCACTCGCAGCAGCCCAGCTCCAAGTCGAGCTGTTGTTCACCATCTTAGCTGTAGAGGGCGCAGCATCACTGGTCCTCATGTGGGATCCAAATCAGGGCCCTGCTGCACAGAGTTGGCATCCCAAGCAACTCCTAACCAATGCGCCACTTGTTCGGCCCACAATATCTTTCCTTTTGACTTAAAATATGAAAATAAGAGAAAAATAACTACTTTGTAGATTGTCTATTTTGGTTACCTAAATGATTTACTGGGGTCTAAATGATTTCGGGAGCACAATCACAAAAATCTAGCTTTTAAAAAATATCATCAATTTTGCATTTAGTGAATTGGGTTACCAATGCCACTCACACATCCCTAAAAAGAAGCAAGCCCCTATCTGCTGTCAAACATGCCCTGATGAGGGTCTTTAAAACGCACCTTGTCTTGATTTGGGAGAACCATCAATTCAAAGCAAATCTGTTTTGATTTGTTTCTCTGAACTTTAATCAGAGTTTTTCTTTTCTTTTTTTTCCTTTTTTTTAAGTTATAGTTCTCCTTTGTGTATGGTGAAATAGTACTCATTGCTTGCTTGTAGTAATAGACTCAGGAGTTTATTGTATTTCCAGGACCATTTCCAGAAACAGCAACTGATATTTTTGACTAACAATAATTCTTGCATTTGTTATGGCTTTCCAGTTTACAAAATATTCTAATTGGCATTATTTCATTTAATCCATATAACATACTATAAGTAAAAGATTAGTAATATTAGCCTCATTTTGCAGATAAGAAAGCTCAAATTGAGTGGTTGGGTAAATTGATCAAGGTTCAGTGGTTTTCAGACATCAGATGTGGATGTTAAATAAAGGTGTCTTAACTCCAAGTTCAGGGATTTTCACACTCTGCCTTTCAAAATCAACACCTTTCATTAACTTTTTCATGATACCATATACATAAGGGCCTGAAATAGCAGCAACTAGCCTTGTGACCTCGGCTAGTCACTTGGAGTGGAGTTGTGTCATATATGTGTTTAAGTTATGACAATTCAATTGTAGTTGAGGGAGACAGAAAGAAGAATAAAAATAAATGTTGCAAGTTATTCTTCCCCATCTTCCCATCCAAAAAGCACATGTCTCTGGTGAAGATGGAATGCCAGATGTGAATCTGCTATTGCTTCATCTTGTCTGAGTTCTTGCATGGCTCCAATAGTGTGCACATCCCCTGGGCTCTGTGTAATTTGTTATGTAAGGATGCATGTTTTGTGTAACATGTCACATTCATGCAAGCCAACTACCTCATTTGGTGGTCCCCCAACAAAAGTGACCTCTTTGAATGCTGAGCAACTTAGGGGATTTCTGAAAGGAAAATATTGATTACAATTGATTTTAACTTATATGAAATATAAGAGGTGAGTACTTCGTACTATCTTGGTGTGAAACTTCCTCTTCTGTAGAATGGGACAAATGTGCATGTAACCAATATCAGAGGAAGAAATGTACAGAAAAACATCTTGAAAAAAATCACTAATACAGATATAGGATTTATAGGTATTGAAAGTATGATTCAGTCTAATCCCACTGGGCAAAGTCTGCCACCCTCTGTATTCCACAGTTCAACTTTGATCCTTTTGTTACCTCCCTCCCCCTTTTAAGCCCCTTTCTGTAACTTTTTCATAAACATCTTCCTTGAACACTCCAAGAGTTAGCATCCCATGGAGATGTGGTTAAGAAGAACCCTAATGTGAGGCCATTAAAAGAACTCCCAATATAGGGGTATGGGATTTTCAGAATGGCAGCCTGGGACTTTGAGACCTAGGCTCTAACAACAGCTCCCTCACTAATGACTTCTATGTCCTTAGACAAATCACTGAACCATTCTGGGCTCCATTTTTCTCATCCGTAAAAGGAGAAAATTAAGTCAGATTGTTCCAGAGCTCCTTCTAGCTCCAACATTCTGTGATTCTTTCACATGTACATGGTGTCACAGTTGTCTTTTGGATAGAGACTATGATGATCATAGTTATTTCGTCTGCTTTTATGTATTGTATCTTTTCCTCTTAGATTCATAGTTATCTTAACACCTTTATTCAAAATGACCCATCTCTTTTTTCATAGTTGCCAAGCTGTTCATTGTTGGTGGCCCTTGTTGCTGCTTATGCTGCTTATTCTTTCAGTCCCTTTTGCTGGGTTTTATTATTTGAACAGTAGATGACTAAGTTCATAAAGTTTTTATTCCTTTTTCCCTTTCTGAGTTTGGCCTGTTTCAGCTCTCTAGCTGCCAAGCCTGTTGGACATTCTCACCCTCAGTAAGTGTTGATATGAACTTGAATATATGTTTACTCTTGAATATGTGGCTCTCCCTAAGTAAATCCTTATGTTCCTCAACTGAGGGAAAGAACCATGCCTGTTCTTTTATTTCCTCCTTGTTTTGGATCAGATTATGGGTTTTTACCACCCTATAGACCGTCTGCTCCTTGCCTTCCCTCTGTTGGAAGACAGAATCTGGCCCAATGGCTGCTCAAGACTTAGATTTCTGTTCCTTCTCAACTTTATTTTTCAATACACCTGACCTTCCCGCCTCTTAGTCATATCCCTCATCTAGGAATCATCACATGTTTGAATTTAGATGAAGAGTTCACAGAGTAAAATTTCAGTTCTGTATTTCAGTAGAAATGCAGTGAGGACCTATCATGTGCCATCCCCAAAAATGGGAGCCATAAGTTTAAGAAACTTAAAAAAAAACACTAAAAGAGATATGGGAAGAAATAAGAGAAAGAAATATGGGAATGAAAGGTACAGAGGAACCTAGAGATAGGTGAGGGGATGGGGGTTGGACATGGAGAAAGAGAAATATGTTGAGAAATGAGATATATAAGTAGATGAATAGATAAAAGGCATAAATAGAGGAGACCAGTACCTCTATTTAGGTAGGCCAATAGGATGGCCAATACTATAATTACAAATTAACTTCCAGTTAATACTATCTTTTATCCTACTGAAGACCGTGTATCAATCACAATCACATATAAATGCTTAGACAATGCTGCAGTATTTCAAATTCACCAAGAGTCAAGCACAATTAGATTCATACACCAAAGGATCAGCCATTCTTAGCTTTTCCTTCTTTAGTGAGAAAATCTGTACTTGTTTTATTTCATTCTGCTTCTTGGATTTCCTACATCTTGGCCTAATCCAAGACAGGTTAGAATTATGACCACAGTGAGCTATATCTGATGGGCAATTAATGAATGAATTCTTGAGTCCCCCACTGTCAAAGTCGGACTTTATTTTTTGCATATGTGATATTATGAATTATAATATATATTTGATCTTCAACCCAGTTCCTGGCACAGAGCTTCTAAAACCCTTGGAATTTCCTGTGATAAGAGCCATAAAGTTATCTTTTATTTTTTTTCCAATTACAACTGACATTCAGTATTATATTAGTTTCAGGTGTACAGCATAGTGCTTAGATGTTTATATAAGTTATGAAATGATCCTCCTGATAAGTCTAGTACCCACCTGGTACCTTACGTAGTTATTACAATAGTGACTGTATTCCCTTTGCGGTACTTTACATACATCTCTGTGACTGTTTTGTAACTACCAATTTATACTTCTTAATCCCATCCCCTTATTAACCCTGCCCCCCAACCCCCTCCCATGTGGAAACCATCAGTTCGTTCTTTGTATCTATGAGCCTGTTTTGTTTGTTTATTTTGTTTTTTAGAGTCCACATATAAGTGAAATCCTATGGTGTTTGTCTTTCTCTGTGTGACTTATTTTACTTAGCACAATACCCTCTAGGTCCATCCATGTTGTCGCAAATGGCAAAATTTCATTCTTTTTTTATAGCTGAGTAATATTTCATTTTATATATGTACCACCTCTTCTTCATTCATTCATTTATTGATGGACCTTTAGGTTGCTTCCATATCTTGGCTATTGTAAATAGCGCTTCAGTGAACATAGGGGTGCAAATGTTTTGGGATTCTTCAGATAAATACCCAGAAGTGGAATTTCTGCATCATAAGGTAGTTCTATTTTTAATTTTTTGAGGAACCCCCAAATTGTTTTCCATAGTGGCTGCAAAAGGTGGCTTTTATTATGTTAATGAGGTGACTTTTGGAAAGCACTTAGGTGTAACCTAAGGATGGGGATTGGTTGCCAGGGGAACCAACCATATGATTACAGGATTGGAACTTTCAGTAACTCCCCTCCCTCTTAACTTCCTGGGAAGGGAGAGGAGCTGGAGGCTCTTGACTCAGTCATCAATAACCAGTGATTTAATCAACCATGACCATGTACTGAAATCCAAAAGGACAGGGCTTGGAGAGCTTGCGTGCTGGTGAAGATGCAGTCAGAGAGCATGGACGTTCTGTGTTCTTTCCCCATACCTTGCTCTGTGCATTTTTTTCATCTGGCTGTTTCTGAGTTATGTTTTTTTACAATAAAATGGTAATTTAATCAGTAATATGTTTTTCTGAGTTCTGTGAGCTGCTCTACCAAATTAATCAAACCTGAGGAAGGGGTAGTGGGAACCTCTGGTTTATAGCCAGCCAGTAAGAAGTACAAGTAAAAACTTGGACTTGAAACTGGTGTCTGAAGTCCAAGGAACCTCCAGTTTATAGCTGGCCTGTCAGAAGCACATAATCTGGGCTTGAGACTGGCATCTGAAATCAGGGGGTGGAGGGTTGAAGGGTTGGGGAGGAGGCAGTCTTGTAGGACTGAACCCTTAACCTGCTGTCTCCTGGTAGATAGTGTCAGAATTGAGTTAAATTGTACTCAGCTGGTGTCTAGAGAATTGCTTAGATGTGAGGGGAAATCTATACACCCCTCCTCCAATTGGAATTAGTACTAGGACCTATTTCATGCACTTCTACCTTATTTTCAAGCTCTCCCTCTTCTCTGCTTCTTTTTCACTTACAAACATGCTCAAAAGACTAAAACCAAAAAGCAAACACTGAATTTGATCTTACTTCCCCTTCAAACTATAATCATATCTCTCAACTTTTCATCATTGCCAAACTTCATGTAAAAGCTCTACACCAACTTCATTTCTTCACCCCTACTCACCACTCAGTACACCATTGTAAGCTTTCTTTTTGCCATCATACATTTGATTTTACTTTCATAAAAGTCAACAATAACATTCTATTATCCATATTTAATGGTCTATTTTTAATCCCATCTTTCCTGGTCTCTTGGCGGTATTTGACACTGTTGGTCACTCTCTATATCTGGAACTTCTTTTTTTTTTTTTTGCTGTGGAACATAAACAAGGTTTTCTTTTGGTGAGCAGGAGTTTCTATAACAGTTTATGACCAGTCTTACCACAGAAACTATATGTTACTTAAAATATAGTCAGGCAGAGTGCCACTCACTAAAAATGTCTTTCACCGAGACACTTAAAACATACCTGTCTGTTTGCAAATATTGTGATTCATAGCCTGGGTTCTGCCAACCTCCAGACTTGTTTAAGTCCCACCTCTTCCCTCTCCCTTCTTGGAATTATAACAATGTAGTCATTCACAATATGCTACATTCTTTCCTAAATATGAAACCTGAGAGCCTGTTAGCATCACAGAGATTTGGGACAACTTACTTTAACTTGGATAATATTCGTAGTTGCTTGAGATAAAGGAGTCCCCAGAAAACTGAAAGCATGTTCTAACACCAGCTTCTAGAAACCTTACAGCACCTTCAATCAAAATTCTGTGCATCAGAAAAAAAGTACTATTACTTGGGCAGTTTCTCCTCCCTTTATGCAAAAGAAGAGAGTACCTCCTACTCGGACATTACTTCAGCATTTACAACTTAGACTGTGCCTTCTGTCTTGTGCTTTAATGTTTGTTCATATCCTCAGTTAGGGTATAAGATTTTTGTTATCAGGAGCTCTGCCTTTTATGTCTGTATTCTTGATATTACTTTTTACAATGCTAAATACATGGTAGAATTATCCTCAGGGTGTTTTGAAAGTTTCATATCAATGACATGCTGTACATTACTTTGAGGAAGTTGCTAAAGAGTCAGTAAATTGGGAGGATCCAACATGGCAGAGTAGATAAATGCTGTGCTTGCCTTCTCCTGTGGACACATTAAAATTACAACTAAATTATAGAACAGTAAACTTGGAGAACTATCTGAAGTCTAGCTGAACAGAAGTCCTATAACTAAGGATGTAAAGAAGAAGCCATGTTAAGACTGGTAGGAGGGGTGGAGATGTAGAACTGGCTGGTACCAAACCTCCATGTGGCTATAGAGAATCCGTAGGCATATCTTGGTCATGTATATTCCCCCTGGAGGAGTGAGGGACCCCAACCCCATACCAGGCTCTCTAGGCCAGAGTACTGGTACCAGGAAAAGGAGACCCCACAACATCTAGCTGTGAAAAACAGTGGCAATTCTGACTGTCGGGGTGGGATGGGAGGCTGAGGGAAACCCAGACATTCTCTTAAAGGGCCTGCACAAATACTCACTCATTGGCAGGGACTCACTCTGGGCTCTGGCAGAGGGACAGTGACTCAGGAGGAGTGAGAGACATACAGGGACAAACTGAGTTGTGTGGCCCCAGAGTGAGGACTGGAGAGACAGTCGCCATTTTCCCCATGCGGAGTCCTTCTCCCATGCAGCTGTCAGGCGGGCACTGTCTTTCCTGTTTTGAGGCTTCTCCCACAGGCCTAATCTGAATCTGAATTGGTCTGATTGCACTCTGCTTGCTCCACCCTGGTGATGACGCCCTGGAACCTTGCCCCACCCAACTTACCCAATGCCAGGGGCACTTTCTCAACCAGCAGCCAGCCCCACCCACAGGCCCCAGGTGGATGGCAACTGGCCTTGATGTGCTCTGAGACCTTTGCTGAGTAGCTTCACACTCAGCACTGGCACCAAACCAGAACCTACATTAACCTGGTGACCACAGCCCATCCCAACTTGGTGATTCCATGAGACCCCACCTCATCCAACTCACATACTGCACAAGTCTTTATCAGTGGCTGAACCATATGGGAGCCAGCAGGTGGCAGCAGGCTTACAGGTGTTCTGGCTTTTTGCAGAGCTTCCCCAGGCCTGGTACTAGTAGAAGACATTCTTGGTTTACAGTATGGCCTCTTCCATGAACCTCCAGGTTTAGCACAGTTAGTGGCCAACTGTGGATCACTTTGTAGCTCCTACTAGATTGTCCCCAGCTGGTCACAGGCATTGGGTGACCCGGGCCTGCACCAGAGCCCCACCCAAGAGGCTTCAGAACCAACAAATTTAGAGGTTGGCTTCAGACCACAACAGAGCATCACCCAATTATCCCACAAGTGGCACACACAAAGGGCGGTCTTAACAGGCACTAGAGCCTGCTGGGGCAAATCTCTCTTAGTGGGATAAGTCCTCCACACAGCAGCCCATAAGCTGTGGACATAGCACCTGGAGCAGGTAGCCAGGGAGACTGTGACAGGACCCCACAGTGCACCTACTACATAAGGCCACCCAGCCAAGACTGGGAGATGTAGCAGATCTACCTAATACAGAGAAACAAACACAGAGAGGCAGCCAAAATGAGGAAACAAAGAAATACATCCCAAATGAAGGAACAGAAGAAAACTCAAGAAAAAGAACTAAATGAAACGGAGTCAAGCACAGAGTCCCACATACTGGTTATAAGGATGCTCAAGGAACTTCATGAGACCTTCAACAAAGAGCAAACATAAAAAAAGGACATAGAAACCATAAAAAGAACCAGTCCAAAGTGAAGAATACAATAACTGAAATGAAGAATGTACTAAAAGGAATCACCAGCAGACTAAACGAAGCAGAGGATTAAATCAGTGATTTGGCAGACTAGGTAGCAGAACACACCCAATTAGAATAGCAAAAAGAAAAAAGAATTTTTAAAAATGAGGATAGCTTACGAGACCTCTGAGACAACATTCACATCATAGGGGTACCAGAAGGAGAAGAGAGAAAGCAAGAGACTGAGAACCTATTTGAAGAAATAATGACTAAAAACATCCCTAACCTGGTGAAGGAAATAGACATACAAGCCCAGGAACTGCAGAGTCCCAAATAAAATTAATCCAAACAGGCCCTCACCAGGACACTTTATAATTAGAATGGCAAAGGTGAAAGACAAAGAATTGTAAAAGTAGCAAGAGATAGGCAGCTAGTTACTTACAAGGATGTTCCTATAAAGTTGTCAGCTGATTTTCCAACAAAAACTTTGTGGGCCAGAAGGGATTGGCAGGAAATATTCAAAGTGATGAAAAGCAAGGACCTAAGACCAAGATTACTCTACCCAGAAAGGCTGTCATTTAAAATCAAAGGACCGATGGGCCAGCCGAGTGCTGCGTTGGGTAAGAGTTAGCTTGGGAGCACTGGCTCTGAGCAGCAGGGCCCGGGTTTGGATCCCACATTAGGGTCAGTGATGCTGCGGCCTCTACAGCTAAGATGGTGAACAACAGCTCAACCTGGAGCTGGGCTGCCGTGAGTCCCCGGCAACGGCGTAGGCTGCAGCCTTAGCTGCAGTGGGCTACCATAAGCTACTGTGAGTGGCTGGCAGCTGGCGTGAGCTGCCAAGAGTCGCCGTGAGTGGCCGTCCAGTGGCCGGCAACCAATCTATCTCACCCAGGAAGAGCGCAGTGATAATACCAACATGAGCCAGTGAAGCAACGTTCTCCACAACTAGACTGAAGAGCAAAAAGACAGCAACTTATCTGTTCCCCTTCCCCAATTCCCTAACGCTGTTCTCCTCCCCCAATTCCCCAATAAAATCTTTTGAAAAAAAAAAATCAAAGGACTGATAAAGAGCTTTTCTGACAATGAAAAGCTAAAAGAGTTTATCATCACCAAAACAGTATTGCAAGAAACGTTAGAGGGACTTCTTTAAGATGAAAAAATAAATAAATAAAAAATATGAATAATAAAATTGCAACAGCTACATATCAATCAACAATTACTGTCAATGTAAATGGATTAAATGCTCCAATCAAAAGACATAAGGGGACGAATAGGTAAAAAACAAAACCCTTACATATGCTGCCCACAACAGACTCACTTCAGCTTGAAAGACACACAGACCAAAAATAAAGGGATGGAGAAAGGTATTTCATGTAAATGGAAACAACAAAAAAACAAAAAGCAAAAAAACAAAACCCCCAAAAAACTGGGGTAGCAATACATATACCAGACAAAATAGACTTTAAAGAAAAGGCTATAACAAGAGACAAAGAAGGACTCAGTAATTTCACTTCTGGGTATTTATCTGAAGAAACCCAAAACGCTATTTTGAGGGGACATGTGCATCCATGTTTTCATTGCAGCATTGTTTTCAATGGCCAGGATTCTAAGGCAGCCTGGGTGTTCATCGATGGATAAATGGGTAAAAAGGAGGTGGTACATGTATACAATGGAATATTGATCAGCCATGGAAGGGAATGGGTTCTTTCCCTTTCCGTTGCAGCAGCATGGATGGACCTGACGGGTATGAGTGGATTATGTCAGACAGAGAAAGACAGATGTGATGTCTTTGTGATGCAATGTGATGTCACTTATATGTGGAATATAAAGGAAAAAATAGACAAACAAAACAGAAACAAACTCATAGATACAGAGAACATTTTGATGGTTGCCAGATGGGTGGGGGGTTGGGTGCCAGGGTTGAAAAGGTGAAGGGATTAAGAAGTACAAATTAATAGGTACAAAATTGTCATGGGTATGTAAAGTAAGGCAGAGGGAATATAGTCCACTAGATGGAAATAAGTATGTATAGTTATTAGACTAGTCAGGGGGATCACTTAATAAATTATATAAATGTCTAACCACTATGCTATAAACCTGAAATTAATATAAAATATGTTGAATGTCAACTGTAATTGAAAATTTTTAAAAGGGGGAAAAAGGTGAAGGGGCCTAAGAGGTCCAAATTTCCGGGTATAAAACAAATAAGTCGTGGGGATGTAATGTACAACATGGGGAATATATATAGTCAATAATATTGTGATAACATGGCACGGTGTCAGATGGTTGTTGGACTTATCATGGTGATCACTTCTTTATGGATATAAATGTTGAATAACTGTGGTGACCTGAAACTAATATAATATTGTGTATTAACTATATTTTCAATAAAAATCTTTGAATAAAAGAGTCAGTAAATTGTTTATTTCAATAATAATAATCAAAATAATCACTTCATTTTAGTTTTTTATAATAGTGCTCCTTATGATGTTTTTGTTTGTTTTAGAATTATGATTAGTTTATTTTCCAGGAAATAGCTAGATGTCACAAACAAATTCCCAAGTAATGGTCTTTTATATAAATTAAAAATATGTTAGAAATATTAATTACCATTGTGACATGTTGGGGTTTAATCCCAGAGTTATCTAAAATGGAGCTTAACTCTGTTCTGGAAATGTGTCCATGGGCTACTTGGACTAGAAAAATATAGATACGAATAAAAGAGCTATATCTCATTGTTGGTGCTTTCTACATTTTCATATTTAAAAAGAGCTTGTTTAGAAATCACAGGAAAGATGGGAATGAGGAAACTTTTGGAGGTGATGGATATATTTGAAAATTGGATTTTGGTGATGGTTGTACTACTCTATAAGATTACCAAGAATCACCAAATTATGCACTTAAAATGGGTGGACTTTATTTCAAGTAAATTGTATCTCAAAGTTATTGAAAAAGAGAGAAAAAGAATTATGAAGGAAATTTTAGATTTGAATGTAAGCCTCTAATATAATGTTCTTAGGTTTTTCTTCCAGTTGCTGTGGCTGTTATCTCAGAGAGTTAAGTTTAACTCAGTACTTGTTCTTTAATAAGTTATAATACTTCTCTTCTTACACATCTTCATTAGTCCCTTGCTGAAATACAGGTTTCTCTCTTTAAAAAAAGTTTCCACAATATACTAAAGTATGGTGGTGCTCTAATGAACCACCATGTGCCCATCTCTCAGCTCTAACAGTGATCAATTCTTGGCTATTTACCTGCCCTCCCCCTTTGCCCTTGATTATTTTGAAGCAAATTTCAGACAACAGCAACCCATTTGTAAATACTTCAGTATGTGTCTATCTATAGGTCTGCTTACAACATTTTTGAACCAGGATCCATATAAAATATATACTTGTACATTGTTATAAATGAGTGTCTCTTAAATATCTTTTTAACTACAGATGACCCCTTCATTCTTTGTTTCCTCTTTTTTGTTATTGTTGAAGAAACTATAATTTTTGTCCTGGAGTTTGCTAATTGTATTCTTTCATCTGTTGTGTTCCTCTGACCCCTGTATTTTCTGTTAGATCTGGAAGCTTGAATGGCATTGATATTGTCTGGAAAAACTTCTTCATAGGTGGTATTGGGAATTCCCATCAGGAAGTTCATAACGTTTGGTTCTTTTTTGTTGTTGTTGTTATATTAGCAGCCATGATGATTACTGCCTAGATCCATTAATTCATTATGGGTTATAAAATGGCAATACCTCACTTCTTTCATTCCTTCTTAATTTACTAATTAGAATAATTTTCTAAAAATAAATAACCCCTCATCAACTATTTGGTTACTCTGAGACAGAAGTTATATATGAAAAGCAGTATTATTTCCAGTTTTCGAGAATAGTGAGTTAGTTTCCAATAGTTACCAGTAAGGTCCAGTTTATTTCTGTGAGTTTTTAAAGTATAATTTTAAGCCCATTATTTAAATATATTTAATGTGTTTTATTCCATTGAAGTTGTTATTCTAACTGATGCTCAGATTGTCTTATTTTTGGCCAGTGGAAGCCTATTCAAGTTGACTCCTGCACCCTTGGTAGCTTGCTTGCTTTCTGGTGTGACAAGATGCTCTAGGCTCATCATGTATGTTTTATTTTCTAGACCTTTGCTCTCAGGAAGCCCTGTTTTCTTTTCATTGGAGATGGTATTTTGACAACACTATTTGGGTGTTGCTCCAGGGTTAATTATTGCTTCTAGGCCTTTTCAGTAAACAGAACTTAGAAGTATATGTGTATTGCTTGTTGGACTCTTAGCTAAGATTTACCATGGAAGAATGTGTGTGTGTGTGTGTGTGTGTGTGTGTGTGCGCGCGCGAATGTGTCAATATTGTGTGTGCACCAAGTTGCAATCCCACCAACTGTGCGCTAGGGTTTCCTTTTCTCTACATCCTCATCAACAGTTGTTGTTTGTTGATTTATTGATGATGGCCATTCTTATTACTTGGCCATAAAAAGGAATGAAATCTTACCATTTCTGACAATATGGATAGACCTGGAAGGTACTATGCTAAGTGAAATATGTCAAACAAAGAAAGACAAATACCACATGATCTCACCTATATGTGGAATCTAAAGAACAAAATAACTGAATAAACAAAACAGAAACAGACTCATAGATACAGAGAATAAACTGATGGTTGCTGGATGGGAAGGCCATTGGGGGGCTGGGTGAAAAAGGTGAAGGGATTAAGAAGTACAATTTGGATGTTAGGAAATAGTCAAGGGGATGTAAAGTATAGCTCAGGGAATATAGTCAATAATATTGCAATAGCTATGTATAGTGCCAGATGGGTACTAGACTAATCAGGGGGAAACACTTCATAAATTATATAAATGCCTAACCACTCACTATGCTATACACCTGAAACTAATATAAAATGATATTGAATGTCAACCATAATTGAAAATGTTGTTTGCGCATGTGTATATGTATATATGTATGTATGTATGTATGTATGTATGTATGTATGTATATGTATGTATGTGTGTATGTGTTTAAAGTATTTATTATGGAAAATTTTAATCACATATAAGATTAGATATGATAGCTTACTGAACCCCCATGCATCTATCACCCAGTTTCAACAGTCATCAACTTAGAGCCAATTTTTTTTTTATCTATATCTTCACCCATTTTCCTTTCTCCACAGTAACAAATACTGGGCTTGAATTTTGTGACCCTGGTGAAATTACTTAATCCTACTAAGTATCAGTTGCCTCCTCTCTAGTGTGGGAATAATTATACCTATTTTCAGTGGTGTGCTGATAAATGTTTAAGAACCAGCTCTCTAGGGAGAAAACAAGTCCCTGCCTGATTTGTAGTATTTGCCAATTTCTGTGATGTCAGTACTCACATGATGGCCAATTTCAAGCGACCAATGTGATGTCATTGAATTGGAAAGAGCTGGGAAGAGAAGTGTACAATCAGTGTTCTCTAGCCAGTGTAAGTCAGCCCACCATACCACTGCTGCTATTTTATTGGGCTGTACTGAGGATTTATTGGGGGAAAAAAGTACAGGTCATCTTCTTGCATCTAAATATTCAGATCTCAGCTTTATCAGAGGACCCATAAAACAGTGTGATCCCATTCACTGACTCACTCCATATAATGATTGACTTGCTACACATTCAATTAAAATAAAAATTTAAACTTTAACCCCTTAGGGAATATAGTAGTGTTAGTGTCTTTGCCTCACAGATTTCATAATATGATGAATATTAAGTGTTTTGAGGGCTGAATATGGTTATTTCAGAGTTTCTGGGGGTTTTTTTTGTTGTTGTTGTTGTTGCCGTCGTTTAGTCTTGTCATTAATTACCTTCTGCTATTGATAGAAACAGCTGGGGGACTATTCAAATTTCCATTTATAGTTATGTTATAATGAACAACATATGCCCAATTCAGTTTATCATGGCTTGGCTTGCATGTTTAAAGCCAATAAAACAAGTAATTGTACTAATGCTTTCAGAGGATGTGGCTTAATGGTGTACTACCTTGCTTTAACATTTTGTTCTTGGGGATTTGAAGAATGTTAATTGTTGTCATTGTGCACATTTAAAAAAAAATGAAGTGGCCTCAGTGTCTTACATTGGATATCTTCTCTTCTCTATGTAATTTTTTCTCGATGAGCTAAAGGCAAGTCAGACAAATTCTGAAACCCCTGTTATTATGTTCTGTGCTCCATATATTCAGATTTTTGGAAATTTGCTAAAGATTTGATACAAAAACAATATTAAGTTTAGAACTTGAGGTTTTGTAAAGAAAAATTCAAATGCCATACTGGGGAAATCAAAGAAATTGGATACATTGTGTGCCATGTTGTTAAAAATTCAATTAATATATTTAACTTATATTTAATCCATTATTTGTAAGATTGAATATGAAACTTTTAAAGATACCAAACGTACAGAGCATTATCATGGTGAAACTGAAGTGGCTGTCTCTTTTAGTAGTATTAATGTCAGAGTTATCCACATGCTCAAAAAGTGCACAAAACATACATTGTTTTCTCATTAAAGTTAATCTGATAATTTCTACAATCTGCTCTGCTTTGTTTTACCCATTCACCTGAACAGTTTTTTTTAACCCTTCCAGTTTTAAAGCTAAATGGATCAAATATTTGCTACATTCTCCAATGACTGACCCATAGTCATGAAGACTTGAAAATATAGAATTGAGGTCTTTTATCTCCAGTCTTCTATGTCCTCTAGGCAATCCTGGACTTAAGTCTATATTATGGGTAATAAAATTACAGGAATTTTTTCCCCTATAAGGCTAGTATTCATTTCTCAGGCCAGTTGGAAATAGGATGGATTAATTAGTAAATAAAATTTACATCACATCATCAACATTTGCTATAACAAAGAAGGAAGGTTGTTGGCACACCACTGCTGCATTGCTGGAGTGTTTTTGTGTTTTGTGTATCAAGCACTGGGTAAACAAAGTGATCAAATAAGGATGTATAGTAAGGGGTACATTAAGGACAGTGCTAGTGCAGGTCAGAAAAGAAAGGCTTTTGTGAATAAGCTAAGTATAATCAAACACTATATTTTTTAAATGATGCTTAGCATTTGTCACTATATACTTACAACAGAAAAACAAAAAACAACTCTCCAGCACCTCCCTGAAAAATATCTTATTTCTGAATATTTCTAACTCCTAGCTCCCATTCTAAGCCATCAAAGTATTTGGTATGATTATTCAAATTTTAAAACGTTGTATTTATTACGAATGTAATTATGTCAAAGGTGAACACACATTATACTGAATTATACAGCTAACATTTATTGAGCACTAACTATGTGCCAGGTACTATTCTAAGAGTTTTGCTTCTATTAGCTCCTTTAATTCTCCCAACAATTCTAAAAATTAGGTATTACAGTCCAATTCTATAGGTGAGGAAATGGAAGCCTAGGGAGTTTAAGCTGGCCAAGGTCACACAGCTGTTTAATGGCAGAGAAAGGACTTGAATCTTGTCTGCCTAGCACCAGCCCTGTTGTATTAACCATTACATCATATCGCATCCTATAGAGAACATCCAAAAATAAAGTAGACACAATATATGTATTTTAAATGCTGATGTTAACTTCTGGTAGCACAGGAGGGAACTGAAGATTCCCAGAGACTGCTAAAGAGGGTAGTTGTATAAAACATTACTGTGTTGTAAGTGAGCTAGAAATATCAGTGAAGTCATAGAGATAAATGTACAAATTTAACCAAAAACTTCCACAAAGCCTAAAAGATGTGGCTTCCCTCCCTCTTCTCTCCCCCCCCCCCAATCCCTGGTGTCTTGTTTTCCTGGAGTAGAACAACTGATTAGCATTTTTTATTTGTGTTGTTAATGCCAAGCCTGTTTACCACGACTGGATTTTCCTGATTGGTGGCATTTAGTGCAGTGCTTGGCAGTTCTCTACGGAGCTCTTAGACATCAGCTGTAAATCATCAGCTCAGCCTCTCTGACCGTGAGTTCTGTACCTCCCACCTGGTGCATTGGGCCCATTCTTCCATGCAGGTACCATATGTGGGCAGAATCACACTCAGTGTCTGGGGGCAACACTGCAAATTAGAAGGTGAATTCATAGCTCTCTGGGCAGGTCCTTATGTGTGCAAATCCTGTTCCTTGTAATTGGAATTGTGTTTGTAAATCCCTATACACCAGGTGAGACTAAATTACTCCCCTGTACATTGGATGGAAAGGAAAAAAAACCTGCTTAAAAGAGCCAAATTAACTTCCTTTAAAACTGGACAGTACAGATGGGCTTTTTGCAGTTACACTCTTTCATGAAATACAATCACAGTCTTTCATGGAGTGCGACTTATTTCCTTAAAAAAAGGTAGTAAAATCTACATTTAATGATCATTAATTAGTGGTATTACCTAAGCTACTCAGTCAGTCTTTGGAGAGAGATATCGATGTCACCTCCTGTGACACCTTTATGAGGAACCACATTATATTAAAGTAAGCCTGAACTCTGCCTGGCTCTTATTTTTTATTTTTTTATTTTTTTAGCTGAGCCATCCTGCCACCTGTTGGCAGCTCAGCGGCATCTCAGCTCGGGCCGGGAATCGAACCACTGTTGCTCAGAGCTCGCACTTTTGAGCGAGCTCTTAACCAACTGAGCCACTCGGTCGACCCTCTGCCTGGCTCTTATTGATAACATGTGTTGGACAGGGAGGTGTGTGGTATAGTTAATTGAGTTGGCAAATAAACTAGGATTTTTTTTTTTACTTATATCATTTTTGCTAGGTACATTGACTACTCCTATTTGAAGGTCTTTAATGACAAATTTAATGATCATTATTCTGTAACTGGTCTTATGTTCTTTTAGAATTTATGTTAGCCAGTGATTTTCAATATTAAAAAAAAGTACAAGTGACAATGGGTTACCTATTTTTAAAGATATATATTAGTTTTAAAAAGTCATGGTGATGGCACATCAAAATTACAACTAAACCACAGAACAACTATCAGTGAGAAATGCCTGAAGACTAGCATAACTAAAATAACTAGCATAACTAAAATAACTAGCATAACAGAAATGCTATAACTAAGGATAAATAGAAGAAGCCACATGGAGACCTGTAGGAGGGGCAGAGTTGCAGAACAGGCTGGTCCCACACCCATGCGTGATGATTAAAAATCATGAGATATATTTTGGTTGCAGAGGTCCCTCCTGAAGAGTGAGGGGTCCCAGCCCCACACAAGGCTTCCCAGCCCAGGGCTCAAGTGTTGGGTAGAAAAGTCCTCATAATTTCTGGCTGTGAAAACCAGTAGGGATTGTGACTCAGAGTGATGTAGGGCTGCTGGAGTCCCAGGCATTCCTCTTAAAGGACCTGCACATGGGCTTACTTGCTGACAGACTCACTTGCTCTGAGCTCCAGCACTGGAGCAGCAGCTTGAAAGGTGCCAGGGACATACAGAGAGAACTGAACTGTCTGGCTGCAGGGAGAGGGCTGGAGGGGTATATCTTTCTCTCATATAGAATTGCTGGCAGAAGCCATTATTTCTTTGTTGAGCCCTCCCTCCACTTAGGCTGCAGGAGCAAGACAGGTGCCAAATCTCTGTTGACCTGGTAAACACCATTCGCCCTGCCCTGGAGACTCCCTGAGACCCTGCCCTATCCACCTTGTGGTCCCATCAAACCTGTTAGCCTCTCCCAAGCACCTCCAAGCCTAACACAAGTAGCAAAGTAATCTGCAGATTACTTTGTAGCTCATACCAGGTGGCCCTGGGCAGGAAACAGGCAGTAACTGAACTTGGCTGGCAACAGAGCCCTCCCAAGAAGTCCCAGAATCAACACACCCAGTGGCTAGCTTCAGACCACACCAGAGCCCTACTTAACCACCTCCATAAATGACACATCCAAGGGGCAGACAGGGCAGGCACCAGAGACCTGCTAATGTGAATCCTCCCCCCAACAGGGTCAGCCCCTGCACAACAGCTCCTCCACTATAGTCAGGGCCAGTCCTCACAACCAATCATACTGAGGGTCAATTTATCCCATTAATTAGCCAACAGCACTCAAGGCTCAACTACAACAGGAGGGCACATACAGCCGACACAAGGGACCAGGGAGACTTTGCCAGTAAGCACCACAGGACATCTACATATGGCCACTCTACCAAGACGAGGAAACATAGAATCTCTACCTTATACATAGAAACAAACACAAGGAGGCAGCTAAAATGGGGAGACAAAAAAAAACACACACAAAACAAAACAAACATGTCCCAAACAAAAGAACAGAACAAAGCTCCAGAAAAAGAACTAAACAAAATGGAGGCAAAACCTGGTTATAAGGATGCTTAATGAACATAGGGGAGGAATAGATGAATTCAGTAAGAACTTTCGCAAAGAGATAGAAAACATAAAAAGGAACCAGTCAGAAATGAAGAGTACAGTAACTAAAATAAAGTATACATTAGAGGGAATCAGCAGTAATTAAATGAAGCAGAGGAACTAAACAATTTGGAAGACAAGGTAGTGGAAAACGCCCAATCAGAACAACAAAGACAAGAAGTAAGGGTAGTTTAAGGGGCCTCAGGGACAATATCAAGTGTACCAACGTTAGCATCATAGGATACCAGAGGAGAAGAGAAAGAGAGCAAGGAATTGAAAACCTATTTGAAGAAATAATGATGGAAAACTTCCCTACCCTGGTGAAGGAAATAGACATACAAGTCCGGGAAGTGCAGAGAGTCCCAAACTAGATGAAACCAAAGAGGCCCACACCAAGACACATCATAATTAAATTGCCAAAGGTTAAAGACAAAGAGAGAATCTTAAAAGTAACAAGACAAAGGCAGTTAGTTTCCTGCAAGGGAGCTCCCATAAGACCATTAGGTGATTTCTCAACAGAAACTTTGCAGGCCAGAAGTGATTGGCATGAAATATTCAAAGTGATGAAAAGTAAAGACCTACAACCAAGATTACTGTACCCAGCTAAGCTATCATTTATAATTGAAGGACAGATAAAGAGCTTCTCAGACAAGAAAAAGCTAAAGGAGTTCATCGCCACCAAACCAGTATTACAAGAGAGGTTAAAGGGACTTCTTTAAGAACAGGAATCAAAAGTATATATAAATAATAAAATGGCAATATCTACATATATGTCACCAATTACTTTAAATGTAAATAGATTAAATGCTTCAATCAAAAGAAAAAAAAAGACATAGATTGACTGAATGGATAAGAAAACAAGACCTTTTTACATGTGCTGCCTACACAAGGCCCTTTTTAGATAAAAAGACACACAGACTGAAAGTAAAGGGATGGAAAAAGATATTTCATGCAAATAGAAACAAGCAAACAAACAAAAAGCTGGGGTAGCAATACTTATACCAGACAAACTAGACTTTAAAACAAAGGCTGTAGCAAGAGACAAAGAAGGACCCAGTAATTTTACTTCTGGGTGTTTATGAAAACAAACACAAAACACTAATTTGAAAAGACATGTTCCCCTATGTTTTATTACAGCATAATTTACAATAGCCAAGATATGGAAGTGATCTAAGTATTTATTCATCGATAGTTGAATGAATAAAGAAGAGGTGGTGCATGTATACAATGGAATATTACTTAGCCATAAAAAGGAATGAAATCTTACCACTTGCAACAACATGAATGGTATTATGCTAAGTGAAATAAGTCAGATAGAGAAAGACAAATACCATAGGATTTCACTTATATGTGAAAAAAATAAACAAAACAGAAACAGACTCATAGATACAGAGAACAGATTGATGGTTTTCAGATGGGAGGAGGGTTGGGGGTCTGGGTGAAAAAGGGGACGGGATTAAGAAATACAAATTAGTAGTTACAAAATAGTCATGGGGATGTAAAATACAGCATAGGGAATATAGGCAATAATGTTTTAATAACTATGTACATTGCTAGTTGGGTATTAGACTTATCAGGGTGATCACTTAACAATACGTTGTATAAATGTTTAATCACTATGTTGTATGCCTGAAACTAATGTAACATTGTATGTCAACTGTAATTGAAAAATAAAAAAATATTATTAGAAAAAGTCATGTGGATTCCTGTATGCGATTTCCAAGTGAAAGGTAGAAATTTTTCTAGAGTTTTTGTCAACATATTTTTTATGTAAATTATCTCTCCCCCTCCTACTGCTTACTTTTTTACTACCCCAATTATTTTATATGGTGTTTTATTCTATTTTGTATTTTAGTCAAGTTTGAATTGTAAAATCAATCAATATTTAGAAAATGAGTTATTCTTACTTGATAGCCTCTTAACAAAGCATATCCCTTTCTACCTAACACGAAGTCGCAAACCACCATTCATGATTTCATAATTGCAAATACTTCCGCTAGTGGGAATGTTGCAGCTCCTCATGTTGCTCTTCATTCCCTAGGGACGTGACGTGGGTTAAACTGTGTCTCCCTAAAAAGTTATGTTGAAGTCCTAACCCCCGGTACCTGAGAGCATGACCTTATTTAGAAATAGGGTCACTACACATATAATTAATTAAATGCAGGTGAGGTCATAGTAGAATGGACTCCCAATCCAATGACTGGTGGTCTTACAAGAAGACAGCCATGTGAAGACACAGAGACATGGAGAATGCCATGGGAAGATGGAGGATTGGAATGATGTACCTATAAACCAAGGAATACCTACAGCCACCAGAAGCTCATCGAGAGGCATGGAACAGATTCTCCCTCAGTAGAAACCAACCTGCTGACACCTTGATTTTGGACTTCTAGGCTCCAGAGCTGTGAGACAATATATGTCTTTTGTTTTAAGCCACACAGTTTAGGATGCCTTGTTACAGCAGCCCTAGAACGCTACATGAGGCATAAAGCAGTGAATTCAAATTAAAAAACCCTCCTCCTATTACTAGAATTCCAACCCTTCTCATGCCTTGCCTGGTCTCTTACAATAATTTTCTAGACACCATGCCTGATGCTCTTTGGTTAGTGCCCATTCATTTTACACACCACTACCATGATAATATTTCCTTCTATGTACATGTGGTCTTTCCCCATTGTGCCTACAGTAACATAAATTCTTGAATGAGGTATTCAAGAGCCTTCCATTCAAGCCTCAACTGGATGTCTGGTCCTTTTCCCCTCGTGCCTGCTGTGCACACCATTGCATTCCAGACACTCTCACTTCTCGTAGTTCTCTCAGTGACCAGCACTTTCCCACTTTGAGCATGCTGTTCCTTTTGCAACTAACTTCCCAAGGGAATTTTACTCCCCTTTCAAAACCAGTCTGAAATACTGCTATAATTGTTTATTGATTCTCTGTCCCAAGTAGATGCATTTGCTACCTCTTTAGGCTCATACATAACATATACTTCTTTTATGATACTTATAATTTTCTTTGCATTATCAATATCTGTGTACAAATTTTCCACTTGTACTAAACGCTTAAGGTATCTTTAGCCCTTGTTGTTGGAAATCCAGCATCCTCATGCTAGATCATAATTCCAGCAGACCAACCAGAAACACACGCTGCCAATGTCACTTTTCTGCTGTGCTCCTTCTAGCAAGTTCCCCTTCATTCCCTTAAAGAATACAGCAACAGACTCAAATCAAAGCTTTTTCTGTTCTTATTTCCATCACCACTGGTATCTCCTTATTAACCTTTGGAAGTTAAGTTAAGAATCTGATAGTTCCCTTATCTCAGAAAGTCACAAGGGAGATGATTTTTCACACTAAATCTCTTAATCTCTGAATTATCTCCCTGATCTGGTGAAAGTCTCTAAACCAAATGTAGCAAAACTTTTTTTTATTGGATTCCTCTATTAGTAAAATTTTTGAGCATGCATGTATAATTATATATTTGTCTATTTATTTAATTTTAATTTACACATTCTATACATATACTCCTGAACTTATGTACTTTGTATATTATAGAACATATAAAATTGACATTAAAATATAAAATTTCTAATATTTTCCTTCCAGCTGTAAATAGAGGTGTATAAATGAATTTTTAAAAAATGTTTGGGCAATTACCTTTTCAGTTAGTTAGAAACTGTAGGTAAAATAATTCCAAATCTAAAATTAAACTTGTTTTTCTCAAAGAATACAAACTGGAAATGATGTAAACTTTATCAATAATATAAGAAGCAATATATAATTATAAATTCACAGTAAAGATAATATATTATACATAAAGCCTGGAAGAAGCTATACAATAAGAATATAATCATTCAGGTTGATGCTTAGAATGATAAAATTTGAATGAAAAAGAAGAAACATTGAAGATTTCTAATAGCAGTAATTTATTACAAATAAATGAAAACTACTGGGGAGAAACAAAATTAAATTTACCTTGAACAAATAACTTGCTTTATTAAGAACTTTTTTTGTGATCATTCAAGTGAGTGTGTATTCCAATAACCCTAGTATCTTTTTTTTTAGTCAAAGCAATATGCTCTGTTTAAATTCGAGTTAATAGATTATAACAATTTTAAAATAATTGTTTTCATCTATTTTTCTTTTCCTAATCTATTTTAAATATGAAGGGAATTTAAGAATTCCTGGGATTACTTTGTAATCCTGTAACTTTAAAGAATATGAAACGCTTATTTTTTTCTGATCCAATGTTCAAATTATTGCCTCAAGGAAGTGTGAATTTTAATGAAATTTAAATAAAAGTAGTATACATCATATTTGAAAACAATTTTTCCTGTAATTTGTCTTTAAAAATGTATTGGTATTTCTTTTTATCTGATTTGGAGTCAGATGAACTGAAAACTTGATGAACTATATTTCATCATCAGAATTCATGGATTCTCAATGCTTTCATATGGTACATAAGCTGCTACCATGATGTAAATAGATACAGTGCTTGTAATTATTGTAATATTATACATGTTTAAACTGTAATGTTTTACATACAATGTGTGATTTCATATTCTATAAATTATTAATTCTATAGGATAACAAAGACTGGAGTTATTGAATGAAATGTCTTTACCAGAAAACAGTATCATTGATTTTTAAATCAATTAGGGACATGGATAGAAATTTAGGGTTCCTAAAAAGTTGTGATGATGTAGTAACAGTCAACATTTATACTATTTATTATGTGCTAGTCATTGATCTAAACACTTTATAGACATTAACTCTGTAACCCAATAGGTGAGTACTATTGTTTTCCATATTTCACACATGAATAAACTGAGGCAAGAAGATTTACATATCATTTACCAAAGACATAGTTGGTGGATGGCAGAACTGGGATGTGAACCCAGGCAGTTTGTCTCTAGGGTCTTTGCTGTTGACTACTATAATACTATACAGTTATACTCACAACACTTTTCCTTTGGTTACTGTAAAATAAACACATTGTTGCTCTTTTTGAGCATAGGGAATATGAAAAAGAGGAAAGCAGACTTTAAAGTCTGTTCATTCATTTAGCAACAATTATTGAGTTATGCAGTACAGAATCAATAAGAGCAATCACTTCTCTCAAGAAACTTATAATCTAGTAAAGGAAATACAAGTAAACGAAATGTGATGAGGGTTCTGTTAAAAAGATGCATTAATCAGGGAAATTCAGTTTTGCTGTGGTGACAAATTAACCTGAAAGTCATAGATTAACTCAACAGTCTAACAAGAGTCAAAGACTCTGCTGGGAAGTTGTCTTCAATGCAGGAATTTAGCAATCTAAGGTATTTCCACAGTTTAGCTACACTTCTCTGTGTGTGGCTTCCATTGCCATCAAGGCAACAAGGAACCTAGAGGACTCAGATCCTCTATTTTGTGCTTCATTTCTGCTCATATCCCATTGGTCAAAATTATTCACATAGCCCCCTTGGACTGCAAAGAGCCTGGAAAGTGTGGGCAAGCATATGGCTATTTGGTGAGCATTGAACGCCTGGACTAAAATGTATGTACATTTAATTGGAGCAGAAGAGAATTTGTTAAGAGTTAGCTAGGAATCTATTGGCAGTTGACTGGAAAGTGGCAGAAGAAGTCATGAAATCATGATAGGGGCTAGTGAAGGAAATTGAGCAACATAAAACATAAGGCTCTGGGCATCCCATAGGAAGGAGCTGTAGGCAAAGTCTCTTCAGTACCATGGAGAGCTCCTGTAATTTGAATTACTTTGATACCATATGATGTCAATTTTAATGTCCTTATTCAGTAACAATTTATTCCATAAACATTTATTGTGTGCCTATCATAGATTTGGTGGGTAAAGAAATTATAACACATAAGTAACAATCTAATGGGGAAAGCAGATAACTCTGTAATGCAATGAGTAGGTTCAACAACGGAACATTCTCTGGGATTATGAGAGCATGGATATTAACCTTGGATACGGGAAGGAGTTGTACAGAAAATTTCATGAAGATAATGATTTGTGATCTTATATGTGAACTAAGTGATGAGTAAGGGTTTAGCCAAGCCAGAGGAAGAAAGGGTGCTTTAGAGCAGGGTCAGGAAACTTTTTCTGTAAATGGCCAAATAGTAAATATTTTAGGCTTTCCAGGTATAAGGGTAGATCTGTATTACATATTCTTCTTTCTGTTTTACAACTTTTCAAAATGTAAAGCTATTATTTGCTCAATCGTTGTACAAAAGCAGGCCATGGTCCAGATTTGACCCAAGGGCCATAGTTTGCTGAACCCTGGTTTAGGTGGAGAGAACAAGAGCAAAACCACAGATGTATATGTGCAATTATATATACTTTGGTCTTGATGGAGTATGAATTTTCCACAAAGATCATGATAAGTAAGCCCATAGAGATAGATAGAAGGCAGTATGTCATGTTAAGGAACTTACTCCTTCTATAACTATGGATTGCCACTGAAGGATTTAAATTACTGGAATGATAAAATCACATTTGCATTTTAGATATTGAGAATTAGCCTAGGAGGCAAAACTTAACTCAAAGATACCAGTTAGGGAGCTGTTGGCACTGGTTAAAAAAAAAGATGATGAAAGTCTGAAATAAGGTCACAGTGGGAAGCGTAGGCAAGCAGGGGCACAGCTGAAAAATGTTTGAGGTAAGATAAGAAGGACTTGGTGATTAATTGACTGAGGTGGGGAGGGAGTGTTTAATAATGACTCCAAGACTAGATGGTGTTCTTTAACTGAGACAATAAATATTACACTAAATTGTTGAAGCTCCTCTGCTCACAGAAACTCTGATTATTTAAAGGCTCTCTGCCATTTAGTCCAGATTTACACCATCTGGAGTCAGAAGGCAGAGGCCCATCTTCTGTCCTGATGTTACCTTTTGGGAAAAATGCTGTCCAGAAAGGGTATGGGGAGCTTTTGCTCTTGTCCATCAAATAGATTGATTGCTTTAAGCAATAGCTTTCCTGTGGTAGAATGCCCATTCAAGGCAAGGGATAAGTAACTCAATGTATAGTTTCATGGACATAGTCCTAAGAGCCATGGCCTTTTAAGACTATCAGTTATTTTAGCTATTTTTGGATCAAGAAATCCAGAACTTTACAGAGTTGGAACTTGCCATCTGTAGTAGACATGTATCTATGATTTTCCAAAATTTTTATATAGTTTTCCACATTGTGAGTACCACCATCCCAAAATACAATTCCCATATTTCCTTTCTAGGGTGAAGGCATGTAATTTAGTTTTCACCTACTAGACTCATCCTCATGAGACTTGGATCTAGAAGACTGAGATATGAATTGGCAACTGAGCATGGAGGAAATTCACTGTTGCTTTAAGATGTTGGGCATTTGAAGCTTGAAGACTGTGGGCTTATTCATTTAAACATTAATAAAATATTTGATAAAGCATTTTGATTTGGAGCTAGATCTATATGATAGCAGTCTCTAGTTATGTAGAGATAGCCTTGCTGGAGACAGTTCTTTTAGGTCAGCCAATCTGGAGGTAGAGTTAAGATAATCAGATCATGTTGTCACTTGCAGAGGCTTTCGGGGGGTTAGCCAAGTGTTATCATGCCCCTGTTGGTAGCTTTGGCCTGGGTTTCATGATAAGCCTGGGTCATCTGAAGTTCACTTAACTTATTTAAAGGGAGTTTTTTGTGAGTGTAGTAGAAACAGGACTGAGATATATATTCTTAAATCTGCAAATAAAATTTCAACATTTAACGAACACTCATAGTTTACATGCAATTTAGCATTTAATTCTCATAACATGAATTATTATTTAATCTTTTCTACAATTCTATTAAGTAGATATTATTACCCTCTACATATTAAATAAGAATGATCATAAGACTGGAGAGTTTAAGTAGCTTTGGTCAAGATTGCACCATCAAAAAGTGACAGGGGTGGCTGGTTAGCTCAGATGGTTGTTATGAGCAGTGCTCATAACACCAAAGTTGCTGATTCGATCCCCATGCCCTCTACAACTATACTGAAACAACTACTTGACTTGGAGCTGATGGGTCCTGGAAAAACACACTGTTCCCCAATAAATTTTTTTTTTAAAGTGACAGGGCTGGATCTCAAGTGACTAGTGGTCTCTCTGGGGACTAGTGACTTGGACAACTTATTTAACTTCTTTAATCTTCAGTTTGCTTATCTATAAAATGGGAATAATAATAATAATACTTAGAGTTTTTAATAAATAAATGAGTTTATCTTTGCAAAGCACCAGAACTCTGCCTGCATCATTACATACTCAGGAAATGTTAACTTATTATTCTCTCGAGTGGCTTCTCTTTTCCTTCTTCATTTTTTTTTAAACTGGGATAGGCAGAGGTCTAAACCAGAATTCTGGATAGTTTAGACTTCCTAGATAGGTCAACTGAGCCATTCTTTGTCACTGAGGAAAGGAGGAGAGTTGGGCTTGAGAATATTGGAGGTGGCTCTTAGAACCTGGAGTTAATCCAACAAAGCAACAGTCTCTAGTTTTGGTTTTTCTTAATTTTTTCTCATTTGCTTATTTGTTTATTCACTTACTTATTGTGTTAAGGACACTTAACATAAGATCTACTCTCAACAAATTTTTAAGTACACAATACAGTATTGTTAACTATAGTTCTGTACAGCAGAACCCCAGAATTTATTCATCTTGCATAACTGAAACATTGTATCTGTTGAACAGCAACTCCTAGAACTCAATAGTATAGAAGCAAGCAACCAGATAAGAAAATGGGCAAAGGACCCAAATAGACATTTCTCCAAAGAAGATGTATGAATGGCCAATAGGTATGTGAAAAGATGCTCAGTGTCACTAATTACTAATGAGATGCAAATAAAAACCATAATGAGATATCTTCTCACACCTATTAGGGTGACTATTATAAAATAAAAAAGATAAGTGGTGGTAAGGATGTGGAGAAATTGGAATGCCTATGCATTGTTAGTGGGAATATAAAAAGGTGCATTTACTATAGTAAACAATATGGAGGTTCCTCAAAAAATTAAAAATAGATCTGTATGATCCAGCAACCCCACTTATGGGTATTTATCCAAAAGAATTAAAGTCAGGGTCTCAAAGAGATATCTGCACTTCTATGTGCATTGCAGCATTATTCACAATAGCCAAGATATAGAATCAACCTAAATGTCTATCAATGAATGAATGCATAAAGATAACATGGTATATACATACAATGGAATATTATTCAGCCTTAAAAAAAAAAGGAAATCCTGCCATATGTGACAACATGGGTGAACCCAAGGACAATATGCCAAGTGCAGCAAACCAGTCACACAAGGACAAAGGCTGCATGATTCTATTTACATGCGGTACCTAAAATAGTCAAACTCATGGAAGCAGAGAACGGTGGTTGCCAGGAATGATGGGGACAGAGGAAATGAAGAGTTGCTTCTAATGGATATAAGGTTTCAGTTATGCAAGATATTTTATTTCTTAAAGTCTTACTGACGCTCTTTTCAACTCCTTATGTTTGCTTGGTTTTATATCTGAAGCCTCCTCCTCCTCCTTTGATTTCTCCGGCCTGTCTATGTGTAAAATCCAGCTTTTAGGCGGGAAGTTGTGCTGTGAATCCACGTACACCAGGACAAGTGAAAGGAGCAGGCGCCCAGTAGTGAGGCGGGATACAGTTCTGACTCCAGCACGGTGTGGTCAGTTTGGAAAGGCTGGGCGGACAATGTGCAGTGATTATCTGCCACCAGGCAGCTAGTAAGGGGGAGGGAGGTATGCATGTTAGGAGAGAGGGAACCAGTATATCTATCAGGAGGGCTTCAGTTAAAGACAGTGCAGACTTCACAGAACTCTTTGGAAAGGATGCTGCTCTGTCAGACTCAATGGCCACATAGACCTCAGTGTAACTGGACGGCTTTGCCCCTTAGGGAGCACTTTCGACCTAAAGATGTCTCACTCAGTCTGTATCTAATTTAGTGATGTGTCTACCAAGAGGATGAAGAGTATCTGGTAACTGATGAGAAATTAAGGTGTTTGGAGGGAGAAGAGGGAGAGAGAACCTGAGCTTCTGTCTGGAGGAAGCGCCTCTTCCTGCTCCAACTCACCTGCTCACTTTGCACTCCATCGCTGGACTTGGAGAGAATTTCTGTTGATCAGGACAGGGGTATGTCTCCTAATTGAGGTACTGCTACTTAAGGACATGGGGAGGGATGAAGCCAGTGGACAGTGTAAGATGGAAGATGGACCTGTGTTTAAGTGCCATTCACTAGCTCTGTTACCTTTGGCAAGTCACTTAAATTCACTGCTTCTTGATAATTATCCTTTATCTCTAAAATGGTAATGATAATAATAGCTAACACATATAGTGCTAACTGTGTGCCATTTCCTCATTTAATCTTCACAGCCACCTTATTGTTATCATCCCTATTTTCTTGGGGAGGAAACTGAGGAATAGAGTGAGTAACATGCCCAAGATTCCAACTTCTTGGCAGTGGAGGACCTGAACCCAGGCTGACTGCCTCCAGGGTGTGTGCTGTCAACCTTGCCTGCCAACTGCCTCTCCCATAGTAGTAAAGTAATAATATGGGTAAAACAGTTGGCGCAGAGAAGGCATTTGGTAAATGGTAGTGCTGGGAGAGGAACAGAGAGGGAGGGCAACAGCAAGAATTCTCACCTATGTACCTGCAGTGAGTGAGGAGAGAATCAGGGTGACTTAGAATAAGCTCTTTTTACATAACCGACAAAAGCTGTGCGAATAGCATGGCACCTCGTACATCTTCTAACTTGTGCCCACAGATATCTAATTTCAGAATTATTTCAGAAGGGTTTTTGTACTTTTTACTTCTAGACTTAAATTTGAAAAATAATGCCATCAAATCATTGCTTTAAAAATTAAGCATACCCAGTGTATACATGTGAGTGTCATTGTCTTGTAGCACTGCTTGAGAGCTGCTTTCATATCCATTTTCATCAGGATGGTATTTCACAGATAAGCTGCAATAAGGATGTTTTCAGGGCGTTCCGTGATTACTTTTCAGCCTATAAAATCGTGTTTAGCTTTGTTGAAATGTTTGAGTACGTCGACCTAGCAAAGAAGGCAAATAACAGACAAATCGAATTATGTAGGTAAACAGTTATTCGTATTTGAATCAAATGAAAAGATTAAAGAATGACAAAAAGGAACTCCATAATTCATTTTCTCTCTTCACTTACAATAGAACACTATCCAAACTAAATTTTCAGAACAGTCTATTTTTTATTAATGAAGACTTTAGACATCATTATTCAAGAAACAGCAATTGATAAAAATAAAAGGAAATAGAAATCATCTTAAATATTGGTTTTATCTTATGTTTCTTATGTAGATATAAGTTAATACATTTACTAAACTTCCTGACAAAACATTCTATCAAACTTTCTGAAAGTATTTGAATAAAATAATATTTACTTTAAAGTTTCATCATTTTTATATATGAAGGTTACATTTTTCACAAACAAAAATGTGTAATCTTACTGTACTTGCCCTTTGTTCGGTAATTTCCCATCCACAGTTGTGTGAGATCTTGAAGCCCATGAAAAATAAACCAGGGCATGTTCATCCCACTGTCACACTAACCATGGCAAATTTCAAACTAAACAGATTTGAGTAATCCACATTTCAATCTACAAAATATAGACTAAACCCAACATGAATGTGTAATTTACCACTAATTTTGTTATTTTTGGTAATAAAATCTTCATTGTGTTTCTTGGAAGTGAATAGTCTTCATTTTTATGAGGATATGTACATTTTATTTTAGAGATGGGGGATCATAGAAATTCTAGTTACAGTTCTGAAGACCCAAGGTATGCACATTAAAAGCACAGAGAAGTATTCCTGAGGGAAAATGGAGTTCATACAAGGTTTAGTCACAAACTTAAAATAACTGAAGACTTGTCAAAGAAAATGACATCCCAGAAGGCACAGAAATGTGTATCACTGTCTTAAAAGGGATCATGGAAGCAACTTTAGAACAATTAAAGACGTTCTGAGCTTAATCTTGCAGAAGTATAATGTAGATAAAAGAAACTCTGGTATAGATTCCTATTTTTTAACCAGTACTTTGATTAAGAGGACAAAAATTAAATATTTTTAACTAGATGTCCAGTGGTTTGACTGACTTAATGAACTTCAAACACCCATAGTTTGTCAAAGGAATAATTGTTTTAAAGAGTTACATTGATTGTTTCTTGATATAGAAATTATAGCTGGATTGTGAGTATTCTATTTTTCAAATATGTGTACACATTATTCAAACGGGAAATTTATAACATGGATGCTTTAAAATCCTGCTAAAATCAAGACAGTTATCAATCTTGTAGAACTTCAGAGATTAAAGGATATACTTCACTTTTATCGCCCAAAGTTGAGCCACACTTTTTGAAGGCTTACTTTCTTTCATAGTCCATTTCTCTTGGGAAAAAAATGTAGCTTCTTTCTCTGGGAAAAAAGTGCCACATGAAAATTTTTTGTATGACAGTTTGCACATAGCCACAACAATGAAAATAAAATTATTATTTTAACTACATTACAACACATATATTTTATATGTATGTATCTCCCCGAAATATGCAGTGTAATTAAATTCTTTTATTATAGATACTATTTTCCCTTTCCCAAGTAATACTAAAAACGCAATATGTATCATATTATCCAGCATGCAACAGGGAAAACACCATCATAAATTTAAATTCATTATCAAATTCAAATTGGAGTTATCCCAAGAATAGGTTTCCCAATCACATATATTAATTAGATGGTATGTGTCTTTCATGACACAAAAACCATTAAGAAGATCACTATGGCAGGTGCGGTAAATTGTGTTTCTAGAGCCCCGGAAGCTGATGCTTTCTGCTCTCCTTCTCCTCGTTCTCTCATTTATATGCGTGTCTGCCTTTCTGAGATGTCCTCCCATCTTTGTTCTGTTCATTGAAATGGTACTCAGAGAGCTGTGGAACTGGAAGGGGTCTTAGTGGCCATGGACCGGCAGTGTACAGATGTCGGGACTAAAGTTCGAGAGAGGGCCACCTTACCAAGGCCATAGAGCAGTCTGTGGTGGAGTGGGGGGCAGTCTCTGATTATACCCTGCTGCCTCATGTAAATACAAACAAGAATGGGGATTTCTAGCTTTTCCCTCAAGACTCAGTCCCAGTCTCCCCCTTCTATAGCACCATTCCTGACTGTGTAGCAACGGTGCTGGTGTGAATCCAGGCTACACTGGCCACTTGCTCTATAACCATATGCAAGCTCTTTTAACCCCATTATCTCAGTGTCCTGATTGATAAAATGGAGAAGATAACAGCTTCTCCCTCAGAGGGTTGCTAAAAGCCTTAAATAAGTTAAATCTCACAAAGCATGCAGAGGAGCGCCAGGCCATTGCAAGTGCCCAGGAAGCCTTAGTTGTCATTGTTGGAATTGTCCATATTAATCACTCTTTCTCTCCTATTTTGTATTTTTCATGAATACCACCTAGTAGCACTTATTTATTTTCTAGTAGTTTTACTTAGAAAGTTAGTTTATTCCAGTTTTATCTTCCCAGGCTCAAGTCATTTCAGGGTAGGGACTCTGTCCTAAATTTCTTTTCTGTACCTCCAAGGGTCTAACACAATGTTTGATGCAAAGTAAAGATTCTGTAAATACTGGGATTTTTTTCCCCTACTGGTTGATATTAAGATAAATAGATTTCTAATAATTGCAACTCTGGCAAACTTGTACATGTTCTCAAAGAAAATGCCAATTAAAATGTTATAGCAGTATAATATGCCAGTGCTGTATGTTAGAAAAGCAAAGAACACTGCGCACTAGTAGTGTTTGAAGGCACATGAAAAGGGCCTCAGAATATTTGGGATGGTTTTAGGAGTAGTGATTAGGAGGATAGAGTGTATTGTGCTATTATCAGAGCCACTATGTAAGACACTGCTGGATACTTTCAAACTGTATATTGGTACTATAGTGATAGTATTATTTCTCTAAGCCCTGAATTCTGGACAGCATTTTACTAAGACACATTTTTAATGCATATTCTTGACTACACACTAGAATTGCCTGGTGAGCTTTTAAAACTCCCAATACCCAGGCTTAACCCCAGACCAGTTAACTCAGAATCTCTGGGACCCACTTTGGGGGACTACTGTGCCAGACTGTTAGATTGTAAGACTTGGGTAGGGCATATAGTAATTACGATAATATTGCTACCTTACAAAAGTCTATCAAGTAATCTGCAGCCTAGACTCACTTTCTAAGAGGAGTTTTGAGGAACGAGGAGATATTTGAACGTGAATCCTGTTACCAAGGTTCCAAAACCCTGCAAACTTATTTTGTTTGATTCATTTCCCTTCCCACATGATTGTGGCTGGAACTTGTGTTTTTCTTTTTGGTCAGGCTGCTCCTGCAGATGTGTCATTTTCCACACACTGGATCCCTGCTTTCTGCCCAGCCAGAGAGGAGAGGAGATTTCTGAGTCACCTTCAGTACTCTGTGATTTCCTGGGAGTCTCATATCCTCCCTAACCTTGCGGTTTCCCTGGCTTGATGAATTTTGTCTCAGGATGCAGCTTAAAATAAAATCTCAAATGAGAAAAAGAACATTGTTAGGGCATAACAATGTAGACTCATTTTTCTATTTCTTTGGCCAGTATGGCCTATTCTGAATAGCTTTCTATTCTAGAAGACCCTATTTCACTAGTTAATGTAACATATGTGTTATAATTTTTATTGTCTGTTATTTTTATAGTTACCTGATTCTTGTATTTATTCAGAAAACATTTTTTGAGTATCTGTGATGTGTCAGGTATTGCGATAGTTGCTTGGCATATAAAGATTAACGATGTAGTCCTCATAAACTCCTTGGAAAGATGGCCAAGTGCAGTGGAGGAATACATGAACTGCTCTGATGACATATAGGAAGGGCACCTATCCAAACAAGGGGGTATGTACTAGAAGCTGTCATACGTACCGGGCCATTTAATTCTCTGTAACTTCAGGATAGAGGGGACATGGTATTTCCATTTTACAGATAAGAAAACTAGATTTCAGAGAGAGTATAAGTCATTTGTACAAGTTCACAAAGCCAGTAAATGAATTTTTATTTAGCTTTCCACTCCTGGCAATGTTTTATTAATATTTTTATTAATAAACTTTATTTTTAGAGCAGTTTTAGGCCACAGCAAAATGAGTGGAAAGTACAGAGATTTCTCATATACCCCTGTCCCCACATATACACAACTTCCCCTACTATCACCATCCTGCACACAGTGATATATTTGTTATAACAGATGAACCTATATTGATACATCATGCCACTGAAAGTCCATCATTTATGTGTACTTTAGGGTTCACTTGTGGTGTAGTACATTCTAAGAGTTTTGACAAATACATAATGACATGTTTCCACAATTGTATTATACAGAGTAGTTTCACTGCCCTCTGTGCTCTGCCTCTTCATCCCTCCCTCCCCCCTCACCCCTGGCAAACACTGATCTTTTTACCATCTCCATAGTTTTGACTTTTCCAGAATGTCCTATAGTTGGAATTATACAGTATATGCCATTTCGTATTGGCTTCTTTCATTTAGTAATATGCATTTGTTTATCCTCGTCTTTTCATGGTGTGATAGTTCATCTCCTTTTAGCTCTGAATACTGTTCTGTTGTTTGGATGTACCAGAGTTTATTTATCCATTAACTTACTGAAAGATATCTTGGTTGCTTCCAAGGTTTGACAATTACAAAATAAACTGTGCAGGTTTTTGTATGGACATCAATTTTCAGTTTATTTGGATAAATAGTAAGGAGTGTGACTGCTGGATCACATGGTAAGAGTATATTTAGTTTTGTAAGAAAATGTCAAACTGTCTTCCAAAGTGGTTGCACCATTTTGCATTCCCACCAGCAACAAATAAGAGTGCCTGTTACTTCACATCCTTGCCAGCATTTGATGTCAGTGTTTTGGATTTTGGCCATAGTAAGTGTGTAGTGGCATTTCATTGTTGTTTGAATTTGTAATTCTCTATGGACATAAGATGTTGCACATCTTTTTATGTGCTTATTTGCCATCTGTATGTCTTTTTTGGTGAGGTGACTATTCAGGTTTTTTGCCCATTTAAAAATTTGATTTATTTTCTTATTATTGAGTTATTTATTAATATTTTATATCTGAGGTAAACCTGAGAGAATCACCTTATTGAAAAATAAGAAAAAGCATCTCTTGAGGTAAACCTGAGAGAATCACCTTATTGAAAAATAAGAAAAAGCATCTCTTGATAGTTCAGCTGGGAGCTGATCTGGCACTCACGGGAAGGTCATGGTATTCTCATGTTGAATATAAGCAGTTTCATAGAACATCAACACCAGACAAGGCCACTCTGGGGTTGATGGTTTGAGATAAATGTAAGACCACTTCTTAGTCATGCCTGAACATAGACAAAAGCAAGAACATGTTACAAGCCGCCAATATGACCAACATTCCTCTCTTCATGATAATATGCACCTGATGCTATTTTATCAATCACAACTTGAACCCTACTCCATTTCTCATGTCTCCTAGATAAATATTATTAGTATACTTGGTGATAAAATTGCCCCCACTTTCTGATAGCACCAAATCCAGAAGTAAAGCCACCTTTCCCTGTAGCCTTCCAATGGGACTGGGCGGGGCTGGGGGGGGGGTTCCCAGGATGCAGGGCTTTCAGTTCTAAAATTTGGAGATTCTGGGGCCAGCTTGACCATGCTGCTCTCTAAAATAACCTAACACAAGTCCAAATATTTTAACAAGCCCCTCCTAGCATCCTCTGACTGAGATACCTTCCAGTTCCCAATAATGTTTGGTCTGCCTTACTGTAAACACTTCCAATACACTCAACCATGTTATCCTGTCGGTGTGGTCCTATGGCCTTTGGTGATAGGCAAAGACTAATCAACAAAATCAAAGCAAGGCTAATACTATAGCAATGAATTTAGTAGCTGACCCTTTAACAATAAAGCTTTAAGTGATTAATTTTCTTCTAACTCTAGAAAGTAGAAAATTGCATACTTTTGGGAAAGCCAAGTAACATGATGAATCTTCACATAAAAGAAACATGTCCCACAAATGCGCATCCTGTTATGCCATGATAGCAGAGACTTTGCTTTCTTGTTTTCATAACAATGTCTCTTCCTTCCTGTCTCTCAGGGATCATGTCTGACCACCAGTTTGGTAACCAGTTTATGTGCAGCGTGGTGGCCTCTCATGTGAGTCATCTGCCCACAACCAACCTCAGCTTCGTCTGGATCGCTCCACCTGCTGGCACAGGCTGTGTGAATTTCATGTAAGTATCCAGTGTCTGTGACAGTACTGAAGGCAGGTACGCCTCTCAGGAGGTTACATAGAGGGTCACTCTTTAAAGGTAGTGTTTTTACAAGTTTTGCCATTGTTAAAGCCACGAATTTGTGTGTGAAATGGATGTCAAAAACTTTAAAAAAAGGTAACTTGAGCAGTTTATTTTTGCCTGTTTATAAATACCTCAGAAGTTCTCATTTGGATTTTAGGTGACAAAAATAAACAATAAAAGTATGTGAAGAAATCAAGGCAATAGGAGATTGTTGTTCATAAAATAAGATGAAAACAGGTACAAAAAAATGCTTTGTTGGGGCTTCCTACATGCTTTGGAAGAAGACTGTAAACTTAGCTTTCTGCTCTCTGGCCGTTAGTGACAAGAGGGAAATATGATGAGTTTGGACATTCACGGTGGGGAGAAGCCAGGCACTCTGTAGAAACTTCACAGCTCTTTCATGTGCTTTCATGAAGAGGAACCTGGGATGTGTAGTGAGCAATGCCCCAGAAGCTTCCTTAGATAAACACTGCACTATAGTTCAAAGGCTGTGACTTGTAACATCTCTCCATATAGACTACCTCGACCACTGCCGCAGAATCACCACTCCGCAGCCTCCTTACTAATCATTTTCACCCCGTAGCATTTTTTTTTACTCCTAACACATGATATATTACATATTTAATTATGTATATCATTTCTTGTTTGCCTGCTGAAGTGCAAATTCCTTGAAGGCAAGAATTTTTTTTTTCTGTTTTGTTCACTGATTTGCTCCAACTGTCTAAAGAGTCCTAGGCACACTGTAAGCGTTTCACTAAATATTTGACTGGATAAGTAGGCCACTGGATAAGATCAAAGGCAGTCCATAAACAGCGTTCTATGGACAGTCAGGCAAAATAGAGCTGGAAAGCTTCTTGAATGGTTTTGTATTCCAGCTTTCTGCTCAGACAACAAAATCCCATAAAATATGCATACGCCAAAATTTACCTCTACTCTTCCTTCACTTTTAGTAGTACACAGTTCAGTGCCAAGGGCTCCTATGGCCCGCACATCACTGATTATATACTCTTTCTGCCTATCCTCTGGGTTCCCAGACTGCAAACATCAAGTTCATCCCAACCAGCTGGTTGGAATTTAATCCCATAATTTTCTCCTTCAGAAAGTTTTTCAAAAGTGGACCTGTTCCTTCCAGTACCTCTTGCTTAGATGATCGCAGTAGCTGCCTAATTGGTCTGTTCACTTTCAGCCTATTCCTCCTCCAGCCCATCCTGCACATTGTTATCCGGTTAATCTCCCTAAGGTACCTCCTTGATCACTCAAAACTTGGATACTCCAAAACCTCCTTCTGAAGGCCAGCCCTTTGGCTTGGGTTTGAAAGGCTTCTCACAGTCTTGCTATTTATCATCTTCTCTTTTCTCCCATAGCATGCACCTCCTGATAGAACTTCCTACAATTCCCTAGACATTTTGTGACTTTTTCTTTCTCCATACTTTTCCTTTAGCCCAGAATGCTTTTTTCTCTCAACTCCAGTTGTTAAAATCCTACCCATTCTTCAAGATCTGTTTAAAATGCTAACTCTTCTATAAGGCTTTCCAAGACATCAACAACAGAAGTGATGTGTATTGTCACATTTTGCTTGTAGCTCTATCATAGTGCTTATTAGATTTTACTCTATACTTATTTGAGTTAATGCCTTGCCTTTTCTGTTAGATTAGATTGGACAGGGACAACTTCTTATTACTTCTGATTCTCCCACAGTTGATACAATGTCTCAAACAAAAATCATGGAAAATACTCCTTAAATTATATGATGTTCAATGTTGTCTTTTCCTTTAGTCTAATAATAATCTTTGACTCTCTCTTTTGGCATACTTTATCTTACTCGTGTTTACATGTGGAAGGATAATTTAAATTCTTGCCATGCATAACTTCTTAATTTAAAACAAGAATTATTGTTTTGAAAGATAGAACACAAAGTAAATTTATGCAAACAGTGTACAACTGCTTGCTTTCAAATAAATATAGTTTTTAATTGAATCTGTTTAAAAATTATATTTGATAGCTGTGGCCTCACCGTTGCTGGAATATCAAACTCTATTTTCCTCTGAGAAATAACTTAGGTATTTTAAGTCTTAACCTCAAAGAATGTTTTCTTAGCAATTGGTCAGAAAAATACAGTTTGGTCAGAAGTAATTTTTACTGACTGCAAAGAAATTTATATACCCTCACTCATATTTCCCAATAAAATTTTGATGATGCATTTTGCACTTTTTGTCATTTTTAATCACATTAAGTCTCTGCCTTATTGTAAGCCATGAGTATGCTGAATGTTACATAGAATAGCTGTTCTTATGTGGGGAAGATGCTTTTGTTTATCTTTTCTTAATTAGTGAGAGAGTACCGGAAAACTGAAGATTGAACATGGACCACTGAAGCAATTCATTTGAAATTTTCTGAACTAAAGTCTTGCAACTTCTTACCTTTGTTTCTTACTACACTATTTATTATTGAGTAGAGCTATACAAAAGAGTTCGTGTCTATAAATAGTATATGCCCAGCGATACTTGAAGGGGATTGCTGATGTTTGACAATTTTGAACATTAAACAAAAATAAAATAACACAAAAACCTATGGCATTTGAAAGTAAATATATTATGATTCTCTTTTCTGTCTAACCTCAAAAATGAAAGCTTTCACTTATTTAAGGTAGGAAGAATTACTTTTTAGAAATTAAACTTCAGCCATGCTTATATACTTTTGTCATATATTTTGTATAAATTGTTCATATTGTTAGTTAATTCATATCATTTAAAATTTCACATTTGTGTTTTCTTTAATAACTGGATTTTAAATCCCTCAAGATCAGGACTGTGTCAGGTATTTTTACATACCTGATAGTTCCTAATACTGAATTACAGACAATAGAAGGCCCTCAATAAATATTTCTTAGTAGCTAATAATGATATCATATTTCATTGATTTCTAAGATACAGATTTTCTATTTTTATTTTGGAATCTCTGAAAGTAGAGTTGCATCTCACAATTATAACTGGCAGCATTTACTTTATTTCTTAATGTCTTACAATTGATGGTGTCTCGGATTTGAAGAAATCCAGAAATTCATTATATTTATCATTTACCATGTATATGGTCTCTTTAGAGCACCAGTTGAATCGACACTGCATCCAATTCTGTAATCTCATGTTAAAACACCCAGTGTAGGATGCAAACTCTGTGATTTTAAAACCCACTTATCTATTTAAATACTTAAAAAAAAATCTCATAGTAAAAATTATGGAACATTTGAACTGAAATCCTAAACAATTATATAATGTGCTGTGTGTGCCTTTCCCAGAGAAGAGTAAGTGGCACACTGTATGAATAAACCAGGTTTTATTGCTAAACCACTTAGCCACATAGTCATTTGGGCTGTCTTTTTACTGCCTTTCTCGTTAAAAATAATCATGTGAGAGACATAGAGGAGAGGATGGCCTGAGGATACAGTTACTCGCTGTGCTGCTACAGATGTATAAAATGCATCAGTAACTAAAATTATTTTATCATTAGTTTTATGATACCTGTTGATAATATTTACATTTTAAGTAATAATTTTACTCAGAGATCTGCTTAGTATCCAGATCTTATGACAGCATAGTTTGTTTTTACTTTTATATATGATTTGTCTTTAGTGACTCAAAAGCCTCAAATTAAAAGAGGCACTTAATTATCCAAACTTCTTGGATGTAAATCTCTCTCCCCACCCCTACCCTCCAACCCCTGCAGAAAAAAAAATCACAAGGGAGAGGAGAGGGTATGGAGAGACAAAAGGGTGGAGGAAGAGGAGGAGAGGTGAAAAGGTAGAGACAGGGAAGGGAAGGAGGGAAGGAAGGAAATCTCCAAGCCATCTAACCCTAAGAGCTAGTGAGAAACTACCAGGGAAAGGGGGTTACAAAATAACAAATACAACATTAATTAATAATATTTTTGGGCCGGCCGAGTGGTGCGCCGGTTAAGAGTTGGCTTGGGACAAATGCTCTGAGCAGCAGGGCCCCGGTTCGGATCCCACATGAGGGCCAGTGACGCTGCGCTCTCTACAGCTAAGATGGTGAACAACAGCTCGACCTGGAGCTGGGCTGCCGTGAGTTGCCGGCGATGGCATAGGCTGCAGTGGGGCTGGCCAGCAGCGGGCGTGAGCTTTTGTGAGCTGCTGTGAGCCGTCGTGAGTGGCTGTCCAATGGCCGGCGAGCGACTGCCTCACCCAGGAAGAGTGCAATGATAATACCAACATGGTCCAGTGAAGCGACATCCTCCACAACTAGACTGAAGAACAAAAGGACAGCAACTTGTCTGTTCCCTTTCCCCATTTCCCCAACACTGTTTCCCTCCCCCAATTCCCCAAAAAAATCTTTAAAAAAATTTTTTTTAAATAAATAATATTTTTGAAAATTTACAGTGTGCCAGCCACTGTTATAAGTAGTTTACATCTTTTAATCTATTTTATTCTCATGGTAATTCTATGAAGTAAGTGCTATTATTGTCTCAGTTTGCAGATGAGGAAATTGAAGTACAGTGATGTTAGATAACTTGTCTAATGTAACTCACCTAGTGATTGACAGCTTGGATTCAGAAGGCAGTCCAGCTTCAAGCAGATGATTTTTGCCATTTTACTACAGTTGCCTCTAAAATGATCCATTTTATTATGGAAAAATACCCATGGTATTGATACAATGCAAAATAATAGAGTTTGTAGTGTGGTATCAGAATCTTTCAAATTTTTTTTTTTTTAAGATTTTATTGGGGAATTGGGGGAGGGAAACAGTGTTGGGGAAATGGGGAAAGGGAACAGACAAGTTGCTGTCCTTTTGTTCTTCAGTCTAGTTGTGGAGGAAGTTGCTTCCCTGGCCCAAGTTTGCACCATCATTGCACTCTTCCCGGGCGAGGCAGATCAGTTGCCGGCTTCTGGATGTCTGCTCACTGTGGCTGCTGGACGCTCATGCTGGCTTCTGGCTACACACGGTAGCCGATGGCAACCCACTGCCACAGGGGCTGCAGCCTACGCTGTCGCCGGCGGGTGACTCCAGGCAGCCCAGCTCCAGGTTGAGCTGTTGTTCAGCATCTTAGCAGTAGAGGGCAGTGTCACTGGCCCGCATATGTGGGATTCGAACCGGGGTTCTCTGGGTTCCCAAGCTAGCTCTTAACCATCGCGCCACTTGGCTGCCCAGAATCTTTCAACTTTTTAAAGTGCCTATCCTCATTTTGAAATTTCTTCCTCTATATGATATATAGTAGTAGTATCTAATTCATTCAAATATTGAGAAGTACTGATTTAAAGTTCTGAAATGTAGAGACCACATTAGACTAACATGTGAGACGTGAGTTTCAGCTTGATGTGTATGATGTAGATCCATTCTTTGAATGCTGATTATATCCTATCCCTTGTCACAAAGGAATTCTATGTAGGGAGGGAATGTGTAAATTAAAGGCAAAATTTATCGCCATTAGATTTAGGTTCAACTGCTTGAAGATATGCTAGAATAATATTAGAATAAACATGGAACGTAGAAGAAGATCAGATTTATGCCTAAATTAGTGGCAATTTGATCTTAAGTAAACTCCCTCAAAACTGAGAACAGAATGAATCAGGCAATGTTCTATTTAAGATACTGAAGCAACAACAAAGAATGAACCCAGGTCACAAAGAGGTAGATAGGTGGACCATATTGGAGCATTTGACATTTTAAAAGAAGATGCTCCTAAAGGGGCGATTTGTTAAAAATACAGTAAACAAGAAGGCAAAAAATCATTTAAAAAATTGAAGACACTAGCAGTTTCTGAATACCAAGCACTCGCGAACTAATGCAGACGCAGGGATTTGAAGTGCTGTCTTGAGTGTAACCCAGATGCCTTTAATTTTTGATGATAGCCATTCCAGTCTGTCTGGAGGATTCTTTAGGAAAGACAGTGTGGTTGCCTATTTATTCCCATACATCAGAAGAAAACATTGCAGATGTATTATAATTGTCTTGTTGCTTAAACATTTGAAATAAGATCGGGGACTGCCCCATGGGTGCGTTTACTGGGAATGCATTCATACCCTTAAATAAGGATGCTAAGATTTGATACATACACATGTCATTTTACTTTCTAGGTTATAAATAGCTTATTGCAAAAATAAATTGTTTCTCATGGAAGGATGAAATGATCATATCCACACTGTTTGATAAATTCCTCAAAGGAGGAATTGCATTTGTCTCCTAAATTACAAGTCTGTTATTTTTTTTCTAATAGTCCACTTTTCTTTTTTTAAACAGTCATGTCCCAACTTGAAACAATTATTTCAGTGCTGCTCAAAAATGTACCTTTGAATGACAGGATAAAAAAAAAATATTTATCCTTTAAAGTGAATGACCAGGAGCCTAACTGATAGTACTCACTTCCCCATAGGACCCTGTTTTTCATCAAAGTTAAATAGCCATTTAGGCTTGGACAGGGAGACAGTCTAAGGTCAGGGACTAATGGGTGTCGTTATTTATCAACATTTTGGAAAATGAGGCCACTGTGCTTCCTGTTAAAATTAATTTTTAATTTTAGGGAGTGTGGTAAAATATTGAGATAAAATATGTCCATTAATCTCCAGGAAGGTGTGAAGAAATTATTTTTGTTAATTATACAACATATTTTTAGAAAAATAACAAATATCCAAAAGGCAAAACTACTCCCTTTATTTTTCCTGTCTCCTTTTCCCCTTCCTGTGTCTCCTACTTCTTCTGAGAAGCCACAGTGTGAACAGCACTGGCTATATTAGGGCAACCTACTGGAGCCTCACCGTGACACCTTTGTTTGCATCAGAATCATAAGACCATCAGAGAAGTAGAACTGCTTTATAGTAAGAAAAATTTTCTATGTCAGTAATGAAATATTTTTAACTAGGGTCCAAAGATGGACCTGCACCTATGGAATTCTATCCCAAAGCAAATAGTTGTTACTGATTTTGTTTTTTGTTTTTTTTAATCTCTGCTCTTTTTCTTTTTTAGATAGAAATGTTAGTTTTTCCTAATGTTTAACTCCCCCCACCCCCCAAAGAAACAAAAACCCTATGGCAAACACCCGTCTCTACTTCCGTTCCCTTCATGTAACAGAATCATAACCTGTGGAGGGTATTTAAGTAAATGAACTGAGGGTCAGAATGCAAGAGATGACAAGGCCTGTGGTTTAGATGAGACTGCTATTCTACTTGGCACTTTTTACTTGAAACCACATGGAACATTTGTGAAAGCAAAAAACCAAAGTCAGTAAATCTAAAAACTTTGTGCATTACAATTATTAGCAGTTCTCTGCATCTAATAGAAATTTCCTAACTGAGATAAGGGCAGAGATTTGGATTATTTCTTTAGAATTGATAAAACCAGTTTTAGAGGCCTCAAGTGTGAAGTTATTTTTTTCTTCAAACTGGCTACACAGTCAAAAATAGTGATGACAAAGATGTCTGGGAAATAGGTAAATAAGTGTTTCTCATGGCCACAAAAACTAGTTTGCCAGTACGGTCACTTAGCTAATATACACTAGCAGCAGGATTTTATTTAGCTCTACTTTTAGTAAAATCTCTGAATATTAAGGTATTATTACAAATATGAAATAAAATTTTGATTGCTTCTTCCAGTTAAGATTTTTTAAAGAGCTTATCTTATTCCCCTAACTTATTTAGGTGTGTGTGTATATATATTTATATACAGATATATACACACATGCATATATGCAGGGATATATATATATACATATATTTGTATACACACACATGCATGCATATATACACACACATATATTCTAAAATTTGTTTAGAACTGTAGTATATAACATGGTAGTTATATGAATAAGACATAAATATGCCTATTTAAATTTAAATTAATTAAAGTCAAATAAAATTAAAAATTCAGTTTCTCAATTGCACTAGCCACATTCCACATTCTCAATAGTCATAGATGTCTAGTGACTATTATATTGGACAGCACAGAAATAGAGCATTTCCATCATTACAGAAAGTCCTAGTGTGCATCACTGTTTAGAGTCTAATGAATTATCTGTTCTAATGTAACCTGAACATTTGCGGAATGTAACCATGTACGTCAAAGGACACATAGGAGTAGAGTAAAGCTAAGATTTTGCAGTTGTGCTGTGAACTTGAACCATTGTAACTGCTAACTTAGCCAAATAGGCAGGTTTATGTAAAAGCTGGTTACCTAACTGTTCATTTTAATTTTGTTTCTCAGTGTAGCAATTTCTATGGTCCTTAACTCTATGGGCGATGGTAGGCCAAGTATGACAGGTGAGGGTTCTTCTGGTTACCTTCCCACCGAGAGCTCAAGGCTTAGCGCTGCTCTTTGGCTGCCCTGGGCTAAAGCACCTTTCCTTTCCCTCCCCGCACCCCTGGTGTACAATCCCCACCCTGACAACCCCCCTCTTATTCCCTGTCACAGTGTTTTAAATTCTGGGCCTTTTCAAATATGCGCTTACCCCATGAAAATTTACCACCGTGTGCTTAACATTTACAATTAGATGGCTGGAGGCTAATCATTATTAACATAAAACTGAGTGATAATAGAATTTGGAATACCATTTGATGATGATTGATGGTAGTAGTAGTAAAAATAGCAACAACTTCCATTTAGTGAGCACCTGTGTCCTAGGCAGCTACTAACTTCCTTTAGTCTCCCAGAACCTCTGTTATTGGAGGAAGAGCTTAAAGAGCTCACAGAACTAGGCCTGTTTAGATCCAAAATGTGTCCTTTTAGCTATCATCCTTTATTCCTACTCTATGTCACTTTTAAAATAATAATAATTGTGAAGACAGTATTACAACTTGGGAGATGCTTGGAATATTAAGTGACAGAAGTATAAAAAATATTTCTACAACTTCAAACACATTAAAATTCTATTTACAGAGGACTTCTGGTATCATGGAAGACTGAGCTGGCAAGGCAGAAACTCTGCTAAAACCACATAAAAACTTTAGCTAAAATGAGTAAACATTTAAAAATATATAAAACTGGTTTGAAAGAAAGAGAAAACATGAGGTTCCAGAAGAAAGAAAAACCTCAGGTTTCAAAGCTGAATCCGGAAGTGGGAGCTGACATTGGGGTGACTGACAGGTATTTTAAACCTGTTAGGTCCCGGGCCTAGAGTTTGAACCTGAGTGGGGCCTGGAGTGGTAGTCAGAGCCCCTTCAGACAGCAGGAAATAGGGAAGGAGAGGGAGCTGGAACTGGGCCCACTGCATGGAGCCGGGAACCTCAGTCTGTTTGGGAAAACAGCAAAGAAGCTTGTCACCTGACTGGAGCCTTTGGTAAAGGTAATTCACTTATGAGAAACAGAAACTCTTAGCATATGAGGAGTCTGGCTTTACAATATTAACCTGGTGTAGAACACCAAGTTAAGAAATTAACATTCAATAGAAGTTTTAGAAGGAGAGAATAGAAAGAATGAGCACAGGCATGTTTTTAGAGGTAATGGAGAATTTTCTAGAATTAAGGAAGATGTGAGTCTTTTCTAGTTAAACAAGATAATTAGCGCTCATATAGATCATAGTGACCCTTCAGAATATCAAAGAAAGAGAAAATCTCAAAGGCAACCAAAGAGAAAAGACAGATTACCTATAAATTTATTTTGGCAGTGGTCTTCTCATCAGCAAAAAGAGATGCCAGGAGGAAATGGAACAGTATCCTCAAAGTGGAGAAGGAAAATAATTGTCATCCTAGAACTCTATACCTAGATAAATTATCAGTCAAGTGGGACAACAAAATAAAGACATTCTCAAAAAAATAAGGTTTGATTATTTTTACTGCACAAAGATTATTTTCAAGCAAGTTTTTAAAAGAATGTGCTTCAGTAAAAAGAGAAACTCAGAAGAAATATGTAGGACGCATGAAATTATGATGTGATACAATAATAATAATAATCAGCAAGCATATTAAATATTCTAAATAGGCATTGAATATACAAATAAATTTATATATAAACTGTGCACCAATAACTATTCTAGGATAGAATTTAAAAGCAAAGAATATCAACAATACTAAGCAACATTAATGTATAAGTTGGAGGAAAGGGAAATTGGTATTAAAGTTTCTAAGTTACTCCTATTATTCTGGAAGAAGGTTGTAGGCTTAGTTAAAGATGGTTGTTAAAAACATAAATGCATAGAACAGAAATAAAAGTATAACTTTCAAAATGGGGGGGGTAGGGAAAAGATTAAGCAAAAGTTAATCCATCAGAAAAAAGGAAAACATAAAAAGCATTGGAATGTATAATGTAATAAGCATATATATATATATATGTGTGTATATATATATATATCTGTATATATATACAGATATATATACATATATATTTACAATAAATGTAAACAGATTAAATTTACCAATTAAAACACTGTGACTTTCAGAATGCAGTTTCAAAAATTCAATAATATATTGCTTTCAAGAGACAAACCTAAACATAATAGCACAAAAACTTTTAAAGTAAAGAGAAGGAAAAAGACATACCAGGCAAATGCTAACAAAAGGAAAGTTTATGTCACTATATTAATATCAGACAAAACAAATAAAAATTAGTAATATTAGGGATGAGGTGCAATTAGGTAAGAACAAAATAACATGTGTATAGACAAAGCTGAAAGAAACAAGCAAAATTGAAAACTGCTATTGAAGTGGCAGAATACTGAGTACATATTTTCTAATATTTTAATTGCATGTAGGAGTAAACATTTAATTATATATATATATATAACTGGTTTGAAAGAAAGGGAAAACATAAATTATAAAATTATTTGGACAAAAATTTTCTAATTATTCACTGAATGAATGAATGCATGAATACAGGAGTGAAAAAATGCATGAATGCACAAATGTACCAGAAGATTGTGTTAGAGAATTTTGGTTTATACTATGATATTTAAACTTCCAGATATGCACTGGTGACAGCTGACTTTATGTTATAACATTTTAGGTGCTCTGGAAATACCAATTGGGTTATTTAACAAAATTTTATCAACAATTTAAAATTCTGATTTACAGTTTATTTTTCTCTAAGAATTCAAATGATGTTATATAAATTCCTCTTCTAAATAGTAATTCTGAAGCCTTAAACATGTTGGAATACAAACATTTCTAGTGTTAATTAGTTGAAATAAGATTTTTCTTGTTTTGAATTCTATTTAGACTGTTGCAGAATAATAAAGGTTAATATTATTAATAGTATTTTTAAAATTGAAAGCCCAAGTCTATGTAAACTTGGCTGTTAAAGCTCAAAAACAAAGCCACACAGTTTAAGGAAATACAATATTTAAACCACATATTTCCTAGAATTCTAAGACAACCTTCTTTAAAATGAATCAGTTCATATTCAGAAGTCTTATTTAGCACTGAGAAATAAATATTAAACAAAATCATTTCCATCTCTGCTTTAGCACCTCACAATAATGAGGTCAAGTTTTGGTTACTCACACTGACAAGTCCTAAGCTGGAAACAGAAATGTGTTAGTCGAATCTCCTCCATTTGTTTCCTCTACTAGTATTTAGAAAAGGGATTATGAGTAATATGAGCATATTTTTATCTGGGCTCACATATATTTCAAAGAATAATGTTCTAAAATATTATATGAAAGATAAATAGTAGAAATGCTTCAAATTAAAAATGTACACTGTAGTTGCAAAGAAGCTAAGATTGTCGTCTCTTAATCAACCCGTGGTTTTAACATAAGCAAATATATTGAAAGTGTGGCTATAAAGCTAAGCTACGTAAGCCTTTCTTCTAAATCCGCCTGCAGGCATTAATGCTCAGATTCCAGACGGCATCCTTATTTGCTAAGTGCAAAGATGGTTACAAAAGAGCTTTTCTCACTTTGAGGATAAAAGCTAAAGTATTCTTTAATTTTGGTTACTGCCCGGCTCATCTCAGCACCATAATAGTTATTTGGCTCAAAACCAAAAAGTAGCAATACAGTGCTTACATGTCTATGGATCAAAATTAGATGAAAAATTGCTGTTTTTCATCTCCAAAGCTATTTGCTGCACATTTTATAACCCTCAAGATGCCTTTTGTAATATGTGATAACAGAGCCAACTGCAACATCTGCCTGGAAAGAGATTACTTTAATTATGGACTCAACGTCCTATTTTCTGCAAGTGATCCCCAGAGACAGACTTCCTGCAGGAGTAGAGGTGCAAGGATGCACATTACAGCCTACACGTCAGCCACGACGAGGTGGATAAAGTGACACAAGGACAACCATAAACCGCCTGCATTTTCCTAGTCTGTAATGTGATGGGAGAGTCTGTAGTGATAGGTTTTTAATTATTCCAGCATCTGTTGTGATGGACTTCTGATGGAGGGGCAAGATGAGCTTATAAAAGAGCAAAACCTTTGACAAGCCTGTACAGGAAACAGACTATATTAAAAAGGTTTGCTAAAACATCATTTGCTTTAAATTTTTGCTTCCAAATTGAAAACTATATGTGCTTTATCAGGTACTTGCTATAATATTATTAGAAAGTGAAGCCAAGTGGTGTTCTTGTCAAGCCCAGCTCTGGAGATCACATCAAGTGTCTCGTTATTAAGCATTCACTTGCCATTCAGTATAATAGAGCTGCTCATAATGAATTTCATTTAGAATCAGTGTGCATGTCTTGTGTATTTCCATGGAAATTCTTTATAATTTAACATTGATTTAACATTATGAATGGACACTTAAAGCAAATTGTTACCTTGTTCATATTAATTATAGAATTAGACTCCCTGATGAATAGCTTTTCTGAGAATGAGTAAGTGGTTTTTCTTTTTAAAAGTATAGCACATACTCAGGATATTTGGGACTTCATCCGATTTCTCAAAAAGTATAAGCATATTTTGCATTTTTTAAAAGATGGGGGATTACAGAAGAGCAACCATGGGAATTAATTTTAAACTTCAAAAGAGGAATTTAAAGGATTTGGCATGGAATAATTTTGTGTTGGGGGAGGGAAAAATGAAGCAGAAAAATGTACCTACAATCATAGTGGGTGAGAACATCAAGCCTTTTAAATATTATACCAACTATGACTTTCATTATTTTCCAGTGTTAAAATGAAATGCTGTTAATATTTTTATACTTTGATAGAGAAACCTAAGTAAATATATCGTAGGACACTTTAATGGTTGCGTTTAACTCTAAAAATTAAAATAAACCATTTGATATCTTTTAGACTTTTTAGTTTATACTAAATGACACCTTGGACAAATTTTTTTTTAATTATGTTGAAATGGATGTTTTACAGAGATTTTTATATTGTATATCTTATAAATGAACAATTGAGTCTGTATTATCATATATCATCAGAACATATAAATAGAAGAATTGGTTTGGCATTTGTTTCTGTTTAAAGGACTTGGAAATAAGCAATTAAGGCAATATTTATGGATCTAAGGGAAAAATCGAAACATTAGAAGAAACTGAAAGTATAAATAACTGTATTAAGTCATCAGTGCAAGGAAAAGAATTCCTGATTTTATAATTTTCTATTTTGCTATTAAAATATAGATTTCTTTATTTCCTAAAATGGATCTTAGATGTGTTGTGCAGTCAGATATCCCACACAAATACATAGCAAGGGGAGATTTCTAAATGGTTCACTTGGAGCAAGACGAGATGACCTCTTCAAAGATCAAAGGGAATCAGAGGTTTCTCTCAGGGGTTTTTATTTGGTAATTTCAGTTCCATTTTGCACTTAGGTAACTCCAAATCAGACTTTGAAAAAAATACATATAATATGTTTTTAATATAAGGGTTGTATTTGGAATATATACTTTTTTTTCCGGTCAACTGTTTCAGACATTGTCTTTCTGAGCTTGTTTTTTGTAAAACTGTTAAGTTATTTGGGGCTTTCTATATTTCATGTTTGGGTCAGAATGCAAATTGCCTTAATTTATACTTATAACTTAGAAGAATGACAGTAAACAAATATATGCTGCAAACAGGCTTTGTTTTTCACATTTAAACCTGACAGTAAATACTACTTTTTAAATGTTTTAAAATAATTTTATTTCATGATTGTGAAAGTAATGCTTATTTTTTGACGAAAACATTTAAAATTACAGCTAAGCAAATACCTATGTATGTATACACATATTCACATTGA